>NC_053040.3:260697394-261000424 GCF_002575655.3 Aegilops tauschii subsp. strangulata
CCCTGACCCCCCAACCCCCGACACCACACCCCGACACCCGACCCCGACTCCACCCCGACACCCGACCCCCTAACCCCTGACCCCGACACGACACCCCGACCCCCCGACCCCCTAACCCCCTGACCCCGACACGACCCCCTGACCCCGAAACAGCACCCCGACCCCGACACGGCACCCCGACACCGACACGGCACCCCGACACCGACACGACACCCCGACCCCGACACGACACCCCCGACACCCCGACACCCCGACCCCGAGACCCCGACCCCGACCCCGACCCCGACACCCCGACCCTGAGCCTGACCCGACACCCCCGACCCCGACACCGACACGGCACCCCGACCCCGACCCGGCACCCCGACCCGACACCCCGACCCCGACCCCGACACGGCACCCCGAGACCGACACAACACCCCGACCCCCGACACCTCCCCGAAAAGGTGTTCTTTGGCCTTCTAGAAGCCGACGGGGTCATATATTTGTGAATTATTAGTTAGGTCATATATCTTTCGATTTTGTTATGGAAAACATCATATATAATTGTGTTGATCGGGTAGTTTTAAATGTGCAGTTGTTTCATCGCTGCGAGGTTTGGTGTTCGACGACCTCGCCGTGCGTTTGACGAGCTCTGCCCCTTCGTTCGTGGGTGAGCACAAATGACATGTCCTCCTCCCCCATTAATTATTTGATCTATTCTGATGAAATTTGATAGCTAGATATATATGTGTCTTGAATCATCAGTATGCGTAACCAATATGTGTCTCCCGTTCGAAAGCGTCATAGTTATAAATATACATGCATTTGCATATTTATAACCTTGATTCTTTCGAATTGTCCAACGCTATCCATGGACAGCCCGAGTATGTTTAGATTGGGTTCGTTTTCCCATATGCTTTGCTCCGGATCCGACGCATAAATTTCGTCAGTGCCTCCCCTGTTGTTCTCTGGGTACACATCCTCTCTGTTTATTGCAGAGACGTGTATCAGGAGAACAGCGGGGAGGTGCTGCCGAAATTTTGCGTAGGATCCGGGGCATAGCATGGGAAAATGAACCCAATCTAAACATACTCGGGTGGGATTAGGACCAATCATTACCTATTAGAGTGTAGGTTGCATGGACGTAATAAAATTGACAAAGTAGATCAACTGATGAATACATACATGGTGAATTATATATATATATTTGTTGTGTGTCTAGTAGCTCTGAAAGTCAAGATGAGTGATCGTGCGCGGATGTACACCGGTCACACTGGTCAGAACAAATGGAGCACTGAATGGTTCACAAAAACCAAGGGGTTTGTGCGTGCCGCATTTGCAAATGGCCAGAGGAAAACCTGGTGCCCCTGTTTACGGTGCGGCAATTGGGAAAAGAGGACAGAGGCTGAAATGGGCAAACACCTGCAGAAGAGTGGTTTTACGCCCGATTATATGGTGTGGACATTTCATGGTGAGTCTGCCCAACGTGACCGAGCTGAGGTGGATCGTCGTCGCACCGACGAGCATGGTACCGGGATGGAAAACATGGTGCAAGACTTTGATCATGCTCGGGATTCGGACGAGGAGATGGAGGAATCTGCAAAGGCCTTCAATGAAATGTTGGAGTCTTCAAAACATCTGCTCCATGAGCACACTGAGCTTTGTCAGTTGGATGCCATCTCACAAGTAATGGCTCTGAAGGCTCAGTTCAACTTGGGCAGAGAATGCTACGATGCAATGATGACAGTATTTGGACACTTTCTACCCAAAGGCCATGTAATGCCTGCAAACCTGTACCAGTCGGACAAAATCCTCCGTGCACTGAAGATGCCCTATGATAAGATACATGCCTGTGAGAAAGGATGTGTCTTGTTTAGGCTTGACTATGCGGACTTGAACTATTGTCCCATTTGCAAGTCTTCTAGGTATGTTGTGGTAGACAACAGTATGGGTGAGAAGACACAGACCAAAATCCCCGTTAGTGTTCTTCGGTATATGCCAATCGTACCAAGACTTCAACGTCTTTTCATGGTCGAAGAGACGGCCAGACAGATGACATGGCACAAAACGGGTAAAAGAACCGAACTAGATGCAGATGGGAATCTGATGATTGTACACACATCGGATGGTGTTGCGTGGAAAAAGTTTGATGAATTACATGGTGACAAAGCGGCAGATCCGAGGCATCCTCGAGTAGGCATCAGCACGGATGGGTTCAGTGTGTTTGGTATGACGGCAGCCCAATACAGTTGTTGGCCCGTATTTGTCTTTCCACTCAATCTCCCCCCGGACAGATTATGCAAAGAAAGAACATTTTCCTGACGTTGATAATTCCAGGGCCCAACTATCCGGGGAAAAATATGAATGTGTACATGCAACCGCTTAAGGACGAATTGCAAGAAGCCTGGGATAATGGGTTCAAGACATACGATGCCTATAGCAAATGGAACTTCATAATGCGTGTCTGGTACATGTACTCGACGCATGACTTGCCGGCGTATGCGCTATTCGTTGGCTGGTGTGTGCATGGAAGGTTCCCGTGCCCCACATGCAAGGGAGCTCTTGAGTTTCGTTGGCTTCAGGCCGGTCGCAAGTTTTCTTGCTTCGACATGCATAGACAGTTCCTGAATCCTCGCCATAAGTTCAGGAAAGACAAGAACAACTTCGTCAGAGGTAGAGTTGTCAAAAACTCTGCACCACATGCATTGACAGGCCAACAGACCCTGGATCAGTTAAACGCTCTCGAGCCAGATCCAGAGCGTCCAGGGTACTTCAAGGGGTATAATTCTAAGCACGCCTGGACTCACAAAACATGCTTATGGGATCTGCCTTACTTCAAAGACCTCCTTTGCCCACACAACATCGACGTGATGCACACTGAGAAGAATATCGCCGAGGCACTTTTTGGTACATTGTTCGGCATAGATGGGAAGTCAAAGGATAATACTAAGGCTAGAGTCGATCTGGAGGCGCTATGTGATAGGCCGTTACAAAACATGAAAGAACCGAAAGGAAAGCAGAACTGGACGAAGCCAAAGGCATGGTTCAATCTTGGAAGGCCAGCTATGAGGGAAATTATCTTGTGGGTGAAAATGCAGTTGATGTTCCCCGATGGGTATGCAGCGAATCTACAGAGGGGAGCCAGTCTTGATAAATGCTGACGACCCTAAAAAGGGTGGATCCAACCTCAGCCTATTCAAAGGGAATCTCGCACCAGCCAGTGTTTCAAATCCAGTATCTTTGGATAACGAACAATGGCGGACCATTTCGTTGTATATCTTCAACAACCTGATAGAAGTGCGGCCGTACATCGAGTAAGTTCTCGGTACATAGTTTCGCAACTTCTATTTCCTTTGAACTGCTCTTATTCCTAGATATTTCATACAGTCGATACGTCGCCTTATTCTCGTATGGAGCGGTGATCCAAAAGGATTCTGTCGAAGAGTATGAGCTTCTCGCAAAGCAAGGAGGCGGCTATCCCGGTTTCATCTCTTGGTTCAAACAAACGGTAATTTCTATTAGACTTCTAGGCTAATTTGTAGGCGGCTATCCCGGTTTCATTCGCTAATTTGTGCGTAATGCAACAATCCTTTCATATTAAACTTGTAGGCTAATTCAGAGTCTATGGACGCCGAATTGAGACAAGTCGCTAATGGTTTTGACTATAAGGTCCGTTCATTTGACAAATACGACATCAACGGGTATCGCTTTCGTACCTATGGCAAAGAGCTATCTATGGCCGACCGAAAGTCTACAAATTGTTGTGTATCTGCTATCGGCGAAGGAGGTACCGAGTATTATGGGAGAGTTGAAGCAATTTATGAACTTCTATTCTATGGTGAAAACCCACCGAATGTCGTAGTCTTCAAATGTTATTGGTTTCAGCCGAAGGAGACTAGAAGGACTCATGAACATATAGGGCTAGTTGAAATCAACCAAAGCACCCATTTAGATGTTCCTGATGTCTATATTACGGCTCAACAGGCGACCCAAGTATTCTATCTACCGTGGGCCTGCCAAACTAATCCAAATCTGAAAGGTTGGGATGTCGTTTATGAAGTGCCGCCATGTGCTAGACTATCTCCCCCAAAGGAAGAGGATTATGAACCTCACATTAACCCAGACACATATGAAGGAGAATTCTTCCAAGAGACACGTCTTTCCAAAAAGCGTTTCAAGAACCGCTATACTTCACCCCAAAACATTGAAGTAGACAGCGACAGTGAATCCGACATCACCCCAGAGGAGGAACAAGAAGAGCCGGAACAAGAAGAGGTTACTGCTGCGGATGACCTGTCATTGCTTGACCGATTACGTTAAGGTGGCCTTGCACTTGTTGATGCCACTGAACCCTATGAGCCCGTCATTGATTATAGTGATGATGATGATTATGCATTTATTGATGATACTGATCGAGATTATTAGTAGTGTCAGGTATTAAAATTTTTAATGTTGTACTTGATGATGATACACTTAAGTGATACACATATTATTATTCATGTCGGTCTTTTTTTTATGTTGTACTAATTTCGTTTACTGTTTGTCATGGCAGGTGTTGAAAGATGGTGGGCGCTGGTCGGGAGCGCGCCAAGGCCCCTTCTTCGTCGGCGCGTGGTCTGAGGTCTTCGATTCCAGACGTACCTCTCCGCCTAGCGTTGCTGGACAATATGTCCACACCGCCGGGCCCTTCTTCGTCGACCGCGGTGCCCAGCAGGGGACGAGGTAGGAAGAGAGGAGGTGGGGCACGTGGTCGCGGGAGAGGAGGTAGGGTGACTGCTACGGCGCCCTCCTCGCCGCCACCCCCAGCTGTTTCACCCGAGCACGTGACTGCTAGGGTGGACTCGTCCGAGGAGGAGGCTACACGGACTCCGGTCCACGAGCCTCCGGTCCACGGGTCTTGGGCCCACGAGCCTCGGGTCGACTGGCCTTCGGCCCACGAGAGTTCGGCCCACGAGACCCCGGAGGAGCACACGTCCGGATGGGGTACCTGGCCGGATCAGCCCGAGGAGCCGAGTGGCCATGCTGATGATGGCGGGGAGCCGACTGATCTTGAGGAGGAGGGTGGCACCGTCTACCAGCGTGGTGCTACACGGCTCCCGTCCGTGCCGGCGACCTGCGAGCAGAGGTGGTTGATCTTCCCTGATGGGGAGAGGTACGTAAGTGCATTTAATATTTTTGTACCTTCTGCATTCATGTTTCTTCAAATAACTAATGCGTTGGCCTTGTCATGCTGCAGGGGTTGGGACCACCATCATAGTGTTCGCCGGCCCAACTCCGTCCTTGGAGTTCTTTGCCGGCAAAACTTCCCGGGGTTTGTCACGTTGCCTGGTGAGGGTCGGCTTCCAGAGCTTGGGTTCAGCTGGGAGCACTACGTGGCTACCCCGGCCCCGCCGGATGTCATTATCGACGGTGTCGTGTGCGACACGAGGGCGGACATGGTGATCAGGACGTTCTGGGTAATTTCTCCTTTACACATTTCAAAATCTTCAACTAGCTAGTTATTAATTGTACTAATCAATATTGTCTCATTTGATTGCAGACATTCTACAGGTGTGAGGAGGGATATGAGGTGGACAGCGCAAATGTTATCCAGAACGTCTGAAAGCGCCTACTCCAGAACTTACGGCACGAGGCTCGGGTGCAGGCTGTTCGAGACTACTACGCCTTGCGTGGTATCAAGAAGACCAAGCCAGCGTGCCGCGATAAGTTCCTGAGTAAGGAGCAGTACATGAAGGTAATTCTGAAGGCCTTCTACTTAAGTTCCTTCATTTAGTAATTCTTAGCCGTAGCGCTCAAGTTTCTATTTGCTAACTTAGGCGCCTCCGAGATGGTGTGCGGATCGGATGGATTGTTGGGAGGTGTTGGTCGATGAGTGGTGCTCACAAGAATGGCTAGCCCTCCACAACCAGGCCAAGGACAAACGTGCCCAAATGGAAGGTGTGCCACACCATCAAGGCAGCTCCAACTTATATCAGTTCGGGCGCAACTGGGTATGTGGTTTGCTTCATGATTCATGCAATTCATTCATCATGCTAGCTTGAGCCCTTTAATTACTAATTTTCATTGTTTCTCTCTTTCAGGCACGCCACAATAAGGCGGATAAGGTGCCAGAGGTGTACGACCTGTATGCCATGGCCCACACTGGCTCTTTCAAGAAAGTCAAGGCTTTCTCTCAGTCTAACCTCGATGATGCAAACAACTTCACCAACATCTCCTCCCACAACAAGCTCGTGAGATATAGAGATGAGGGGAAGGCGAGGAAAGGGGAGGACTTTAACCCGAGCCAGGGTCCCATTGATCCAGAGCTGGTGATGATATCTGGTGGCGGGAGGTCCCATGGCTCCATAGCCATTGGAGATGGACTTATCCGTTGTCCTAGCACTCTCCCGGAGATCAAGGCGCGCCAGTCGAGCTCCGCTCCTGAGATAAGGCCTCGTGAACGGCCAGTGCAACTCGCCATCAAGGTTAGTGATACGTACTCAGTTATCTTTCTCCATTACATTGTGTGCGCTTCCATCAATGATTACAAATGGTCATGTGAGTGGTGTTGCGGGCTGCTATACAGACTGAGAGAGATAGAACGGAGAAACTTCTGGCGGAGGCGGCGGAGAGGCAGCGGGAGATGGAGGAGAGGACGAGAAAGATGATGGAGGAGGAGAGGGCACGGAATGACATGCAGGCAAGGGCCATGTACGAGCTCCTTGTGGTAAGTTTCTTCTGCAGATTACTTGCTAGTCTTAACATTTGAGTCTCATTACTAACTAGTATGACTCTGTTCTGAAAACCAACTGTGCAGTCTGTGTGCGAGAAGTCCGGTCAGCCCGCTCCGCCGATGCCAGTGATTGCTCCTGGGAGCACGGTGAGTTTAGTTTGAATGGACATTACTTGGTAGTCTTAACATTTGAGTGTCGTAATGCTAACGAGACATTGGAAATGATCTTTGGTGCAGCTTAACTCCAGAAACGCATCTCACGATCCTTCTCCAGGTAGCGGCACTAGCCACCCCGCTCCTACACCTCCCTGATCACGGTAAGTTTCTCTAGTGTTTTGCTTAACAAATGCATAAAGACCTAGACTTAGCTTTATTTCCTCCAATATGCTTACCATAATGACCTAGAGTTAGCTTATTTTCCTCCAAAATGACCCATTTTACCTAGGTTAGCTTATAAATGATGCAGTTCATCCAAGTTAGCTCAAAAATGACCCATTTTACCTAGATTAGCTCCTAAATGATCCATTTTACCTATGTTAGCTTTAAAATGGCCCATTTCACCTAGGTTAACTCCAAAATGACCCATCTTACCTAGGTTATCTCATAAACGATCCATTTCAACTAATTTAGCTCATAAACGATCCATTTGACCTAAGTGAGCTAAAAAACGATCCATTTCACCTAAATTAGCTCTTAAATGATCCATTTCACCTAAGTTAGCTCAAAAAGATCCATTTCAACTAAATTAGCTCATAAATGATCCATTTCACCTAAGTTAGCTCAAAAACGATCCATTTCAACTAAATTAGCTCAAAAATGATCCATTTCAACAAAGTTAGCTCAAAAACGATCCATTTCAACTAAGTTAGCTCAAAAACGATCCATTTGACCTAAGTGAGCTAAAAAACGATCCATTTCACCTTAGTTACCTCAAAAACGATCCATTTCACCTAAGTGAGCTAAAAACGATCCATTTCTAACTTTCTTATTTTGCCATTTTGCAGATTTCATTATGTGCTGGATGGAGTGCTTGTTCTACTCTTCTTGTTCTTGTCTTCTCATTCTTGTCTTCTCATTCTAGTCACCTTAGCTATGGAGTGCTTGTTTATGTATGGATGGAACTTGTTTATGTATGAAATGATGGATGGAACTTGTTTATGTATGAAATGATGGATGGAACTTGTTTATGTATGAAATGATGGATGGAACTTGTTTATGTATGAATGCCTATGAAATATATCTATATGTCATATATATTTTCTGTGCAAATTGTGGGATTTAATAAAAAACAGAAAAAAAAACAATATGCAGGCTCTTTGCCGTCTGCCACCGACGGCAAAGAGCTCTTTGCCGTCAGCCGCAGACGGCAAAGAAGCCACGTGGCAGCCAACTGTGCTTCCTGGGAGCTGACCCATTTGGTCAGTTTGCCTACAGTGGCAGACGGCAAAGACTTTGCCGTCAGTGGCAGATGGCAAAGAACCTGCACTTTGCCATCAGTGGCAGACGGCAAAGAACCTGCCATCTAGTGACGTGTAGATGACATCATACGGTGGACGGCAAAGACCAGAGAAATTTTGCCGTCTGCGGCGGACGGCAAAGGTCTGCCGTTAGCCACTTAACGGACTGACAGCGCAATTATTGCCGTCCGCCCTCTTTGCCGTCCGCCGCAGACGGCAAAGAGCCTTTGCCGTCCGCCGCCAGGAAGCAGACGGCAAAGCAGCTGTTTACCGTAGCCTTCTTTGCCGGAGCCTTTTGCCGTCCGCCTTTCGAGCCTTTGCCGTCCGCCGTGGCAGACGGCAAAGTAGCTGTTTCCTGTAGTTGACCGTGAGAGCTTATGATGGGCTAAGTTGGGACACCCCTGCAGGGTATTATCTTTCGAAAGCCGTGCCCGCGGTTATGAGGCGGATGGGAATTTGTTAATGTCCGGTTGTAGAGAACTTGTCACTTGACCCAATTAAAATACATCAACTGTGTGTGTAGCCATGATGGTCTCTTCTCGGAGGAGTCCGGGAAGTGAACACGGTTTGAGTTATGAATGACGTAAGTAGGAGTTCAGGATCACTTCTTGCTCTCTGCTAGATGACGACCGTTCCGTTGTTTCTCTTCTCGCTCTCTTTTGCGTATGTTAGCCACCATATATGCTTATTGCCTGCTGCAGCTCCACCTCATTACACCATCCTTTCCTATAAGCTTAAATAGTCTTGATCTCACGGGTGTGAGATTGCTGAGTCCTCGTGACTCATAGATTCTACCAAAACAGTTTCAGGTGCCGACGATGCCAGTGCAGATGATGGGATCGATCTCAAGTGGGAGTTCAATGAGGAACGTGGTCGTTACTATGTGTCTTTTCCTGATGATCAGTAGTGGAGCCCAGTTGGGGCAATCGGGGATCTAGCATTTGGGGTTATCTTATTTTCATTTGGATTTTGACCGTAGCCGGTCTATGTGTGTATTTTGGATGATGTATGATCTATATTTTTGTATTGTGTGAAGTGGCGATTGTCAGCCAACTCTTTATCCCATTCTTGTTCATTACATGGGATTGTGTGAAGATGACCCTTCTTGCGACAAAACCACAATGCGGTTATGCCTCTAAGTTGTGCCTCGACACGTGGGAGATATAGCCGCATCGTGGGCATTACAAGTTGGTAATCAGAGCCATCCCCGACTTAGGAGCCCCCCTGCTTGATCGAATCGCTGGCGTTGTTGAGTCTAGAACAAAAAATTTTGAGTCTTAGGATTATATATATCGGAGATTAGGATTCTTTTACTCCTCAGTCCCTTCGTCACTCTGGTGAGGTCTCCTGACGTAGAAGTTTCGACTCTTCTCTCCTCAAATTTCACTAAAAAAAATTTAGGATCACGCGGGTATCTTAGAATCGTTCCGATGGTTTTGTGACGAGAACATTATTCTTGGTGCCTCCTGACATTTAGGGGTTGTGGCAGTGTCCCGGGGAGTTGAGCTCCGAGGTGTTGTCGTCACAATTTTATCGTTGCAGTTCTGGAATACCTGAGTTTCGCCGACATCAAAATCTCTTTTATGCAGTTGTTGGTGAGATCACCTCGACGCCACCCAGTACTGGGGCGGGAGTTCGAGGGTATTGCCATAACTCGTATAACGGATGTTTTTCGAAGGTTGAGGTAAATGATTTCCGAAGGTTTCTTGGTTATGTGTTGACGGATGGATACAGCTGGATCTAGGGATTGTTAGTTTGGGTGATATATTTTGTGTCCCCTGTATCCCCAACACCAGATTGCATAACCAGAAAGTTTCGGGAGTTAATAAGTGGGAATTCAAGTAGCTCTTAGGATATCTTTCCAACAGACGCATGATATGAGATTGGGGTTCGACGTCTAGTGGTCCGCCTGTACACGGTTGGTTTTACAGTGGTCTCGTAGTGTCTTAAAGAGTCCTTTGCTATGCCGACTCGGGGACGCTTCGTATGTCATGTGCACAGCCTTGTACATGATGGTGCTATACGATTGAGCCCGTGTGGGCCCCACCACGAAAACTTCGAACGAAATATCTATCATATGTTTGTTCCGGCTTATTCTGCAAGCCAATACTTTGTTTTGTTTTCAATTGTGGTATTCGAGTTGCTTCGAAGTCAAATGTTGATTCCATATTTTTCTAAGTGGCTTCTCAACTTATGGAAGTGTGATGATTTACTATGGAATTCATTCGTTCATCCTTGTTCGAATGTTTATTGTGAAGACTATATGTTGCAATTTCTATCCGTTGATTCTACTTGTCTATTTGTCTATCAAGATGCTAACGGATGTCACCCTCTTCAGGATGGCTCCGACAGCTCGTCAGAATCCGGATCGCAACAAAGGGAGTCAGTCGAACCCTCCGCCACCACCTCCGCCTCCGGAGGCATGGCAAGCTATCATGGCAGCCACCAACGCCAATGCTCAGATGATTCTGCAACTCTTGCAAGAACGCACCCAAGGGCAAGGCAATCAAGGAAATCAAGGCCAAGGCAACAATCAGCCTCACTTCGCTACCCTCAACCAGTTTCTCGCAAACCAGCCCAAGTCTTTCAGCTACTGTGCCGAGGCCACGGATGCCGATGATTGGCTCGTGGACATCTACAAGCATTTTGAATGTAGCAATGTCAGGCCTAACGACTATGTGAAGTTCGCTTCTTTTCAGCTCAAGGACCAAGCTGCTGATTGGTTTCAACAATACAAAGAATCCAGAGGAGGTCGTGTGATCACTTGGACTAACTTCTGTCGGGACTTCAAAGCGCACCACATTCCACAAAGTGTTTTTGAGAGCAAGCGTGAGGAGTTCCGCAATCTCAAGCAAGGCAACATGTCTGTGTATCAATTCAACATCCAGTTTCAGAAACTTGCTCGCTTCGCTAAACAAGACGTTCCTGATGAAAAGAGCATGATCTATCACTTCAGAGGTGGCCTTAGAGAGGATCTGCAGTTAGCTCTCGTTCTTGTTGAGCCTACTCAGTTTGATAAATTCTATAACATGGCACTGAAGCAAGAGGCTGCTCAGCTCAAGTGTGAGGCTTCTATGAAGAGAGTCAGAGACGCAGTTCAGTCTTCTTCTTCCTCACTTGTGGCTGCTAAGCAACAGAAGTTCTGGTTGCCTCCTCCTCCTCCGTTTCGTCAGCCTTACCAGCAAAAGAACAAAGGTGGCCATGGTTCTTCCAACGCTTCCAACTCTGGCTATCAGAACAAGTCTCAGAATCAAGCTCCAAAGTCCAATGCTCTTTATCATCGTCCACTCTCAGAGGTGACTTGCAACAAGTGTCAGCAGAAAGGTCACTATGCTAACAAGTGCTTCAACCAAAGGCGTCTTCCACCTCCTCCTCCTGTCAGATCTTCCAGCAATGTAGTGGTCAAGCATAATCCAAAGTCTGCTAAGGTGAACATGATGAATGCAGCTCAAGCGGAGGAATCTACTGATGTGATAATGGGTAATCTCTCAGTTAATGATATTCCTGCAAATGTTCTTTTTGATACTCGTGCATCGCATTCTTTCATTTCTAGACCTTTTGTGGCTATGCATGATCTAGTTACTGAAGTATTGCCGAGTCCTCTGTCTATTGTTTCTCCGGCTTGACAACTGACTTCTCGAGCATTCGTTCGGGATTCCGTAATCAAGATGGGCGACTATAAATTTCTGGCCAAACCAATTGTTCTTGGTGACTCGGATATTGATCTTATTCTCGGGATGGACTGGCTTTCTAAGCACAAGGCTCAACTAGATTGTGCTGCCAGAGAAATTCATTTGACACACTTTTCTGAGGATGTTATCATTTATGCCGCTCGTGATGAAACCATTCGGTTGTTTTCTCTCAATGAGAAGGGCGAATTGAATGCCATCTCTCAAATTCCAGTCGTTTGTGAGTACCAAGATGTCTTTCCTGAAGAGCTTCCGGGTATGCCTCCTCACCGGCCAGTTGAGTTCGTTATCGATCTTGAGCCAGGCACTGAACCCGTTTGCAAGCGTCCATACAAGCTTGGACCCAACGAGCTGAAGGAATTGAAGAAACAGCTCGATGAACAAGAGCGTCTGGGTTTGATCAGACCGAGTTCATCTCCATGGGGTTGTGGTGTTCTTTTTGTCAAGAAGAAGGATGGCACGGACCGACTTTGTGTCGACTACCGTCCATTGAACAAGAAGACAATCAAGAACAAGTATCCACTTCCCAACATCAATGAGCTATTCGAGCAACTCAAAGGTGATAAAGTATTCTCCAAGCTTGACCTTCGTATGGGTTATCATCAGATTCGCATTCGTGAAGAAGATACTCCCAAGACAGCATTCAGAACAAGCTTTGGTTCTTATGAATATACTGTCGTGTCTTTCGTCCTTTTTAATGCTCCTCCAACATTCTCTCGGATGATGAATTTCATCTTCAACCCCTATACCAATGAATTCGTCCTGGTGTATCTCGATGATATATTGGTCTTCTCCAAGAATAAGAAGGACCATGCGAAACATTTGCATTTGGTGCTCGACAAGCTCAGAGAGTATAAATTCTATGCGATGTTCTCAAAATGTGAGTTTTGGCTCGATGAAGTTCTTTACCTTGGTCACATCATCTCTGCCAAGGGCATCGCTGTTAATCCCGAGAAGGTGTCCGCAATTGTGAATTGGGAACCTCCTCAGAATGTCAAGCAGCTCCGCAGTTTTCTTGGTCTTGCAAGCTATTGCCGAAGATTCGTTGAGAATTTCTCTAAGATTGCAAAGCCTCTTTCCAACCTCCTCCAGAAGCACGTGAAGTATGTCTGGTCTCCTGAGTGTGACGTTGCTTTCAACACTCTCAAAGAGAAACTAGTCACAGCTCCTGTTTTAACTCCTCCTGATGAATCCAAGCCATTTGAAGTTTTCTGTGATGCTTCTCTCCAAGGTCTCGGTGCTGTGTTAATGCAAGAGAAGAAAGTTGTGGTCTATACCTCTCGTCAGTTGAAGCCCAACGAAAAGAACTACCCCACTCACGATCTTGAGTTGGCGGCAGTTGTCCATGCATTAATAACGTGGAGACATCTCTTGTTGGGAAGACAAGTGGACATATTCACCGATCACAAGAGTCTCAAGTACATCTTCACTCAGCCCAACCTCAACCTCAGGCAGACTCGATGGGTTGAAATGATTCAAGAGTATAATCCGAGTATTGAATATACTCCAGGCAAGGCCAATGTCATTGCAGATGCTTTGAGAAGGAAGGCTTATTGCAACAGCTTAATTCTCAAGCCATTCCAACCAGATCTTTGTGAAGCTTTCCGCAAGCTGAATCTCCAAGTTGTTCCTCAAGGCTTTCTTGCCAACCTCATGGTCTCTCCTACTTTGGAAGATCAAATTTGTGAGGCACAACTCCTGGATACCATGGTGAAGAAGGTGAAACGTGGTATCGACAAGGGTCTTTCCAAATACAAGTGCTATCGCATTGATGACACAGACACTTTATTCTTCGAGGACCGAATTGTGGTTCCTAAAGGTGATCTAAGGAAAGTCATTATGAACGAGGCGCACAATTCTCTTCTTTCCATTCATCCTGGAAGTACGAAGATGTACCATGACCTCAAGCAGTCGTTTTGGTGGACTCGAATGAAGCGAGAAATTGCTCAATTCGTGAATGAATGTGATGTCTGTCGAAGAGTGAAAGCAGAACACCAACGACCAGCTGGTCTCCTCCAACCTCTTGCTATCCCAGAATGGAAGTTTGATCATATCAAAATGGACTTCGTGACTGGTTTTCCAAAGTCCAAGCGCGAAAATGATGCTATCTTCGTTGTCATCGACAACCTTTCTAAAGTGGCTCATTTCCTTCCAATAAAAGAATCCATCACAACAGCTCAGTTGGCAGAGCTATACACCTCCAGAATTATCTCCTTGCACGGCATTCCACAATTGATTTCTTCAGATCGTGGAAGCATCTTCACCTCTAAGTTCTAGGACTCCTTCCAGAAGGCCATGGGCACCAACATTCGCTTCAGCACAGCTTTCCATCCTCAAACTAGTGGCCAAGTCGAGCGAGTCAATCAAATTCTTGAAGATATGCTCAGGTCTTGTGTCATTTCCTTTGGCATGAAATGGGAAGATTGTCTTCCATATGCTGAATTCTCCTACAACAACAGCTTCCAAGCAAGTTCGGGCAAGCCCCCATTCGAGATTCTCTATGGCAGAAAGTGCCGTACTCCTCTCAATTGGTCAGACACTCGTGAACGCCAACTTCTTGGCAATGACTTAATCACTGAAGCTGAAGAATGTGTAAAGTCATCCGTGAAAATCTCAAAGCTGCGCAATCGCGCCAGAAGAGTTACTATGATAGTAAGCACCGTGATGTGGCTTTCGAGATCGGAGACCATGTCTACCTCCGCGTCTCTCCTATGAAAGGCACTCGTCGCTTCGGTATCAAAGGGAAGCTTGCCCCTAGATACGTGGGTCCTTTCAAGATCATTGGCAAAAGAGGCGACCTCGCCTATCAACTTGAGCTTCCTTCCAACTTCGCGAACGTGCACGATGTGTTCCACGTGTCACAGCTCCGCAAGTGCTTGAAGACGCCCGAGCGCACCATCAATTTCGAAGAGATCGACCTCCAAGAAGATTTGTCTTATCACGAGCACCCCGTTGCTATTCTTGAAGAAACTGAGCGCAAGACTCGCAACAAGTCAATCAAATTCCTGGAAGTGAAGTGGTCGCACCATTCCGACCGGGAAGCCACCTGGGAAAGCGAGGACCATCTCCGTTCCGAATATCCGGAGTTCTTTCAGTCCTAGATCTCGGGACGAGATCCTCTCGTAGTGGTGGAGTGTTGTAACACCCCGGATGTAACTTTCCATATTTGTAACTCCAACTCTTGCCATTTTCGGCTATGTGTTATGATATTCCCTCCGTGGTCGGGTTTTGTCTTTGTTTTGCATTTTTTTCATGTCATGCATCTCATATCATGTCATCATGTGCATTGCATTTGCATACGTGTTCGTCTCATGCATCTGAGCATTTTCCCCGTTGTCCGTTTTGCAATCCGGTGCTCCCACCTCCTCCGGCGCACCCCTCTTGTTTTCTTTCATGAGCAGGTGCCAAACATTCTCGGAATGGACCGAGGCTTTTCAAGTGGCCCTAGTATACCACCGGTCAAGTTTCGTTCTATTTGGAGGTCGTTTGGTACTCCAACGGTTAACCGGGCATCCGCAAAGTCCTTTTGTGTGTTGCAGAAAAAACCCCTCAAAACCAGCCCAAAACCCACCAAACTCTCTTCCATGCTGTAGGTCGTTCGATCACGATCGTGTGGGCGAAAACCGCACCTCATTTGGACTCTCCTAGCTCCGTCTAGCTATATATATGCATCCCCTCCCGAAAACATTTGCAGTCCAACCCTAGCCCCGCTCCCTCTCCGCGGGCGGACGTGTCCGTACCGCCGCCGGACGAAATCGCGCCGCCGCCCAGACGAATCAGCCGCCGCCATGTCACCTCCGCGCCTCCCACCTCGCGCCCCGCCGCCGCGGCCCGCCAGGCAAACCGCGGGCCCGCGCGAGCCCGCAGCCGCCGCCGCCTGCCTCCCGCGCCGCGCCTGCCCCGCCGCCTCGCCGTCGTCGCCCGCCGGCGCCACGCTGCTGCCGCCGTCCACCGCCGTGCCCCGCTCCCTCCGGCGCTGCGCCCTCCTTCCCCGACGCCGTCACCCTCTCCTCCGTCGCCATGCCGGCCACCGCGAGCAGCAGCTCCAGCTCCGGCCACGGCGAGCCCGAGCTTCCTCGAGATCCCGATCCAGTCAAACGAAGGTTGACTTTCCCGAGACCCCGAAATTTTGCCAAGTCCCGTGATTTTTACAATAAGTGCATCTGTTCATCATGGCATAACTCTCATCTGTTTTCTGCCTGATGCTATTTTCTGCCATGTCCAGTAATTTCACCAAGTCTGTGAACCTGTTATCTTTTGCACTTTTGCCATGCTTGTTTGAGCCTGTTATGTTGTGATCTAGCCGTAGCTCAGTGTTCATCTTTTGTCAAGCATCTCCTATACATTACTGTCGTATGCTTTGTTTCTATGTTGGAGTTCTGTAGCATTGTTACTTGTTGCGTTCTAAGTGCTATCATGCTGTTAATCGCGGATTCGTGTCATTCTTGTTTTGTCTGCCATTTGCAAACCGTGCATCCGTTTCCGGTGATCTTTATATCGATTTTGAACGAAATCATTCCATCTTTCCAGTGGCATGCTTGGTTTGCCAAGTTACTGCCTTGTTCATCATTTTCCTTCCGGAGCACGCATATGCATCGCATATCATATCTCGCATATCATACATGTTTTGCATCATGTTGCTTGTGCATTTCTCGTGATTGATTGTGGTTCCATTGCTTGTGTTCTTGTCATGGGTAGAGTCGGGAGACGAGTTCGTGAACGAGGAACCTGTTGAGTACGCTTACGAGGATCAAGCTTTCGACAACTCTGAGAACCTTACAGGCAAGATGACCACCCCTCGAAATCACTTCTATCTTTGCTTTGCTAGCTGTTCGTTCTATTGCCATGCTGCGCTACCTACCACTTGCTATATCATGCCTCCCATTTTTCCATGTCAGCCTCTAACCATCCTTTTCCTAGCAAACCGTTGTTTGGCTAAGTTACCGCTTTTGCTCAGCCTTTCTTATAGCGTTGCTAGTTGCAGGTGAAGTTGAAGTTTGGTTCCATGTTGGAACATGGATGTTGGGATATCACAATATCTTTTATTATATTAATGCATCTATATATTTGGTAAAGTGTGGAAGGCTCGGCCTTATGCCAGGTGTTTTGTTCCACTCTTGCCGCCCTAGTTTCCGTCATACCGGTATTATGTTCCTTGAGTTTGCGTTCCTTACGCGGTCGGGTGATTTATGGAACCCCCTTGACAGTTCGCCTTGAATAAAACTCCTCCAGCAAGGCCCAACCTTGGTTTTTCCATTTGCCACCTAGGCCTTTTTCCCCCGGGTTTTCTAGAGCCCGAGGGTCATCTTTATTTTAAACCCCGGGCCAGTGTTCCTCTGAGTGCTGGTCCAAACTAGAGCCCTTTGCAGCGCCACCTTGGGGAAACTCGAGGTTTGGTTTTAGTTGTACGGACTGCTCATCCGGTGTGCCCTGAGAACGAGATATGTGCAGCTCCTATCGGGATTTGTCGGCACATTCGGGCGGCTTTGCTGGTCTTGTTTTACCATTGTCGAAATGTCTTGTAAACCGGGATGCCGAGACTGATCGGGTCTTTCCGGGAGAAGATCTATCCTTCGTTGACCGTGAGAGCTTATGATGGGCTAAGTTGGGACACCCCTGCAGGGTATTATCTTTCGAAAGCCGTGCCCGCGGTTATGAGGCAGATGGGAATTTGTTAATGTCCGGTTGTAGAGAACTTGTCACTTGACCCAATTAAAATACATCAACTGTGTGTGTAGCCGTGATGGTCTCTTCTCGGAGGAGTCCGGGAAGTGAACACGGTTTGAGTTATGAATGATGTAAGTAGGAGTTCAGGATCACTTCTTGGTCTCTGCTAGATGACGAACGTTCCGTTGTTTCTCTTCTCGCTCTCTTTTGCGTATGTTAGCCACCATATATGCTTATTGCCTGCTGCAGCTCCACCTCATTACACCATCCTTTCCTATAAGCTTAAATAGTCTTGATCTCGCGGGTGTGAGATTGCTGAGTCCTCGTGACTCACAGATTCTACCAAAACAGTTGCAGGTGCCGACAATGCCAGTGCAGATGATGGGATCGATCTCAAGTGGGAGTTCGATGAGGAACGTGGTCGTTACTATGTGTCTTTTCCTGATGATCAATAGTGGAGCCCAGTTGGGGCGATCAGGGATCTAGCATTTGGGGTTATCTTATTTTCATTTGGATTTTGACCGTAGCCGGTCTATGTGTGTATTTTGGATGATGTATGATCTATATTTATGTATTGTGTGAAGTGGCGATTGTAAGCCAACTCTTTATCCCATTCTTGTTCATTACATGGGATTGTGTGAAGATGACCCTTCTTGCGACAAAACCACAATGCGGTTATGCCTCTAAGTCGTGCCTCGACACGTGGGAGATATAGCCGCATCGTGGGCGTTACAACTCTCCCCTGCATTTGTTTATGCTTTTTGTTAATCTAATGCCGCTGGTAAAATTAAGCAATGCCACTCTCAGAATTAACTACTGAATCTTAGTTCAAAACTGCAACACTTGTTAGGGTTTGGCGGGATTACCATTTTTGTGGCCGCATGTTTCATCCTCCTTTATTGGCCAGTAATTGATTCCTTTTTTGCCTCTGTTAAAATAGGGATATCTATTCAACTTGTTGCTATTGCGACATTTTGGTTCACTTAATTTTTGTGGAACTGCACAAAATGAGACCGGATTTCCATATATGTGTTGAGATCTCTTTTCGATCTTCCTCAGGAGTTGTTTCAAATCTTGGTCTTGAAAGGTCAGTACCTCCTTTCCTCATAATTAACTAATGAATCATAGTTCAAAACTGCAACACTTGTTTCAAATCATGGTCTTGAAAGGTTAGTACCTACTTTCCTCGGCAGGAGTACCATTTCTATTAGGGATCGGCCGTAGTACATGTTTAAGAAATGTATTGTTCAGATAATGTCTCTGTTATTATATATTAGTTAAAGTGTTTTACAAATGGTACTATCCTGCTTTGTAGTTCTTTCTACATGTTTAACCAAGGTATTGTTAAGATAATGTCTCTGTTAAAACGAATCAGTCGCATTGTTTTAGGAATGATACTTTTCTGCTTTATCGTTCTTTATACATGTTGAAACAAGGCATTGTTAAGATAATGTCTGAGTCAATATGAATGAATCACACTGATTGAGAATTGCTACTCTCCTACTTTGTTTCCCATTAAGGTAAGGTAGATCCGTAGATGTTTTTCTTCTGCGAGTACAAGTCATCAACCATTATTTCTCAGTAATTGTTTCCCTTATAACTATTGTTGCTTACAGGGATATCAAAATTAAAGCTCGGTTTTATTCCGACTTTGATTTTAGTTGAACTGCACAAAAGGAGCCAATGTGTCTAAGGAAAACTGCTGCACTAGTGGGCCTAGTTGGTCTTACCACTTTGCAGAAAGAAGCAGTCACTGTTTGCGCTACATTACACAAGGAATGATCGAGAAGCTTTACAGAGTATTAGTAGACGCTGGTGACATGACTAATCTACAGAGAGCATAGGAAACTCTACAACACGTGGAGTGCACTGGGCAAAAAGTGCCCAAACAAGTACAAGAAGCCAGGACAGGACTCCAAATCTGTCAATGTCATTCTAAGCAACAATGATGGGGCATCTGGGTATGGTAATCTGTTTACCGTACTTTTAGTTTGTTAGTCCACCGATTGGTGGGTTGACACTGGGGCCAATATTCATGTGTGTGCTGTTGTGTCTTTGTTTTCATGCAGCATATAAATATGACATCCATAGGGATGCTCAGCTTGATTTTAGTGGAACTGCACAAAATGTGCAGATGGTTTGTGTCCTCCATAATACTTCATCATGCACAATACATTGAATGGATCTCTAATCATTCGTCGTCACCTTGAGCCACCAGACTATATGTTTGAATGGTGCTGCCAGCGTCGGCCATTAAGAAGGGTAAGAAGAAAGACAAAAGGAGAGATGGCTGCTTTACTTGTGGTTCGGAGGAACACTGGGCAAACAAGTGCCCAAACAAGTACCAAGAAGCCAGGACAGGACTCCAAGTCTGTCAATGTCACTCTAAGCAACAATGATGGGGCATCTGGGTATGGTAATCTGTTTACCGTACTTTCAGTTTGTTAGTCCACCGATTGGTGGGTTGACACTGGGGCCAATATTCATGTGTGTGCTGATGTGTCTTTGTTTTTTGGCAGCATATAAATACGAAATCCACAGGGATGCTCAGCTTGATTTTAGTGGAGCTGCACAAAATGTTCCTATGGTTCGTGTCGTCCATAATACTTCATCATGCACAATACATCAAATGGTTCTCTAATCATTCGTCGTCATCTTAAGCCACCGGACTATCAGATGACAAACTGATGACAAACCCTGCCCGTTCCACAATCATAGGCATTACATATTATGAATGGGAAAAGACTCTCAACGTTTAATCATTGACGTTAGCAAGAAGACATTAGTTTAATATATTGGAATTGGAAAACCTTGTCAAGTTTTGCTCATTGATGTTAGCCAGAAGACATGCATTTGATATTTTTGAGTGGGACGCCCTTTGCTGTGAGCAACGTCGATCGTCTTTTCCTATTCCTGTCTTCAGTTCATAAATAAATATTTACTCTGCTGAGATGCATAGTCACATGAAAGTTGACTTATGTAAGGTATTTTAAGAATTTGTTCTGAATGTTTTCTATGTAATGCCAGGCCTTGTGAGTTTGATTGCAAAGTTGATCTTGGAATGCTGTGGCATGCGGCATCACGAGCTATTCACCGTGCCTCCTGACAATAATGCGTCATATTGTTTTGCATGTTGATCTAATGCAGGTGATTTGCATGTTAAGATGATCATCCTCTTCGGTTGTTTCTGTGCTTAAGAAGTTCATTGTCTTATGTTTCATTCATAGCCTATACGACAACTCGGGTAGGTTAGAGGTGAAACCATATGATCTTCCGACAAACACGTCATCTTAGGCCGTGATTGGATCATCGTTTTCCAACCAAAACCGCTTGTAAAACTGACGCTTGTAAATAAAAGCAGATGGTCTCGGGCGAAGCGCTTGGTTGGTCGATTTCGACTAGTAAAATATACACTAGTCTCTCAAATTACACGCGTAACCCGCCGGTTTTACTTACAGACCTCGGGCCCTCGGTTTCATTGCGCATGTATTTTATGCATTGTTTCTGATGACGAGTATGTCGGATTTCGGGTTCCGGCAAAACCCTTGAGGTTCGAACACTGCGGTACGCACGAAGATCTCTCCTCCCCCTAGCTCACGCTCTCACCACAATCTCAAAGCTCAGCATGTCGAACTCACAGAACAAGGGACACATGGTTTATACTGGTTCCGGCAACCGATGTGGTGTAATACCCTACTCAAGTGTGGTGTGGTGGATTGCCTCTTGGGGTGAGGATGAACAAGTACAAGGGAAGAACAGTCTCCTGAGGAGAGGTGTCCTTGAGCTCGGTGAGCTTGTGTGGTTGAGTATGATCTGAATGGCCCAAGATCAGTTGCCTCCTACTGTGGTGGCTAGTCCTATTTATAGAGGCCCTGGTCCTCTTCCAAATGTAGGCGGGAAGGGATCCAACAACGGCCAAATTTGAAGGGAGACAACCAGTACAAGTTATCCTGACTAAAGGTGGTCTTCGCCTACAAAAGGCTCTGGTGGTGACGCCGTCCCGGGCTCCATGGTGACCTCCGTCCTGCCGTCCTGCTGGTCTTGGTCTTGTTGCACCGATATGGCAACCTTTTCTTGATACCTCGGGACTCCTCGCCTGTGCTTGCCTCTTTAGAACCAAAGCGGAAACGAGTACGCTACGTGCTCTAGCGCCCGCCTGGCGCCCGCCTGGCCTTAGTTGTCATGGCTTGCTTCACAGGGACCTCGCGAGGTGCCCCACGCCTTGATCTCTCCGCTCCTCGTGAGTCGGCCTAGTGAGGACGCCCTCGAGGAGGTCTTGCATCGTCTGCCTCACGAGGCTTGGCCCCTCGAGAGGGTCTTGAGTGTTTGCTGATGAAGATGGGCCGTACAGGGCCGCTGGTGGAGCCACGCCGTGGGATGCAGGCGGGGAACTCTGGGGACCCCGGTTCCCAGGACGCCGACAGTAGCCCCCGGGCCCAAGGCGCGCTCGGACTTGGCTTCGAGGCAAAGCCAAGGGGCAAGTGCGGAGCACCGCGGGCCCCAACAGCCTGCGGCCTTGGTTGACGCGTGGCGATTGACGGAACATGGGCGGCCCCGCTTCCCACGCAGCCTTGATATCCGCCTAGCTATGCGGCCACTGTGACCTACACAGTTATTCCCCCATTGCTGGCGACGCACTCCTCCAACTCTTCCGCCTTCCCGAAACAATAACCTCTTCTTCCAATCCGACCTGAGCTCGGCCCTCCTTGTCTCCATGGCGCCGCGCTGAACGGAGAAGGGGAAGAAGAAGTCCCAGTCTTCAGCCGGGCCACCTCCGGCCATTGAACCTGTCGTGGGTCGGTCGTTGGTGCTCAACCAGGAGGCCATGGACAAGGTCCGCCCAGCACTCGCCGCCGACTTCAACGAATGGGGGAGGACGGTGGTCTGGCCAGCATCCCGCGCCTCTGTTGACAGGACAGCCACCGATGTCCAATTCTCCATTGATGCCCTATGGGCCGGCCTGGTTCCTCCTTTCTCCACCTTCTTCAACGCCGTGCTCTCCCACTATCAGATCCAAATGTTGCACCTAGATCCCCAATCTATCTCCCTTATTGCCATTTTCGCCTTCGTCTGCGAGGCCATGGTGGGCATTGCCCCTTCCGTGGCCCTACTACGCCATTTCTTCTCACTTCACCTGGTTGATCCTCGGCAATGCTCGGGATGCCTGAGCTTCCAGGCCGTGTCTGCGACGGCCGGCTTGGGGATTGACTTTGAGCTCCCACCATCGGTGAGCGGGTTTCGGGCATGGTGGGTGTTTGTGGACGTCGGCGTGCTCAAACCCTTGCTCTCGCCCCCTTTGGCGCCCGCCGTCCCCAGCTCCGGCTGAGGCCACGAGAGGCTCGCTGACCCACGCCTTGCCTTCGTCTGGCTCCGGTTGAAGAGGCTGAAAGATCTCGGCGTGACCGCGCCCATGGTTATGAAGGAGTTCCTCCGACGCCGTGTCACTCCACTCTAGCGCCATTCTCGACCGATGTGGGTCTTGTCCGGCAGCAAGGATCGTATGAGGCTCCATCAGTCTGGGCTTCCACCCGAGGCGCGACGAATGGTGCTCGAGGTCCTGACGGGCGACCCTTCGCCAGCCGACATGCCGCATGAGGGTTGTCTTTTGTACTACTGCTCGAACAGGGCGGAGTTCGCGGGGCAGATGCCCCCTTTCGACGAGTGGGGGCTGCGTCTAGTCGACCTTGAAGGGCCTCACGAGAACCCTGTCTACGTGTTTCCCCTCCTTGCCGCCAGTGTCGAGCTCGCCCCGAGTGGCCTTGGGGGGAGCGCTATCGAGGGCTAGAGATGCGACTGTTGCGGTGCCGACCCGCTCGAGGCTCCAGAGGTGCCATCTCCCGGGGCTCATGACCTTCGCCCCGAGGTGACGGTTGAGGGGGCGACACGATCCACTGCTCCTGAGGCCGAAGCCCTGACGGGTCACCCTGAGGCAGAGCCCGACGACTCTCCTCGGCCCAATACTCCCGTGGTCATCCCCTTAGGAGCCTCACCAGCCGTGCCTAGCGTTGGTGGCTGCGTCCAGGGCCTCGGCCGGCTCCGACTGGACTTCGATATGCTCCGCAAGAGGAAGTGGTCTCCAAGCTGCAGCGGTGATGCCTTCCGGCCATTGAAGCAAAGGAAGTATATTGCCAGGGACGAGTGAGTACCTTGCCTTTATAATTTCTTGGGTGCCATCTTCTCTTCTGACTATGGCTTCTCAGGCCCCCTTTCGCCAGGGTGACGAAATCTCCAGAAGAGCAACCTCCTCCTACCTCGGACCCTTTGATGACTCTGAGTGTCTCGTGCCAGCCCGCAGCGCCCGGCGCAAGATCGGCGGGTGAGATGGGCGTGCCGGCTTGGCGCCCTGATCCTGCACTCCTGCTGCCCTTCCTTCGCGGCCCGGTCCAGGGCGCGGGGGGTGTGCCAAGGGCTCCACCCCTGGTCGTGGACAGCGGCTGGATGACCTCAATCGTGGCTTCTTCTTCGAGCAACGGGCCCTCACCCATCCGGGCCCCCGCTGAGGCCCAGACGGCGACTGGGGAAGCGCCGACTTCCAGCCCCCTGCTGGAAGGGAACGAGCCGCTTCAGATCCCCTCGGCATCCCCTACTATGGGGGATGGACCTGGTCGCATGCTCAAGATTGCGCACGAGCGGGGTGTCATCCGCCACGAGCTCTTCCAGGTGGTAATGGGCGTGCTGAGCCGACTCGGCGGAGAACTCGTGGATGTTGACGCTCGCCTTGAAGCCGAGGGTCTCCGGCTGGTGGAGGATTGGCATCAACTGAAGGTGGCTATCAACCTCGGGCACCTCCAGCATGAGAACGCCAATGCGAAGGCCGAGGCATCCCTGGCAACCTCGCGGGTGGCCAGCGCCCGGGCCTTGGAGGAGGCCAGGGAGGCGGACAATCGCCACGCGGCCGCCAAGGAGGGCAGGCGGGAGCTCCAGGCTTTGAACGCCTCCCTGGAGCAGCAGGTGGAGGTGTGTAGAGCTGCCTTCGTGTCGATGAAGGGCGCACCGCCCGACATGGAGGAGATCTCGAGGCGCGAGGAAGCACTATTGCTGGAGGCCACGGGGCGCAGCCTCGAGCTTGAGCGGTTGGAGAGGAGGGAGCACCAAGTCTCCCAAGCAGACGATGCTGTCGCCGCGCGTGAGGCCAGGGCCTAGGAGGAGGTCGACCGCAGGGTGGCCTAGGCTCGCGCGGATCTCGCTTGCAGGTACGACCTGAAGCTGAATCTCGTGGAAGCCGAAGCTGTGGGCAGGACCGCTGCCCTCAGGTCAGGGCTGGCTGAGACGAAACACCGCGAGAAAGCTGTTGCAGCCACCCTGATCTTAGTGCAGGCTGAGCTGGCCTCTGCCAGTGCTGAGCTGCTCTCTCTTTAGCAGTGGGTTGCCAGCGCCGAGTAATTCATGCAGCAGAGCAGGGAGGAGGCGCTTCCCCGGCAGACGCTACTGCGCGAGCATGTTCCCATTCTTCGGGACCTAAGGACGAAAGCCAATCAGGCGCTTGGCACCATCTGCGATAAGCACGCTCCCCACCCACATGCCGAGGACTATTCCGTCCATCTTCGCTTCTTCGCCGACGTCGTGACGCGCCTGGAGAACCGAGCTGAGAGGGCTAGCGAGCTTGTGGACGAAAAGAATCGCAGCCTCCTCGGGCGCGCATTCTCCCGCGTCTTCAGCCATCTCCTGGACACCAATCCTGACTTTAATTTTAACACCGCCATTGCCCCAGTGCCTGAGGTCATTCGGGAGAACCTAGCGCGCTGGGTGGACGACAATGTGGATGCCCTAGTTAGGGCCTTTGCTTCTGATGACTACACGGTGGTGGTCGCAGCGGATGAGGGTGACGTCGTTGATGGCGGTGAAGACAGCGACAGCGATGGCGCCAGTAGCCTGTCCAGAAGCGATTTGGGAGATGAGGTGAGCGACATGTTCGACTGAGCCCGGGCTCCTTTATTTTGCACCTGCACGCAAAAGTTTGGTTCGGTCGAGCTTCAAACTGATTTGGCAGCTGCGGATGTGCATTCCTTCTGAGGGGAGCCCCTCACGAGCTCGTGAGGTTTTGGTTTCCTGAGGGGTCCGCCAGTCCACCCGAGAGGGACTCGCAAGAAGCAAGCGCCAGTAATGGCGAGGTGCGTGCGTAGTGTGTGTACGCTGCTGCCAGCCCCGCTCACGAGGTGCTCGAAGGGGGGAGACAGCGGACGCAAATCTCAAACAAAACACGAATCCAGAAACTCACGAAATCAACACGAACGAGAAAAAGGGAGCCCCCCGCGATTGCCAATGGAAATACAACTTCAAATTCAAGATCAAAAGCTACAAGTCTGAGCTACAGAAAAGAGGTCAAAAGCAAATGGCCGCGTTCGGCACCTAGCTAGTCTTCTTGTCTTCCCACCAGCATGGAGCTCAGTGCTTTCACTGGCTCTGAGCATAGTCATTGGGGGACAGTGTTGACGGCCAGCACGGAGCATGGTGCTTCCCATAGGACGTGGGCGGGAGCCCCCGAGGCCCGAGGGCGGCACTCCGGAGACTCCGGGGCGTGTACAGCCCCACTCATTATTACGTGAGTGTCACGAGCGGAGACCTTCACAGGCGTGAGCCTTACTTCATATCACCAGACGAGGGCCCCGCCTTGCGCCGCCCTCAACCACCGTTGGAAAACAGGACAATGCCAAGGGGCAAAGGGGACGCTAGCGGCGCCCTCGGCGACCACGGGCCCTCTGCCCGGGGGAAGGCTCGCCAGTGCCTCCCCGACAGAGGACCTACCTCTGGGCGACGCCTTGCTCCACGCAGCGCGGGGAGGGGCCTTGCTCCCGACTTCTCCCACGCAGCCCCCAGTGCGCCTCCCATGGTGGAAGGGGGTTGCCGTGCTGGGGCCGTCGTCCACTACTGCGCCCTGATTCACTTGCGACTCATGGTTAGCATAAGCCTGTTCCTGAGAGTTTAGTGGTACCCTGCAGTTGTTGTCGCCGGCGGGGTCGGCGAGGCTCCCCGGTGGCTCATGGAAGGCCTCAACTTCCAGCGTCTCCTCTTCCGGACCCGGCTCGAGGAACGAGCCGGGGTCATCTTCCGGCGTGTACTCCTGGTCCATCATGCGGGGCACGTAGGCCTCCGGGGCCATTGCCCCAAAAACCCCACCGAAGTGCCCCCGCACTCCACGCCATCGGGCCCAGCACGCCGCCCCGAGGATGAAAGGCGGCATCCTGCCAGGGCCGTAGGGGTCAATACCCACGACCGCGCCCACCGGGGGAGGCACAGGTGCGGCTGGGTGCCCGGCTCCACCAGCTGCGTCACTGCCGATGAACCCTCCTGATGCGCCTGGGAGCGTGCGAGCGCGGCAAGGCCCACCATGTGACCCGGTTATGACTTGAGGCGTAGGTAGGGAGAAGAAAGGCGGCGTACCCCTGGTCGCGGTGTCCAGCAGCTCAGCGACGCGTTCCAGCAATGCATCGGGCCGCTCTCCATTAGTCGGGACCGCAGCAGCCCCCGCACCACTATGATTGCGGCCCTCATGTTTGCTTGCTCCCGTCGGATGTGCGGCGTTGTCGCCGTGGCGTACCTCGAGGCCCTGGTGGCAGCCCGCGCGCACCGCGGGGTAAGGGTGGAAGGCGTCGGACCACGCCGCCCGCGCCCCGCGGCGTTAGGCGGTGCGCGTGCCGCTTGGAGCGCGGAGTTGAGGTCTTCTTGGGCGGACGATGCCGCCCGGTCTGGCCAAGCTGCCCAGTGGTCAGCGTCGGCCCTCGGGTCGCCAGACATCAGCGCTGCAGACTGTTGGCGGGTCTGCTGATGGAAGAGAGGTTTCGGCGCACCCCTACTTGGCGCGCCAAATGTCAGATTTCGGGTTGCGGCAAAACCCTTGAGGTTCAAACACAGGGGTGCGCACAAAGATCTCTCCTCCCCCTAGCTCAGGCTCTCACCACAATCTCAAAGCTCAGCACGTCGAACTCGCGGAACAAGGGACACGGGGGTTATACTGGTTCGGGCCACCGATGTGGTGTAATACCCTACTCCAGTGTGGTGTGGTGGATTCCCTCTTGGGCTGAGGATGAACAAGTACAAGGGAAGAACAGCCTCCTGAGGAGAGGTGTCCTTGAGCTCGGTGAGCTTGTGTGGTTGAGGATAATCTGAATGGCCCAAGATTAGTTGCCTCCTACTGTGGTGGCTAGTCCTATTTATAGGGGCCCCTGGTCCTCTTCCCAAATGTAGGTGGGAAGGGATCCAATAACACCCAAATTTGAAGGGAGACAACTAGTACAACTTATCCTCACTAAAGGTGGTATTCGCCTGCCAAAGGCTCTGGTGGTGACGCCGTCCTGGGCTCCACGGTGTCCTCTGTCCTGCCGTCCTGTTGGTCTTCGTCTTGTTGCACCGATATGGCAACCTTTGCCTGATGCCTCGGGACTCCTCATTACATGCCGTCTCAGTATCTCGAAGGTGCTTATAGGTGTCCGATGATCCTGGCTTCCTGAATGAGCAGCGAAAGCTGTATCAGACCATCCGTAGGGCCTGCGACGCCAACTCCGTCGTCCTTCGAGTTGTTGCGCTCGCCGTGACGCCGAGCATTGTCAACATGGTCAACGAACATGAGGATTCAGGAGATGACTTTATTTTGACTGGATGACAGTAGGGACCCACTAGAGCCATAGCCATCCGTACGCAAGTGCCTCTATATTTTTTTGCTTCCTCCTGGTTTCCTGACATCACGGTCCCACACCATTGTCAACATATGTAGTCAATAAACGAGAGAATTGCAAGGAACGTCCGACAGCTGGGACCAAGCAGCTCAAGTACTATTTGTGTTTTTGAGGTGTGAGCACTGCAGAGTTTTTCTTGAGCGATGTTTTCGTTGTTGTTCGGACGAGAGTAGGGTATTAACTGGGCGGGCTGTGGCCCGTCTAGCCCAGGCCAGATATCCAGCCCAGATATTAATTTTTTTCAAGCAAAAAATGGCTAGCCCACCTATACTTTTTTTAGGAATACCCAGGGAAGGTCAACTTGTTATTCTCCGCCCCGCTGGGCAACAAATCTTTCCTAGGAGGGATGCATTAGGCTTAACAGGAAAATGGGCTTTAATAAATATTAAATGGGATGTAATTATAAAAACTGGACAGTAACTATAAAAAAATGCACCAAACACGTAATTAGTATATAAAATATTATTTTTGGAATTTGAAAATTTTAATTTCATTAATTGTTGCGCGCGCAATCTTTCGTTGGATTTTTACGTAATACAAATTTATATTGAAATTGTATTTAATCTGACTAGAAATATCGGGATAAAAATATTTTGTATCCCATCAAAATGTGGGATTTTTTTGAATTCTGTTTTGAACGGTTGGTTGAAATTATTAACCGTTGTCCTTGCTAGAAAATGGGTTGTACTTTTAAAAAACTGTAAATGGGATGTAGTAAATCCCATTAGAATTCAAAAATGGGTTGTACATTCTTACAAATCGCAAATGGGATATAAGTTCTCTGCCACACACTTGTGGGCCTACTAAGTTGACGCGTCCCCTAGAAAAAAGTAAGTTGACGCGTATGCAAGGCTTTGTCAACTTATAGTCAACACACGGTTCTAGCAGCAGTGGTCGTTGGATGTCCATCCAACAGATGTCGTGCTTCTTCTTCAGTCTCGGATATTCTAGCTTCAGCCGCCCAAAAAATGATTCCTCCCCTTGAAATCTGGGGTGCACCGTTTTGGAGGCTGACCTATGGGCCTACTAAGTTGACGCGTACCAAGGGCTTTATCATATTAGTCATTATAAACCATTCTAGCTGCAGTGACCGTATGATGTCCATCCAATGGTTGTCGTGCTTCTTCAACCTCTGGTCTTCTTGCTCCAGCCACCCAAAGCAGCACCGATCGTGCCGCTTGCTCCTGCCTCTCGTGGCCGGCTGTGCTGCCGCAGAGGGCTCATCACCCCCTACTACCCCCACCGCTGGCCAGGCCATCCCTCTACTCACCCACACCCCCTGTTATTCTACGGCGACGGCAGCCTCACACCGCAGCCGAACCCTCGTACTCCTCTCCACGTGGGCATCCACTGCCGCGTCTTCCCCGGCTCCGCGTCGTCCCCTTCCTAGGCCTCGCCCTCATCCACCACCCTGGTGCTCTCGGTGCGGCGTGGTCAACGTGGTCAACGAACGACATCCATCGGACGTGGACTGTACGTGGAGAGGCTGACAGCTGGGTCCACGGCCGCACACAAGGAAATGCGTCCTTATTATGTGCAAAATAATGATTACTCCACCTCACATCTGGGACCAACCGAAAGGGCCTTTGTATTTCGCGAAAAAACGTTCCCGCCGATGATAGCTCGGACCCACCAGCTATATCTTCGCACGCAAGGAAGTGCTTCTTATTACGCACAAAAAAATGAATACCCCCTGCTAGCTGGGACCCACCATATGGGAGGCTGACTTGTGGGCCTACTAAGATGACGGGGACGGAGGGCTTTGTCAACTTAGTAAATATGAACGATTCTAGCTCCAGTGACCGTACGATGTCCATCCAACGGCCGTAGTGCTTCTTCAACCTCTGGTCTTCTTGCTCCAGCCGCCCAAATAAGCGTCGGCCGTGCCGCCTGCTCCTGCCTCCCGTGTCCGGCTGTGCTGGCACCGCTCGCCATGCCATCCCTCTATACTCACCCACACCTCCTGTTATTCTCCGGCGACAACAGCCTCACACCGCAGCCAAGCAGTAAACCCACGTACTCCCCTCCGCGTGGGCATCCACTGCCGCGTCTTCCCCGGCTCCGCGTCGTCCCCTTCCTAGGCCTCGCCGTCGTCCACCGCCCTGGTGCTCTCGGTGCGGCGTGGTCAATGTAGTCAACGAACGACTTCCATCGGAAGAGTACTCTACATGGAGAGGTTGATAGCTGGGTCCATGGCCGCAGCAAGGAAATGCCTCCTTATTACGCACAAAATAATGATTCCTCCACCTGACAGCAGGGACACACCGAATGGGCCACCGTATTTTGTGAAAAAAACGTTTCCCCCTGACTGTTGGGACCCAGCGGCTACATCTTCGCAAGCAAGGAAGTGCCCGACAGTCGGGACCCACCCGGTTGAATCATATGTAGCGTTGTCATTCTGGTCGCGAACATGTACGTACATACCGGTCGATGTAGAGGCGCGCACGTGTGGTAGTACAGGCACACACGTGTGGTAGTAGAGGCACGCACGTAGCATGTACACGTACGTACAGCGGCCAGGCTGCGAAAGTAAATACGGCCACGTACGTACATACGGGCAGGGTCTCGAACGCCTACTCGCGCATACGTACAGCCAGGGCTCGTGTACATGGCTGTGGCTGGGTCAGAATGGAGAAACTGCGTCGTCGTCGTGTTCATGGGGAGGCCACGGAATGCGTCGTGTTCATCGGGAGGCAACGGAACACGTGCTGTTCATCAGGAGCCAACCGGCTTGGACGGAACAGCCAAAGGAAACGAGGCCTGGCGTACTGCAGAACGGAGGAAACAGCCTTGTGTTTGACCGGCCATGATGGAAACGTGATCCTGTTCATCGGGAGGAGTTTGGCATACCGCAAAATAGAGGAAACGGACCTCGTACGGTCGAAACGGGGTCCTGTTGATCGGAAGGGGTGTGGCGTACCGCAAAACGGGACTCCACGGGATACTGTTCATCTCCACCGCCGACCTCCTCCAGCCTCCACAGGCTACTGTTCATCCACCGTCGACCTCCTCCAGCCTGCACCTGGGACTGTTCATCCACGGGCTCCTGTTCATCCAGCCTCCACCGGCTACGTTTCAACCAGCCCTTTCCATGGGGTCCTGTTCAACCACCCCTTCACGGGCTACTGTTCATCCAGCCCTCCACCGGCTACTGTTCAACCAGCCCTCCACCGTCTACTGTTCAACCAATCCTCCACGGGGTCATGTTCATCCAGCCCTCCATGGGGTCCTGTTCATCCACCGGCTCGATCGATCGGGGTACTGTTCAACCAGCGGCAATGGCCTCTACTACCACGGGTTCCTGTTCATCCAATCCCCACCGAGAATTGTTCATCCAAACCCCCCAACAACGCTCACTGTTCATCCAGAGGCAGCATCGATCGGCTTTAGTTAGCAGCAGTAGCGAAGGAATCGCTTGATCGGGTTCAGTTAATAGCCATCGATCGATCGTTTGGGTTCAGTAACGCGTAGCCTGCAGTGCAATCGCTTGGGTTCAGTTAGAGCCCAACACCTCGCTCGGGTTCAGTTAGAGTGCAACACCTCGCACACATGCACGTACGTACGAGGGAAACGCGCACCGCTCGGCCCCCGACCACCCACCATAACCGGGAACCCCCGATATTTTTCTCGCCCTCGCTTCTACCATGGTTTTTCCCACCATGGACGGACCAAAGAATGTCATGCAGCTGCATCTCTGGCCCGCCCAGGACGAAAAGCCCATTTTCTGTCATGATTTTCTGTCATAGAAGTAGGAGCCCACCACATCTAGGATGATACCGGGTTTTGTCACAATTATCGTCATAGAAGTGTCATAAGTATGACAGAAATTTTTTTCGTTCGGCCCAAAATGTCACGGATGTGTCTTTTTTTTGTAGTGCAAGACTGCACCAAAGAGGAGCACAAGAAACATACTAGTTGTTGAAAACAACAAGGCCCTAGTGCCTATGATTGAAGAAAAAGAAGATGCTAAAGCCCAAGTGCTTAGGAAGCTTAAGCCCAAGATCCCTGACCATGATGACAATCATCCAGTGGCAGAAAGTATGAAAGTCAGAAAAGATGCAGAACTTAGATTATGGAGAGAATCACATCCATATGTTGTGAGGAGAAGGACTGATGTGGATTATAGGTTTCACACCAAGGAGCAGCAGGACTTCTATGAGGCTATTCTGTTGGACAAGAAACCCATAGTATGTGACATGAAGTGGGCAGACTGGAAGTACATTGACAACAATGAAGACCACTTCCCAGGAGTGCATGAAAGTTTCAGACTATGTGGAGTAGATACATTTGTGGGTCAGAAACTCACCAAATGGAATGATGAGCTCATTATGCAATTCTACTCTACAGCTCATTTCTATCCTGATGGAAGAATCATTTGGATCTCTGAAGGTACAAGGTACCAATCAACAGTTGTTGAGTGGGCCAAGCTGATAAATGCCCCTGCAGAGCATGAGGATGACATAGATGTCTATGCCAAGAAGAAGAAAGATCACAACTCCATGGCCAACATGTACAAGGAGATTCCTGACAAAGCCTTGGAGACTCACAGGCTAGGCTATGTGTACTATTTGTTGTCTGGACTGGCCACTATTAACACCATCTTGAGGCACACCTTGTTGCCCAAATCAGGAGATCATAGGATGATCAGAGCCACTCCATCAATTTGATGCGGTTGTTTGATGTGCCCCACAAGTTCAAAGTAATGAGTTTGATTGTTGAAACAATCACGAGGACAACAACAGACCAGAAGAGATCATCTGGGTATGCTCCACACATCCAGATGCTCATCAACTCCAAGGTGGGCACAGGAACATAGTTGTTGGACAAGGAACACCTTCCCTTGAGGCCTGACTTTGAGGACAACATGTTTGTCATGAATGATGAAGATCCCACATCTATAGAGGCTCAAGAGAAGAGGGAAAAAGCAAAAGTTGAGAAGGCAACAAAGATGCCAAGTGCTAAAGAGGCTTCACAAGTGTTCCTCAAGTCAAAGCAAGATCAACTTCGATATCTTAATCAAGCCACTTTGAGGATTGAGAAAGGATTGGCCACCCTGACTTGGAATCAAGAGAGCCTGGGGAGGATCATTGAGACAAAGTTCTATGATCTTGACTTGAAGGTGATAGAGATGCAGACAACTGTTGAGCAGCTCCAGGAAGAAGCTAAAGAGAGGAAAGGGAAAGCTACTACTGATGCTTTTCAGAGTGTGCCACGGGCACAGAGATCTGCAGCAGTGCCTGTGACAGACACACGAGCTACTACGTCAGCACCTACAGCCACAACTTCAGTTGCTCGTCCCGTTGCAACTCCTCCTACTCCAACAACTTCAACATATGCCTTCGTCCTTGGAGCTCTCAGCTCCACCTCCCGAAGATCAAGCTTAGAGAGACGCATAACACTATGCATTTTCGAGCTTTTTCGTAACTTGTTGCCAAAGGGGGAGAAAGTGTATAGATCATAGGCTTTGAGAGAGAGAGAGATTTGCTTCTTTTTGTCTCTTTTGCTACTTGTTTGCTACTTTTTTGTGTGCTTGCTTGTTTGATACTCTATGTTTATGTGTGTGAGATACTAGTATGGTCATGTGTTTGATCATATCATACTTTAATGCTTGTGCTTGAAGGATGCTATTATTTATCTCTCATGTATGATCATTCACTTTGCCTTGGTGATGAGTGCATATTTCATATTCTATCATTTTGAGCGCTCCACCAAGATGTATGTGACATGGAAGAGTAAACCATGATCCTAATCGATTGTGCATTTGCATTCAAAAGCAAATTTTAAATAATGCACAAACTTAGGGGGAGCTCTTGCTTATCACATACTTCTTAAAGCGACGATACATTTCAATATTATTATCATTTGTCGAAGCTTTGATCTATATGTTGTCATCAATTACCAAAAAGGGGAGATTGAAAGTGCAACTAATCCCTTGGTGGTTTTGGTAATTCTTAACAACATGTAGCTCATTGAACTAATACTCTTTCAAGATGATCATTTCAGAAAGTTCAATGATTGGCATGGCATGGACTATAATTGTGCACTCCTCAAAATGCTAAGGACACATATTGGCTCAAGCTCAAGACTCTAAATTTTCATTTTAGTGACCCAAGATCACATTGAGTCCATAGGAAAAGCCAATACCATTAAAACGGGATGAGGTGTTGCTTAATTGATTGCTTGCTCAAAATATTTTGTGATATGCTTCAAAAGCCCTCAACCACTTTCTCATATCCACATGTGTCCCAAACCAAAAGTCAAACTCGGCCCCACCGATTTGATCTATCCGGCGCCATCGAGTTCACTTGACATAGCCACTGCCAGAAACGCTAATCAGTTCGGTCTCACCGATAAGGATCTCGATCTCACCGAGATGGGATTGCAAACTCTTTGTTTCCCTTCGTAACGTTCCAGTCTAACAGAGATGAGCGACCAGTCCCACCGAGTTTGCCTGACCAACTCTCTGTTTGCCTATTACAGAAATTGGTCCCACCAAGTTCATGTGATCAGTCTCACAGAGATTACGTTATGCCCTAACCCTAATGAAATCGGTCCCACCGAGTTGACATGTCGGTCCCACCGAAAATCCTAACGTTCACATTTTGAACTAAATTGGTTTGACCGAGTTTGAGTATTCGGTCCCACTGAGTTTGGTAAATTGTGTGTAGCGATTAGATTTTGTGTGGAGGCTATATATACCCTTCCACCCTTCCTCCATTCGTGGAGAGAGCCATTAGAACGTGCCTACACTTCCATCATTCATTTTCTGAGAGAGAACCACCTACTCATGTGTTGAGACCAAGATATTCCAATCCAACCACAAGAATCTTGATCTCTAGCATTCCCCAAGTTGCTTTCCACTCAAATCATCTTTCCACCATATCCAAATCTGTGAGAGAGAGAGAGAGTTGAGTGTTGGGGAGACTATCATTTGAAGCACAAGAGCAAGGAGTTTATCATCAACACACCATCTATTACCTTTTGGAGAATGGTGTCTCCTAGATTGGTTAGGTGTCACTTGGCAGCCTCTGTCAAGATTGTGGAGTTGAACCAAGGAGTTTCTAAGGGCAAGCAGATCGCCTACTTCGTGAAGATCTACCCAAGTGAGGCAAGTCCTTCATGGGCGATGGCCATGGTGGGATAGAGAAGGTTTCTTCTTTGTGGACCCTTCGTGGGTGGTGCCTTCCGTGGACTCGCGCAACCGTTCCCCTTCGTGGGTTGAAGTCTCCATCAACGTCGAGGTACGATAGTACCACCTATCGGAACCACACCAAAAATCTCCGTGTCTACATGGCGTTTGCTCCCTCCAAACTCCTCCCCTTTACCTTCATATGCAATGATTTACATTCCGCTGCTATACTCTTATACTTGCATGTGTAGGTTGATTGCTTGACTTGTGCTAAGTTGCTAAAATCTGCCAAGACTTAAAATTGGGAAAAGGCTAGATTTTTATTTGGTCAAGTACTCTAATCACCCTCCCTCTATACATACTTTCGATCCTACAGCTTTGAGTCAAGGGTCTTCCTGGGTGTGGTCCACGACCAAGGAAAGAGAGAGGGAGAGAGGAGCAAGTGCGAGGCGGGCCAGGGACGCGAGCAGCGACTAGCGGACGTGGGCGGCGCTTAGGCACGCGCCGCAGGGCGGGAGGAGGCACGGGAGCAAGTGGGCGGCCTGCTAGCATCATGTGCATGCCGAGGCGCGTCAACTAGCATGCTCGAGCGGCCCGAGGTGGACGGGAGCGCGGTGGCACGGGTCGGCCGCCACTGTAGCGCACCCAGAGCAGGCTTTTGGACGGCATGAGCGCGTTTTGCATGCTCTGTTGTGTCCACTTGCATCTGGAGTGTGCCTGGTGATGGGCTAAAGCCTGGGGTGACGTTGGAGAGCCAGCAAATTCAAAGAAAGAGAGAGGGGGAGCAGAACGAGAGAAAAAGTTGTTGGACAGAGACGGAAAATGAGGTTCTCACCCCAAATAATTAAGCTGAGGTCATGCAAGTTTTGCTAGTGGTAGAGGGGTACTAGGACATGTTGTGGTAAAAATTGTGGGTCAAGGAGATTAGTGGAAATGTCCAAAACATGCATTTTAAGTTTCTCCCAGAAGGTGTTTGATGTAGGTTTGGGCAAGTAAATGGATTCTCCTTCGCATGATATTTATCAGGTTCAAATGGCATATAGAACTAGCATTAGTCACCAAGTTTGAGTCCATTTCAAGAAAGTTGCCAATGTAACTTTGGCAAACCCTAGAAATCAAAAGAAAAGGGTTTTCCAAGATTTTGTCATGCAAATCTACTCTACTTGATGCACCACTTGGTGTAGTGTCAACATTTGAGGATCTGAGCATGTCGACAAAAATTGAGATCGAAACGATAAAGTTGGCAATGTAGAGTTGCTCAAATTTTGATCTGGACAGGGATGGTTTGGGGGCACTTTTGTTGAACCAAAACTATTTTAATTGAAATTAAACTTTGCAAGATCATCACATTAGGCATATGTAACTTGATAGAATTTTCCTGGATTTATTTGACAATATTTCCTACAGAAATATTTCAAATACTTGAAGTATGCAGAAATGGTTCAGGAGGGTTTTGTCCAATATTTTGAACATGACCATGTGTTGAAACTCATATATATGGACAATATATGTCCACTGAGCTTCCCTAAATTTTATAAAATATTTTTGAAACATTAAAATAATTTTAACCTATTAAAGACCATTTCTGGCTTAAAGAAAAGACTTTAAATAAAATATAAAAATAACTTTTCAAATAATATTTTTGTGGTTTTTGGGAGTCCTATATCTAATAGGAGTCAAATATACTTCTTGAAAGATTTTTCACACTCTAAATTAACTACTTGCAGTGCAAGCCTCAATTCAGGGGTTTTTGGAAAACCTAATTTAGAAAATAATTTTTTGGCCAAATTTTTTTGCAAGAAAATAATTTTATGTCCTATACACATGGCATGATCATTGGGCAAGATTTGGCTCAAGGAGAAGGAGTATAAGAGTTGGAGGATTTATTTGATTTTTAGAGCACTTGCAAACAACAGACAAAAATCCAATCAAGCAAAGTCCAAAACACTCAAAAGTTTTTTGTAAAACCATATTTTATAATGATTTATTAGCTTAAGTGTTGTGGCATGGAAATCAGGGTGTGACAGACCTACCCCCTTACAAGAATCTCATCCCCGAGATTCCCTAACTAGGCGCGGAAAGGAAACGGAAACTTGGATCTGGGGTAGTCTTCACACTCCTGTGTGGCTCCTCCCTCGATGTGGTTGCTCCACTGAATCCTTGAAGTACTTGATGGTGCGGCTTCATGTATGATGCTCTTGCTTGATCCAGTTTGCAAATGGGTCTCTTGCGATAGGTCAGATTGGGCTGGAGGTCAATGGCTCGGTGATCGATCTCCTTGTAGAGATCGGGCTAGTTAGGAAGTTGGAAACACTTCCGGGGTTGTGACGTGTGGAAAACATTGTGCACCTCGGATGACTCTTGTGGAAACTCTAGCCGATAACCGTCTTGTCTTTTTCTTACAGTGACCTTGAAGGGGGGTCGGTAACTCTTGGTGTGGGCCTCCCTTTGACATGGAAATGCTTGATTCCATTGAGAGGAGTGGCTTGCAGATACACATGGTATTCAACGAGAAAGTTCACTTCTTGATGGCGGTGGTTGGTATAGTTCTTCCTCCTTAACATGGCGGTATTCATATGTTCTCTAACCATCTGAAAACACTTCTTCCATCTTCGGGTAGACATGTAGGTCACCGAATAAACATGACAACTAACTTGCCCAAGTACTCCATGAAGACTTTGTTCACGGGGTACATAAAGTAGGCTAGGGTACTGGTGGTGGTCACAGTTGAGTATTGGCCAAGGTCTTCTTCACCTAGAGCCAAAGTCCATTGTCATGATCCGACCATGTTGTGGCTTGGTAGGGTTTAAGGGTTTCAAGGATCATAGGGTGCGAGTAAACGTTTATCATCTTATCCTTGAGTAGAGTTTCTGAGATGCCAATATTTCTACCTAGTCTCCCAAACAAATAACCTTATACCACCGAAAGCATCATCTCGTATAGGTCAACTCCAATCATCACTCATGATATTCATATCCTCATGACTCCCAAGAGGAGGTCCAATAAAATCATACATGTCAACTATCCCGAAACTCATATCTATGCAAAAATTCATGGGTAGAACATTCAAGTCGCTAAGCTTTAATTAAACATGACAATCCAAGTACTCAACTTAGTCATCCAAGGTCCAAGATAGTGCATCTCTATCCTAAGGAAACACATCGTATGCCACTCCAAGATCTTGTTTCCTTCCTATGAATCAACTCCAACAGCCCATTAACTTCCATAAATCACTACACAACGCATTAATTCTACAAATCCAATGTCTATGGTGTTCCATATGATATTGTATTGTCCTATAATCCCCAAATACCTGAAAGGCGAAGAACAGCCTCCTGAGGCGAGGTGTTCTTGTGCTTGGCGAACTTGTGTGGGTGAGGATTCGATGCCTCCTACTGTGGTGGCTAGCCCTATTTATAGTGGCCTTGGTCCTCTTCCCAAATATTGAGCGGGAAGGGAGCCAACAATGGCCAATTTGAAAGGGGACAGCTAGTACAGCTTATCCTGACAAAAGCAGTCTTCACCTGCAAAAGGCTCTGGTGATGACGCCGCCTTGGGCTCCATGGTGACCTCCGTCTTGCCGTCCCGCTGGTCTTGGTCTTGTTGCAATGATAAGGAAACCTTTGCTTGACGCCTCGGTACTCCGCGCCTGCGCTTGCCTCCTTAGCAACAAAGAGGAAACAAGGACACTGTGCGCGCTGGCGCCCGCCTGGCGCCAGCCTGGTCTCGGTCGTCATGGCTCACATCACGAGAACCTCACGAGGTTTGCCTTGCCTTGATCTCTCCGCCCCTCGTGAGCCAACCTGATGAGGCTGCTCCTGAAGGGGTCTTGTGTCGTCCGCCTCGTGAGGCTTGGCCCCTCGCGAGGGTCTTGAATGTTTGTTGGTGAAGATGGGTCGTACGGGCCTGCTCGCAGAGCCACGCCGTGGGCCGCAGGCAGGCAAGTCTGGGGACCCCCATTCCCAGAATGCCGACATAAACTAAGAAAGTGCCGGTCGAGGAAGGTGGACCCTCAGGAGCCACCTTCACCATAGGCGCTAACCTCGACCCAGATCAGGAGGAGGCATTGGTGAGGTTCTTGCGCACGAACAAGGAGGTATTCGCCTGGGAACCCAAGCAGCTAGTAGGGGTCCCGAGGGGGGTGATCGAGCATCACCTAAGGGTGTGCCCCAATGTGCGCCCTGTGAAGCAGAAGGCGTGGCGGCAATCCACGGAGAAGCAGTCCTTCATCGTCCAGGAGACGCGCAAGCTGGAAGCGGCAGGTGTCATCTGTGAGGTCCGGTACTCGGAGTGGCTGGTGAACCCCGTTGTCGTGCCAAAGAAAGGCGGGAAGGAGCACATGTGTGTCGACTTCACCAACCTCAACAAGGCCTGCCCCCAAGACCCGTTCCCGCTTCCGCGCATTGACCAGATTGTCGACTCCACCGCCGACTGCGACCTGCTGTGCTTCCTGGACGCGTTCTCGAGCTACCACCAGATCAAGATGGCAGTGGAGGATGTGGAGAAAACGGCTTTCCTGACCCCATGTGGGGTGTACTGCTACACTTGCATGCCGTTCGGGCTGCGCAAGGCAGGTCCGACCTTCCAACGGCTGATGCACATCGCCCTGGGTCAGCAGCTCGGGAGGAACGTTGAAGCCTACGTCGACGACATCGTGGTAGAATCTCGGGAGGCGAGAACTTTGATTCAGGACCTCGAGGAGACCTTTGCAAGCCTGCGCCAGGTGGACCTGCGGCTCAACCCAGAGAAGAGCGTGTTCGGTGTCCCCTCCGGAAAGCTGCTGGGCTTCCTCGTGTCCCACAGGGGGATCGAGGCTAACCCAGAGAAGGTGAAGCCGATAGAAGACATGAGCCCACTGCAAACTCTCAAGGAAATGTAGAAGCTTGCGGGTTGCGTGACCTCGCTAGGGCACCTCATTTCTAAGCTGGGGGAGCGCACATTGCCGTTCTTCAAGCTGATGAAGAAAAAGTGCCTGTTCGAGTGGACCCCGGAGGCCGACCTGGCGTTTGAAGACCTCAAGAGATACCTGACTAGCCCCCCGGTGATGGTGGTGCCTCGTCCCCTCAAGCCCCCTGGTGCTTTACCTTGCTGCTACTCCTACTCTGCCAACGCGGCGCTAGTGGCGGTACGGGAAGAGCGCTAGGCCAAGAGTCCGCCGCGCCATGCCGCGCCCCCAACAGAAGCGAGGTGACAACAAGAGGATGTCGCAAGGGCCGCCACAACGCCAACGAACGATCGGGTCCAGCCAGATGGCGTTCTCGGGCCTGTAGAGACCCCAATGGATGGCCAGGCTCCGGGGGTCTCGTCACCTTAGGGAGCGCCCAATCCTCCGGCAGACGCAGGCTCCATCGGCGCTCCCGCCCTCGTCGAGCACCCAGTGTACTTCATCATCACAGTGTTAAGGGACGCGAGGGCACGATACCCAATGCCTCAGAAGCTCTTGCTCGCGCTCTTGGTGTCCTCGCGTAAACTGCGCCACTACTTCCAAGGTCAACCAATCAAGGTCGTCTCGGCCTACCCATTGGAGAGGGTACTCCAGAGCCCCAACGCTGTGGGAAGAGTCGCTGAATGGAACATCGAGCTGCAAGCATTCCAGCTGGAGTTCAGCACAACCAGGGTCATAAAAGGAGCTGCGCTCGCCGACTTCATGGGGAATGGACCGACACCCTGGGGCTTGAAGTAGGCGAGGACCGATCCCTCTCGCCAGGAAGTGAAGCGCCAGATGGCTGGATCATGTATTTCGATGGCGCGTTCGCATGCCAGGGCGCGGGGGATGGAGCAGTGCTCATCTCGACCACTCAGGACAAGCTCTCCTACGCCATGCAGCTCTACTTCCAGCAGGGCGAGAAGGTCTCCAACAACATCGTGGAGTACGAAGGCCTCATCACCGGCCTAAAGGCTGCGGTGACCCCGGGGGTGAAGCGCCTCACCATCTGGGGCGACTCGTAGCTCCTCGTCAACTTCTCCAACAAGGTATATGTGCCGAGGGACGAGCACATGGAGGCATACCTCGCGGAGGTACGCAAAATGGAAAAGCAGTTCTTGGGCCTAGAGCTGCAGCACGTGCCCCGTGGCACCAACAAGGAGACTGATGACATCGCCAAAAGGGCATCCAAGCGCCAGCCCCAAGAGCCTGGCGTCTACGAAGAACGGATCTTCAAGCCTTCAGCAGCACCTCCGCCTTCGGGGTCGGCGCCGCCTCGGGAGGAACTCCCCCAGCCATGTAACACCCCGGATGTAACTTTCCATATTTGTAACTCCAACTCTTGCCATTTTCGGCTATGTGTTATGATATTCCCTTCGTGGTCGGGTTTTGTTTTCGTTTTGCATTTTGTTCATGTCATGCATCTCATATCATGTCATCATGTGCATCTCATTTGCATACGTGTTCGTCTCATGCATCCGAGCATTTTCCCCGTTGTCCATTTTGCAATCCGGCACTCCCGCAGACACCGGCGCATCCCTCTTGTTTTTTTGTGAGCGGGTGTTAAACGTTCTCGGAATGGACCGAGGCTTGCCAAGTGGTCTTGGTATACCACCGTAGACCACCTGTCAAGTTTCGTTCCATTTGGAGGTCGTTTGGTGCTCCAACGGTTAACCGGATAACCGCAAAGTCCTTTTGTGTGTTGCAGCAAAACCCCCCTCTAAACAGTCCAATAACCCCTCTAAGTCACCTCAATGCTCTCGGTCGTTCGATCACGATCGTGTGGGCGAAAACCGCACTTCATTTGGAGTCTCCTAGCTCCCTATGCCTATATAAACACCCTCCCCGTCCAAAATTCCGGGTTCAAACCCTAGCCACCGCTCCCTCCGCGTGCCGGACACGTCCGCCCGGCGCCGGACGAAAGCCGCCGCCGCCCGCAGCCAACCGGCGCGCGACACGTGGCGCCCACGCCGCCCGTACGCCGCCGGCCCGCGAGGCCCGCATCCGGCCCCCGTGGCCCGAGCTTCCCCGCCGCCCGCACGCCTCCTCCCGCAGCCCCGCGCCGCCGCTGTTCCATCTCCGCCGCTGCTCGCCGCCATCCGCCGCTGCCGCGGCTCCGACCACCCGAGCCGGCGCAGCCCCGCGCCGCCGTCGTCGATCTCCGGCGGGACCCGCGCCGCACCCGAGCCGGCGCAGCCCCGCGCCGCCGTCGTCGATCTCCGGCGGGACCCGCGCCGCACCCGAGCCGGCGCAGCCCCGCGCCGCCGTCGTCTCCTCCCTCTCCGGTGCCTCGCCGCCCTTCCCCGGCTCCAACTCCGGCGAGCTCGCGCCGCGCTTGGCCCCGATCCAGATCCAAGAGACGGTTGACTTTCTTCCCCCCACCCCCCCCCCCCTCGAAAATCCTCAGTCCCGTATATTTCACATTATGTGCTCAAGTTCATCGCATCATAACTCCATGCGTACTGCTCCGTTGTGCGTGCATGTTACATCGAAATGTTCGCCTCGAGATGCTCTTCATTTTGTTCCATTGTGCCATGCTCGTTTGAGTTCATCTGGATGCCCAAATCTCTGGTGCAAGAGTGCTATATGATGTTTACTGCTGTTACTTATCAGAACTTGGTGATTTGTTATTTTTGTTGCATTTGATGTGTGCATCTTATGGGCATGAGTTCTACAGGTGTTTTGATCAATGTCATGCCATCTTTACAGAGGTGTATGCCATGTAATTTTGTGATCTATGTGGTGACTAGCACAAGCATGCAAACTAGGCTTCGTGACATTTATGTTTTCAGGGACTTAGAATTTTGCTAAGTCTGTGACTGCTGTTATTTTGTTGCCATGTATCCATGTGGCTACAGTGAGATCCATGCTTATTTTGGGCATGTTCAGTAAGGTTGTTTTGTAGATATAGTTGTGCTCTATCCATAAATTCCCTTGTTTGCAATTATGGAGTGCCATAGGATGCCTCAATCTTGATTTACTTTTGCTATAAAATATTCCTGGCAGATTGTTAACATGATATTCAATTTTGCCAAGGTTGTTGTAGTTGGTCCATACAGGCTATGAACTTGATCTTGCCATGGTTAGGTTCATAAACATGCCATCTTGTTGTAGGTATGCTTGTTTTGTCATGAATTTCTTTGTGTTGAGTGAATCAAGCTCACAAAAATGCCTTCATAATACTGTTTCTGCCATGCTCTGTTTTCTGCCAAGTCTGAAACCTGTTAACGAAACTTGCTATGTTTACATGAGTGCCATCATATCTTCTGATCCTTTTTGGCTCATGGTCAGTAAGGGACTTTTGTTCCATGCCTTGTTTTGCTACGTTAAGTTCCTGTAGCATGTTGATTGCTTGCTCTGAACATTGCTACCTGATGCTGTTTACGCCACGTCCAGTAATTTCACCAAGTCTGTGAAACTGATATCTTTTGCACTTTTGCCATGATTTTTTGAACCTGTTATGGTGTGATCTAGCCATAGCTCAGTGTTCATCTTTTGTCAAGCATCTCCTGTAGATTACTGGCATATGCTTTGTTGCTATGTTGGAGTGATGTATCATAGTTACTTGATGTATTCTAAGTTCGATCATGCTGTTAATCGCAAAATCGCGTCGTTCTTGTTTTGCTTGCCATTTGCAAACCGTGCATCCGTTTCCGGTGATCTTTATATCGATTTCGACCGAAATAATCGCATCTTTCCAGTGGCATACTTGGTTTGCCAAGTTACTTCTTTTTTCATTCTTTTTCTTCCGGAGCACGCATATGCATCGCATATCATATCTCACATATCATGCATGTTTTGCATCATGTTGCTTGTGCATTTCCCGTGATTGATTGTGGTTCCATTGCTTGTGTTCTTGTTGTGGGTAGAGCCGGGAGACGAGTTCATGAACGAGGAACCTGTTGAGTACATTTACGAGGATCAAGCTTTCGACAACTCTGAGAACCTTGCAGGCAAGATGACCATACCCTCGAAATCATTTCTATCTTTGCTTTGCTAATTGTTCGTTATATTGCCATGTTGCGCTACCTACCACTTGCTATATCATGCCTCCCATATTGCCATGTTAAGCCTCTAACCATCCTTTCCTAGCAAACTGTTGTTTGGCTAAGTTACCGCTTTTGCTCAGCCCTTCTTATAGCGTTGCTAGTTGCAGGTGAACTTGGAGTTGGTTCCATGTTGGAACATGGATATTTTGGAATATCACAATATCTCTTATTTAATTAATGCATCTATATATTTGGTAGAGGGTGGAAGGCTCGGCCCTATGCCTGGTGTTTTGTTCCACTCTTGCCGCCCTAGTTTCCGTCATACCGGTATTATGTTCCTTGAGTTTGCGTTCCTTACGCGGTTGGGTGATTTATGGGACCCCCTTGATAGTTCGCCTTGAATAAAACTCCTCCAGCAAGGCCCAACCTTGGTTTTACCATTTGCCACCTAAGCCTTCTTCCCTCGGGTTTCCGCGAGCCCAAGGGTCATCTTTATTTAAACCCCCGGGCCAGTGTTCCTCTAAGTGCTGGTCCAAACTAGAGCCACTTGCAGCGCCACCTTGGGGAAACTCGAGGGCTGGTTTTAGTTGTACGTAGTGTTCATCCGGTGGCCCTGAGAATGAGATATGTGCAGCTCCTATCGGGATTTGTCGGCACATCGGGCGGTTTTGCTGGACTTGTTTTACCATTGTCGAAATGTCTTGTAAACCGGGATTCCGAGACTGATCGGGCCTTCCCGGGAGAAGGTCTATCCTTCGTTGACCGTGAGAGCCTATAATGGGCTAAGTTGGGACACCCCTGCAGGGTATTATCTTTCGAAAGCCGTGCCCGCGGTTATGAGGCAGATGGGAATTTGTTAATGTCCGGTTGTAGAGAACTTGTCACTTGACTTAACTAAAATACATAGCCGTGATGGTCTCTTCTCGGCGGAGTCCGGGAAGTGAACACGGTTTGAGTTATGAATGAACGTAAGTAGTTTCAGGATCACTTCTTGATCATTTCTAGCTTCGCGACCGTTGCGTTGCTTCTCTTCTCGCTCTCTTTTGCGTATGTTAGCCACCATATATACTTTGTTGAGGATATAGACCTTAGAGTCACCCGCCAGGAGGGGCCGGGTTACTCGTATGGTCATTGCCAGAAGCCCGGTGCCAAGCTTAAAGACGGTGGGCCAAAGATGGGCTTAAGACCCGGATATGGCTTAAGGCCCGTATTTACAATCATTATTATGGTAGAACTTGTAGTGTAAGGCAAGAATAGTTGAGAGTCCGAGCCGGACACTCTTATGAGCCGGCCGGGACTCTGAGAGCTGCAGGGCGTCAGCCTCCCTATATAAAGGGACGACCCGGCATCAGTTTAAGGGCGACAACAATCTCACCGAGAGCCGGGCATAGCAGTTTAGCTCCCTGGTTATCAAAACCCTAATCAATACCACATCAAACTGGACGTAGGCTTTTACCTTCACCGTAAGGGGCCGAACCAGTATAAACCCTCGTGTTCCTTGTCCCGCATTAACCCCTTCAAGCTTCCTAGTTGCAATGGCTCCACGACTAAGTCCTAACTCAAGGACATCTGCCGTGACAATTCCACGACAGTTGGCGCCCACCGTGGGGCCAGCGCACGGTGGATTTGAGTTCTTGAAGGGCAGCTTCGAAGGGCTCTAGGGATACGCTGTGGGCCGGATGACCAAGAGTCGTCGCGGCAAGCTCTACATCGACGATGCAAACTGGGGCCCCGACGCCGGCTCAATTGAGTACGGGTACCGGGTCCCCTTCGGCGGGATTCATGTTTTCATTGGCAAGATTGGTGAGCCGGGCCCTGAGTCGGGTCTCTGCGCCGATCTCGTCGAGACGGCTCAGCGTGCGTGACCCGCCCGGGCCCGGCCTGCCGTAAGGCGCGCTTTTGTGGGGTGTATCCATGGAGGGCCCTCTGATCCATCTGGGTCCGGTGATGAGGCGGCCGCCGGCTCTGACGGCGAGTCGGCCACCGATGAGTCAAACTCGTTGTATCAACTTCAAGATGGCAGGCTCATGGGTTGTTCCGACGGTGACAGTATTCCGGACCCGTTTGAGCCGCCAAGTCAGGTTGGAGTCTTTATGGCTGGCGCGCAGCCTGTTCAGAACCCCGCTGCTGGAGCGGGAAACCCGGTGCCTTCTCCGGCCCAGGTGCTGATGGATCTCACGGACAAGATGACGGCCCTGTTAACCGCCACGGTTGACCCGGCGGATCAAGCTCAGCATGATGCGGAGGTGGCACAGTTAAAATTGGATCTGGTGAAAGCTAAGGAGGAGCTTGCAGCGGAAGGGATCAGGATGGCTGCAGAGAGGGCGGCTCTCGATGCCCAAACTCAGCTGATCCAGGCGCAGTCCTTCCAACTCACGATGGATCAGAACGCGTCCAATGAGGTCATGAGAAGGAGGCATCAAAAGGCCCAATCTCGACTCCCTCCGGTTTACGATCGACGCAACCTCTTCAACACGCCAGGAGCAGGGTCTAGTAACCCGCCAGGGGTCATAGTGCCCGGGTCTATTCAGCCACGAGTGATGGGGCCTCCCCAGGTGCCCCTGCCCCGCCTCAGTACGTGCCAATACCCCCGGGTCATTATAATAACCCGCTAGAGAACATGGTCGCTGCGGCAGCACGGTTGGCGGCTCTCCCAGTTGACGGCGACTCTCCGACGGCTATTGAAACCCGCCGGGTCAGGGAACTCCTTCAGACGGCGCTGGCGCAGCAAGAGGCGTACTCCTACAGCCGGGATAGGATCCACTCGACCCCCCGTCCGAGCCCGAGTTACAGCCGGCACATGATCTCAGCGACCGGCTCAAGTAACGTCCGACACCATGACCCGCCTCCTAGCCATGGCCCGGCTCATAATGGAGCCTTTCATGCAGCAGATCAGGACAGGGCGCGGCAAGAGGCGGAGCAAGTGCCTCAATTGACGGCTTACCAGACCCCCCCGGCTTATCCGACGACTTCCGTCGACGTGGGCATCCCTACCAGGACCGGGGTGTCCCTTGTTTAGTGCCAGCTATCCGTAATGAACGTTTACCTAAGGACTTCAAGGGCCCTAGGAAGGTGCCTAATTACACATCTGACTTACAACCTGCAGCCTGGATCGAGAGTTACGAGATGGCCATGGAACTACTGGAGGTCAGTGAGGCGGCAATGGCGAAGTACTTCACCATGATGTTGGATGGGACTGCCCGCACTTGGTTGAAAGGGCTACCACCGAACTCCATCGGGTCTTGGGCTGAGCTGAAAGCCCGGTTCATCCAAAACTTCAAGGATAGCTGCAGGCAGTCGATGTCAATTGTGGATTTGACTAATTGTAAGCAGCAGGAGGGTGAATCCACGACGCACTGGGTTCGCCGGGTCAAGGAGATCATACATTTGTCAGATAAGATGGATGCCGGCTCTGCAGTCTTAATGCTGGAACAGAATTGTCGTTTTGTGCCCCTGAAGATGAAACTCGGGCGGCTTAAGCGTGACTGCAGTGATATGGGTACACTAATGGCGGCTCTTGTCAAGTACGCCGATTCTGATGGTACCAAGGATCCCCCTTCAGATGATGAAAGGACAGTGAAGGGGAAGAAGAACGGCAATGGCAAGGGTCCTCAGTTTAACCCGGGGAACCAAGGAGGAGGCAAGCGCAAGGCCGATGGCAGCCTAGAGTTTGTAGCCAACGCCAGCTCACAAGGTAATAACCAGCGACGTAAGGGGAGGCCCCCTCCCCGAGGCGGCAGGTCAGGTCCGACGCTGGAGCAGCTGTTGAATGAACCTTGTCCAAGGCATGGCTCTAGAGAGAAGCCAGCAACTCATCTGTGGAAGGATTGTGCAATCATGAAGGCCTTTAAGAATTACAATGGCCCGGGCGGCGGCTCAGGCGCCGGCGGCTTTCATGGCCCGGGCGGCGGCTCAAATTCCGGTCCTCAGAACGGTCAAGGGGGCTTTAATCAACAGTCTGGCCAGGGTCATCAACAGCAGCAGGGGGGTTATCAGACCAATCCAAAGCAGCTTAGCGGTGGACAGTATCATGTGTTTACCAATAGTTTGTGCAAGCGAGATCAGAAGCTTCACAAGAGGGCTGTGAATGCTGTTGAGCCGGCGGTTCCACGCTACTTGCGGTGGTCTGAGCAGCCTATAGTGTGGAGCAGGGAGGATCACCCTCCACGAGTGGATAATCCGGGTCACTTGGCCCTGGTGGTGGCTCCTCAAGTGGGAGGATATAAGTTCACAAAGGTGCTCATGGATGGAGGCAGCAGCATCAACATCCTCTATTATGAGACTTTCCGCCGTATGGGGTTGGTTGATAAAAACCTCAGCCAGTCAAACACTATCTTCCATGGTGTGGTACCTGGTAAGTCGGCTTATCCAGTCAGCAAGATCGAATTGGAAGTAGCCTTTGGAGATGAGAACAACTACAGGGTGGAGAAATTGACCTTTGAGGTGGTCAAGATAAGAAGTCCATACCATGCTATATTTGGACGGCCAGCTTACGCCAAGTTCATGGCACGGCCGTGTTATGTATACTTACAGCTCAAGATGCGGGGTCATAATGGGACCATTACGGTTCACGGCAGCCGAAAAGTGGCTCTGGAGTGTGAGGAAGGCGATGCAGCTTATGCAGAATCTGTTTGTGCAACAGAGGAGTTGAAGTTTTACAAAGACAACGTTGACCCAACAGATATGACCTCTCTGAAGAAGCCGACTACGGAGAATGAGCCGGCGATGAAATTTAAGTCAGCTGATGAGACTAAACTTGTCGATTTTGTTCCAGGAGACTCATCTCAGCAATTTAGCATCAGTGCCAATCTGGATCCAAAATAGGAAGGCGCGCTCATCGAGTTCATCCGTGAGAATAGGGACATCTTCACATGGAAACCTTCTGACATGCCAGGTGTACCTAGAGAGCTCGCTGAGCACACTCTCAATGTTGATCCGAAATTTAAGCCGGTCAGGCAGTTCCTTCGGCGGTTTAATGAAGAGAGGCGGAAAGCCATCGGTGAAGAGGTGGCCCGGCTCTTGGCGGCCGGGTTTATTGTTGAAGTCTTTCACCCAGAGTGGTTGGCTAACCCGGTGCTCGTACTCAAGAAGAACGGCACCTGGCGGATGTGTGTGGACTACACGGACTTAAACAAGGCGTGTCCGGCTGATCCTTTTGCCCTCCCCCGTATTGATCAAATCATTGATGCTACGGCAGGTTGTGCACGCTTAAGTTTCTTGGATGCTTATTCTGGATATCATCAGATTAAGATGGCAGTTAAGGACCAGGAGAAGACGGCGTTCATCACTCCCTTTGGAGCCTTCTGCTATGTGTCTATGCCCTTTGGACTCAAGTGTGCACAGGCGACTTACCAGCGTTGTGTACAGAACTGTCTTCACAAACAGATTGGGCGCAATGTTCATGCCTATGTGGACGATATTGTGGTTAAGTCCATAAAAGAGGAAACCCTGATAGATGATTTAAGGGAGACCTTTGATAACCTCCGGATCTACAAGATGATGCTTAACCCGGCCAAGTGTGTTTTCGGCGTTCCTGCAGGCAAACTCTTGGGTTTTTTGGTTTCTGACAGAGGCATTGAAGCTAACCCGGAGAAGATCAAGGCCATCACCTCCCTGGCTAAGCCGGCGTGTATAAATGACGTTCAGCGCTTGGCGGGTCGCATCGCTGCTTTAAGCCGGTTTATAAGCCGTTTGGGTGAGAAAGCCATGCCATTATATCAGTTGATGAAGAAAACTGATAACTTTGTCTGGAATGATGCGGCTAATACTGCCTTCGAGGATTTGAAAAAGCAGCTGGCAGAGCCCCCAGTCCTTGCTGCTCCGGTCGATAAGGAGCCCTTGTTACTGTATGTGGTGGCGAACACACGAGCCGTCAGTGTGGCTATGGTGGTGGAGCGCAAGGAGGAGGGCAAGGAGCATCCGGTTCAGCGGCCGGTTTATTATGTCAGCGAAGTGCTCATTGAGTCCAAGCAGCGATATCCGCATTGGCAGAAGCTTGTTTATGGTGTGTTCATGGCAAGCCGGAAACTCAAGCATTATTTTCAGGGTCATCCCATCACTGTGGTCAGTTCTGCCCCTCTTGGTGATATCATTCAAAACAGAGAGGCCACAGGGAGAGTAGCTAAGTGGGCTATAGAGCTTGGACCTCATGGTCTCAAGTACGTGCCACGCACTGCTGTTAAATCTCAGGCCTTGGTGGATTTCATCAATGACTGGACAGAGTCACAAGTGCCCGAGCAGAAGCCGGATAACACATATTGGACTATCCACTTTGATGGGTCCAGGCAGTTGGAGGGCTCAGGGGCTGGAGTTGTATTGGCTTCCCCTAAAGGTGACAAGTTCCATTATGTGTTACGATTGATGTTTCCTTGCACTAATAATGCGGCTGAGTACGAGGCCTTGCTCCACGGTCTTCGGGTGGCTAAGGAGATGAGCTTGAGCCGGGTAAGGTGTTTCGGTGACTCAGACTTGGTGGCTCAACAAGTATCAGGCAAGTGGGACTCTAAAGACCCTCTCATGGCGGCTTATCGCCGCGAAGTTGATGCCATTGCTGGGCACTTTCAGGGCTACCAAGTGGAGCACATTGATCGCAGGAAGAACGAGGCGGCTGATGCCCTAAGCCGGCTAGGCTCTCAGCGAAAGCCGGTACCGCCTAATACTTTCCTGGATGTCCTGTATAATCCTTCTGTTAAGCTGCCTACAGAGGAAGACATGGTTGTCCCTGACCCGGAGGCGCGACTGGTGGCGGCTCTCCACGTCATACCAGACTGGACAATGTCGTATCTGGCTTACATGACCCGGGGCGAGTTGCCTGAGGATGAAACTTTGGCCAGGCAAATAACCCGGCGAGCTAAGTCAATGATTGTTATCGATGGCGAGTTGCATCATCGCAGTGTTACAGGGGCGTTTCAGCGTTGTGTTTCCCCTGAGGAAGGGCAAGAAATCTTGCGTGAAATTCATGAAGGGGATTGTGGCCATCACGCCGGCTCAAAGTCCCTTGTGGCCAAGGCTTTTCATCATGGTTTTTATTGGTTGACGGCTCATGCAGATGCAGAGGACTTGGTCAGTAAGTGTGACGGTTGCCAAAGGTTTTCACGACGGGCTCATGTGCCGGCTCAGGAGCTGAGGATGATCCCAATCACTTGGCCCTTTGCGGTCTGGGGGCTTGATATGGTTGGGCCTTTCAAAAGGTCCAAGGATAAGAAGACCCACCTTTTGGTGGCAGTTGACAAGTTCACAAAGTGGGTGGAAGCTGAGCCAGTTAGCAAGTGCGATGCAGCCACAGCGGTTCAATTTATGAAAAAGGTGATTTTCCGCTTTGGTTTTCCGCACGGCATTATAACTGACAACGGCACCAATCTCTCCAAAGGCGCCATGGAAGAGTTCTGTCAACGAGAGCATATCCGACTTGATGTTTCCTCAGTGGCTCATCCTCAATCCAATGGTCAAGCTGAGAGAGCTAATCAGGAGATTCTGAAGGGTATCAAGCCCCGGCTTTTGGTCCCTTTGCAACGGACGCCGGGTTGTTGGGTGGAGGAGTTGCCCTCCGTGTTGTGGAGCATCAACACTACTCCTAACAGGTCTACAGGCTTCACGCCTTTCTTTATGGTTTATGGGGCAGAAGCAGTCCTTCCCAGTGACATCCGTCATGACTCACCTCGAGTGGCGGCTTATGTTGAGACGGATAATGAACAGGCGCGCCAAGATGCTCTTGACTTGTTGGATGAACAGCGTGATGTGGCAGCAGCCCGTTCAGCGATTTACCAACAAGACCTGCGTCGTTATCATAGCCGCCGGGTCAAATCCCGGGTCTTCCAGGAAGGCGATCTCGTGCTCCGGCTCATCCAGGATCAAACAGACGCACACAAGTTATCCCCGCCTTGGGAAGGGCCCTTTGTGGTCAGCAAGAACTTGCACAACGGGTCATATTACCTCATTGACATTCGGGAGCACAAAGATTCACGTAAGTCGGAGGAAGAGACCTGTCGGCCGTGGAACATAGCTCAGCTTCGGCCTTACTACACTTGAGCCACCGGCTCTCGTGGTGTATATATTTCTCTCAGCCATGTATATACTATGATAAGCAATAAAGCAGGACCTCTGTCCTTTTTTCTCCTCCAAATATGCACGTGTTGTTTTCATTGCAAGATTACATGATGATTTAAAGGATGATCCGGCTTATGATCGTATTCGAATTTAGCCGTAAGCTATAAGGTCACTTGGGGGCTTCCTGTTCAAACATGGGTCGTATTCGAACCAAAGAGAACATAGCTGTCGATACCCATTTGATTGGCAAAGTGCCGAGCTCATTGGGAGGTTACCTTTGGTCATATTTGAATCATCATTTAACCCCTTTGAGAACCGACGTGGATCGTATTCGAATCAGCGTCGTTAAACAATTCTTGAAATCACTTGGGGGCTTCCTGTTCAAACATGGGTCGTATTCGAACCAAAGAGAACATAGCTGTCGGTACCCTCTTGATTGGCATCGCCACACCCACTGGGGGCTATGTGATCGTATCCGAATCTTAGCTTAACCCCTTTGGGCCGGGTCTCTGGTCGTATTCGAACCGGAAGCCCCTAAGTTTTTTCTGCTTTATCACAAGTTTTCTTTGATTATGTCAAGGTGTGTACAGTCGGGTTTCACTTTGCCGGCTTAACTTTGGTTTACAGTATTGCTAAACGCAATAGGTATTATAAGGCAGGTAAACCGGAGTTGCGGTACCAACTTCCTCATCCGGATTATCTAAACCGGAAGTATGCTTGCAGGCCGTTAAGTATGTTCTTACGGTTGTATTCAGGATATCATTGAAGACAAGTCCTTTTTGATTCATATTCCGGGTTATCTAAAAGTTATGATTCTCAGGACGGTAAGCCGCCTCGAGACTTGTGATTTGCCCTTTTATGCAGGGTAATTAAAGGCACCTCTTTTGAGGTTAAGAAAAAATAAAGGATTAATTATGACCCGGAGAAATATCAAAGAGACAACTTCAAAAGACTTTAGCATTCAATACGTGCACGATGGCGCGGCAGAGATAAACTGTTGTACCTACTCTATTACAAAACTCATCAAGTCTAAAAGGGTGGAGCATTGTTTGGTAAACCGCCAGCCGAGTTATGATGCTTGCTGAGTTGAAGTCTCCGGCTCGTTCCTATCCTCTCCTCCGGCTGATCCCAAGACCTGGAAAGTTGATGACTTCCAGTCGATGCCACTGAGAGCTTCGAATTGGGCTTCCTCGTCAATTAACCCGGCCGGGTCAATCTCCGGGGCGAAAGTGTGCTGATGAGCCGGCGGGATCAAGGTGAGGGCTTCATAGCGAGGGGTTGGAATCCTCTGATTCTCCATGTTGTAGCCCGGCTGGTACTTGGTTAGATCTGTGTCGTTCCCGATAAGGGTGGCCACCGGGCGTACAGCCTTCACGCAAGCTGCGAAGTCCTTCTGATCGAAAGCTGAGCCGTCTTCCTTCAGGCTTGGATAGCCAAGGGCGATGTCTGCCGGGTCTAACTCCGGCAGGAATGCCTTGGCCCGGCTCAGCGCGGCGATCGCTCCAGCTCTCGCAGAGGCCCGTCGCAGCTCTTGGATTCGCTGAGGCAGAACGGCGAGCCGGCGCAGGACTTCTGCCAGGTGAGTCAGCACCTCGTTGGATAGGGCCACCACGGCTAAGGCACGCTGTGACCCGGTGTAGAGCTGCTCCACCAAGGTATACACGGCCTTCAGCTTGGTGACCACGCTCTGGTTGAGGTTGGCATTTCTGGGACCTGTTTAACAGAATCAGACAAGCCGGCGACAAGGATGAGTTATGAGATATAAACATTTTAAACTTGATGAAAGCCGGTGAGGCGACTTACCGAAGATGGCGGCCACCATCTGGGAAACCTGGCGCTTTAGGCCGGAGAGCTCAACGGTCTTCTCGGAGAGAGTCTTCTCCGCCTATTCAGCCCGGGTTACCAATGCGGCCTTCTCTTCGGCCCAGGCTTTCCGCTCAGCATCAAATTATGTCTTCAGTTTCTCTTGAGCGGCGATGCTGGATACAAACTTGGCGTTTGCCTTCCGGGTCTCCATTTCTTGCATCTTTAGCCGGCTCGTGAGATCAGCAAGGTCAGTCTCCAGCTTCTTGCCAGCAGCCTATATAAATTTCCGGGTTATGGCAAGAACAATTACTTTACAAATTTAAAGTCCCAAGCGTTTTCCAAGCAAAGACACTTGGCACTTGGGGGCTATCTTTCCGGTTCAAATGGAGTAAGCCGGAACCTAAGTCTACAACGTACTCAGTCATAAGTCGTTGACTTGGAGGCTAGCATGATACAGGTAACTAAGCAGTAAATAAGAGGACAAAAGGATGTTACCTCAGACTTCTGCTGGATTTGGGTCACCATGGCAACCTCGGCGTCCTGTCTCTTGTGCACTTGGCTGATGTAGCCAGAGACGAGCTCTCCAATGCTCAAGTTGGTGTAGTCGGAGAGGTCCAGGTTCACCCAGTGGGGCTGCAGCAACTCCCCCTTAGCGGAGCACTTGGCCAGCACGGTAGGTCTCCCCGGTTCAACGAACTCCGTCCGGGTGATTACCACGTCCGGGTCATTTGTTGGTTGGGCCGAACCGGAGGCCTCCGGGTTGACAGAAGCTTCTGCAGGCGCCGTGTCCATTGGAGTGGTGGCTTCGGGGGCGGAGGCAGCTGGCGGGTCTTGGACCGTCACCTCCGGCTCAGGCAAATCCGGCACTCCGGCTGACTTGGTTTTCTTCACCCTCTTGGTGAGCTTTGCCTGGGCACTGAAAGAACAACAAAGGTTAGTACAAAAATATGAGTAACGATCAGAACAACATGAGATGATTATCGTTACCCGGGCGCGGTCTTGAAAGCCGGAAGACTCGACTGCATAGAGTCGCCTGAAGAGGGGGAGGTCTCCTGATAATTGGAGTCAGAAGAGTTGAGTGGCTGACGGATAACACCTGCCAACGGGTGAAAAGGGTACAAGTGAGAAATAACCTCAGTTCGGCGCTTCCTTGATGTGTCAGGTAACCCGGCGGAGAGGTCGGTGTCCTTGTTGGTCCGGGTGTGACGCCGGCTCTCATGAACCTGTTGCTTCAAAATAAATTGAGGATCTTGATAAGCTAAGGGATGTGAAAAGCTTACTTTCCGGGTTACCCTTCGGACTTTCAGCCTTGGTAAGGGCTCCGAGTCGGAGGAAAGTGACATTACCTCTTCCACCACCGGGTTACTTGCGCCGGTGTCATCCTGTCAATGAGCAAGTATTGATAAGGCGGACAGCGACAAACAACAAATACGGCAAGGATTTAAAGGCTCAGGGGTTACCTCTGACTCGGAGCTGTCGCTTAATTGCATCAGCTCTGAAGCAGTAGGCCTGCTTCCTTTCCTGCGAGGGGCGGCTTTCTTGGCGGCTTTCTTCACCTTTCTGGCCTTCTTGGCCGCCTCATGGTCATATTTGACCCGCCAGAACTTGTCGTCAGCCTGAAAAATACAATGGTGATTTTTTTAAACGATTCAGATGAGAGTTATATACAGAAGAAGATAGGATGTTCAGATTGGCGGCTTACCGCTGGGGCTGGGTTGGTCTTGCAGAAGGGGGCTAACCCGGTCCTTCCACAGTCTGCCAGGCTCTCGTTCAAGAGAGCCTTGGTCATCTCCTCTGCAACGTCTTCAGGAAGATCGTTGTGGCTGTGTCTCTGAGGGTCGTCTTTGCGGCCCGTATACTCACACATTAAGCCGGGGCGGCGGCTCAATGGGATCACCCGCCATGAGATCCAGACCCGGACCAGATCGATTCCATTCAGACCATTGCCCAGGAGAGCCTTGATCTTGTTGATGGTTGGGAGCAGAGGCTGGCGCTCCGCCGGAGTCAGTTTGTCTGACAGTGGGTGTGTTGACTCCAGGCGTGATGGGCGAAAGCCGGGCAGCGGACTTTCATCAACCGGTGATGTATCTTGGCAATAGAACCAAGTCATGTTCCAGTCCTTTGGGTGGCTCGGCGGCTCTGCGTAAGGGAAAAGGCAGTCCCTACGCCGCTGGATGGAGATGCCACCTAACTCCAGACTTGGCCCATTGGCGCACTCATTCTGACGGTTTAAGTAAAAAAGCTCTCTGAAGAGCAGCAGACTAGGCTCTTCTCCAAGATAAACCTCGCAGAAGACTTGGAAATTGCAGATGTTGGACACGGAGTTGGGTCCTATGTCTTGAGGCCGTAAATCGAAGAAATTTAGAACATCTCTAAAAAACTTTGAGCCGGGCGGTGCGAAACCCCGGCTCATGTGATCCGCAAAAATCACTACCTCCCCATCCTTTGGCTGTGGCCTTTCTTCTGACGGGTCAGGGGCACGGTAGGACATGATGTCTTTCTTGGGCAGATATCCTGACTTAACAAAATCCGCTAGGGTCTCGTTGGTGACATTGGACCTCATCCAGTTACAAGTAATGGGAGCTTTGGGAGGCATGGTGAAAGTCGGCAATCTATGACAAAAAGGAAAAACGTCCGGGTTAATGATAAGCCGGAGGAGATCTATAGTTCAAAGCTAAGGTGGCGGCTTATGAAGGGGACTAATGGTATATACCTAAGTACAGCGGGTTATTTAAGCCGCAGGGACATCCAGAATAAATTGATTATCTACGGCCTTATCACAGCTAAGCCGGAGGATTCTACGGCGCGTGGTTTCTTTAAGCCGGAACTGTAAACCGCCAAGATTCAATGATTGCAGTTTTTTACTAAGTGTGGTAAAACAGGTTTCACACATTGCAGTAACTTTTTTGGATCGAAATGGTCGGGCAAAAGAAAAATTTCTAGACCTAGAAACAGAAGCGAGGGAGTTCTTGGGCCCGAACAAAGTTCCTATGCAGTAAAAAGAGAGCTGCTTTGCGTGTAAAATGGGTGCTAAATAGTCGCCGCACTAGTTCTATGCAGATCTAAGATCAAACAGGGGCAGTAACTATGAGAACTACCGGAACTTGCGGGCAATGGCGACGAACACGAAGAACGCGGACGAATCCTACGGCAGATCTACTCTACAGGACAAGCAGGACTTACAAGAGCTGGAGAGTCGCGGGGGTCGCCGCGTTTCTCTCGTCAGATCAGGGTGATGCAGCGGCCTGAGCTGGTGACGACGAGGAGACCCGCGGCGGCGACGGCGGCGGAGCTCGAGCAGCACGGGACAGTGAGAGGAAGAAGACGACAGAGGAAGGAGCGTGAGAAGAGCCCGTTGGGCCGGCCTATTTATAAGGCGAGCTCGTAAAGCGGGCGCGAGAATCAAGGAGACCGTGGTGTGGTTATCTCCCCACGCAGCGCCTCGATTTTTGGGATGACAGTAAAGGAAAAGATCCGTTGCGGATCTGGCGGAGTAAAAAACTGACTTAATGGAAGATGACGTCACGGCGGATTATCCGGAGTCCAGAGGATGACGTCACGCCGGGTTATGGCCTTCACACGAATGGTAAGCCGGAGATTTTTTCTGTCGAAAGAGTTGAAGATTGACATGAGCCGGCTCAAATCAATCTGGGGCCTAATGTTGAGGATATAGACCTTAGAGTCACTCGCCAGGAGGGGCCGGGTTACTCATATGGTCATTGCCAGAAGCCCGGTGCCAAGCTTAAAGACGGTGGGACAAAGATGGGCTTAAGACCCGGATATGGCTTAAGGCCCGTATTTACAATCATTATTATGGTAGAACTTGTAGTGTAAGGCAAGAATAGTTGAGAGTCCGAGCCGGACACTCTTATGAGCCGGCCGGGACTCTGAGAGCTGCAGGGCGTCAGCCTCCCTATATAAAGGGACGACCCGGCAGCAGTTTAAGGGCGACAACAATCTCATCGAGAGCCGGGCATAGCAGTTTAGCTCCCTGGTTATCGAAACCCTAATCAATACCTCATCAAACTGGACGTAGGCTTTTACCTTCACCGTAAGGGGCCGAACCAGTATAAACCCTCGTGTTCCTTGTCCCGCATTAACCCCTTCAAGCTTCCTAGTTGCGATGGCTCCACGACTAAGTCCTAACTCAAGGACATCTGCCGTGACAATTCCACGACATACTTAGTGCCTGCTGCAGCTCCACCTCATTACACCATCCTTTCCTATAAGCTTAAATAGTCTTGATCTCGCGGGTGTGAGATTGCTGAGTCCTCGTGACTCACAGATTCTACCAACACAGTTGCGGGTGCCGACGATGCCAGTGCAGGTGACGCAACCGAGCTCAAGTGGGAGTTCGACGAAGAACGTGGTCGTTATTATGTTTCTTTTCCTGATGATCAGTAGTGGAGCCCAGTTGGGACGATCGGGGATCTAGCATTTGGGGTTATCTTATTTTCATTTGGATTTGACCGTAGTCGGTCTATGTGTGGATTTTGGATGATGTATGAATTAATTTATGTATTGTGTCAAGTGGCGATTGTAAGACAACTCTCGTTATCCCTTTCTTGTTCATTACATGGGATTGTGTGAAGATAACCCTTCTTGCGACAATACCACAATGCGGTTATGCCTCTAAGTCGTGCCTCGACACGTGGGAGATATAGCAGCATCGTGGGCGTTACACCCAACCTGCGGCCCGACCTCGGGAGCGCGCCTGCTCCTCATGCTCAAGCCTCAGGAGGGGTGCTGGAACAAGGAGTTCAAGGAATACCTGACGCAAGGGATGCTGCCAGAGAAAGAGGAGGACGCGGAGCGCGCGGCCCGACAGGCTACGGCATACTGCATCCAGGACGGTGAGCTATACAGGAAGCGGCCAAATAATGTTCCCTTGCGATGCATCTCCAGGGAGCAGGGGAACGAATATCTAGCTTACATACATGGCAGAAACTGCGGGCACCACTCGTCGTCACGTACCCTGGTCAGTAAGGCGTTCCGCAGTGGGTTCTACTAGCCTACGACACTCAACAACGCGACCGAGCTGGTGAGGTCCTGCGAGGCCTGCCAATTCCACGCCAAGGAAATTCATCAGCCAGCTCAGGGCCTCCAGACCATCCCGCTCTCGTTGCACTATGCATTATTTTGGAATTGAATCAGTGGATATTTCTGAACATTTCAATCTGACGGAATCAAGGGATTAATGGATTTACAAGAATGTGTACACAAACATTATTTTGAAAAATGAGCAAAGGCACTCATTGCACTAGGCATGATTTTAGAAGCATCTAGGAGTTGGTTTCACTTGATTTGGATTTCAAGTGAATTTCCTATGAATTTGCAAAGTTGGCTATATATGGAGAAATAGACCGTTATTTCATGTGGCATATAAAGTATTGGGAAAAATGTTCAAAAACTATGTATCGAACTTACAAGTATAGGAATTTGATCGTGGCATTTGGATCAATAATGGGCTCTCTGCGGTTTTCTAAAGTTTATCACTAAAATGGAAAATGAGATTTCATAAATATTTTGTGAAGGAAATGTTTCTGAAAAAATGTGCAAATTGCACCATGTGATAGATCATGAACTTAGGAACTACGATAAATTTGAATCATCAATTTTGGACTTCATTTGAATATTCTATGGATTTTGCAAATCTACAGAAAAAGAAAAGGAAAAGGATTTACCTAAATGAGCTGGACCTGGGCGGCGGCAGCGCGCACTGAGCGCGGAATAGTTAGTGGGACGGCCCAGCGGCTTAGCTGCGCAGGCAGAGGAGGTGACGCCGAAGGCGCGTTCAGGGAGGTCGCCAGCCAGCGCGGAAAGCGGATCGGGCTGACGCGCAGGGCCCAGCAGCAGGCTGTCTTCAACCTCCCGCGTGGCGCGATGGGAAACAGAGAAGGCGAGGCCGAGCGGGGGCTGGCGCTCTCCCCGGCGGCACCGGCCAGCTCCGGCGACGCCCAGCATGCTGTCGGATTCAGGAGAGCGTGCCGCACCCGGCGAGGTGCGCCACGACGACTGGGGCGGCCGGATGCGAGCGGTGCATCGCCCGCGGCGGACGGAGGAGACAGTGAGGTTGGGGCACGGTGTTGCGGCCGCGGAGAAGAAGAAATGGAGTCCGGGAGAGGGCCGTGGGGAGGTGGGTGATGCTCTTGTGCAGGTAGTAGGGGAGAGGAGCACCGAAGAGCTCGAATTTGAGCGGTGGCCGGTTGCAAGGTTTCCGGCCATGGATGTGAATGGGGGCACTAGATGTGGAATGGGTTGGCCTGGAGAGCGTACGGGAGAGAGAGAGAGAGAGAGAGCCAAAGGAGTAGAGAGGGGGCTTGGGGGTGGCCTTAAGTAGAAGGGGGCGAGGTGCACCGTGGGCTTGTGCGCCGGCGAGGTCGTAGCCGTTGCTGGAGGCCGCAGGAGGGCTCGGCTTTGAGTCGGGGTCCCCACGGCCGCCCGGAGCGTGGCGACCGTGGCTTCGGCCGTGGAGGAGGGCGCGGCGGAGGCTGCTAGGATAACCACAACCCCCATCAGGCCTGGCGCGACCAGCCTCGCGAAGATGGCTGGCGCGGTCAGCCTCGCGATGGCCCCTGGTGTGATCAGCCTCATGAGGCCTGACCACATGGCAACGTCGGCCTCCCTCCGCTGCCGCCACCACCAAGAAGGAAAGACGACAACCATTAGGACGATGGGGCTGGGGGCTTTCAGGAACCTCACGCGATTGCCTACATCCTCGGCGGTGCCCAGGCACCCGCCTCGAATTGCATCTTCAAGCAGTTCTCTCATGAGGTGAATGCGGCCCTCCCGATGCTTGAGGCCGTGCGCCCCGTCAGGTGGTCGTAGTATGCCATCACCTTCGACTCCAAGGATCACCTCAGGTGCGCGGCCACTGCTGGCGCGCTCCCCATGCTGTGCATGGCCACCATCAGCAATGTCTCCATCACCAAGACTCTCATCGATGGCAGCGCGGGCCTCAATGTGCTCTCTGTTGAGTCCTTCGAGATGCTTTAGGTGCCCTATGACCAGCTCATGCCCACCAGGCCATTCTCTGGGTTAACGGACGGCTCTATCGTCCCTCCTGGGCAGCTGCGCTTCCCTGTCACCTTAGGCAAGCGCGACAACTACCACACTGAGCTCATCGACTTTGACGTGGCCCACATCGACATCCCGTACAACGCCATCCTTGGGCATCCTTCCCTCGCCAAGTTCATGGCGGCGACTCGCCATGGCCACAACGTCCTCAAGATGCCAGGATGCAGCGGCATCATTACGGTCGCCTACGATGAGAAGGACGTGGCTGCTCTCTCGAGCATGCCTACCATGCCGCGGCGGCCGATAACGCTGATGACGAAGGTGGCGTTCTGCCTCTCGAGGCCACCCCCACGAAGAAGAAGCAGCTCCTCCCAAAGCGCCATCCGGAGGCCAAGAGACCAGTTAGCCACACCTCAGTCTTTGCGCCCGCAGCCGAGGCGCCTCTCCCTCCCGCATAAGAAGGCGCGCCTGGTGCCTCCCTTAGGACGGGCTCGAGGGCTTCCATCTGGAGAGCCTATGACCTGACCAGTGTGACATGGGAGGTGCTCGGGCACCACTTCGATGTGTGCCTTGATGCGCGCCCCCACAACCAAGGTGCACGGCATGAGGCGCCAGGAGCATGAGAATTCATCACCAAGGCGATCGAGGAGCTTCAGGAGGTGCTAGCCATGCGAGGTGAGCGTCTCCCCGCATGATCCACCAGTGTAGCTGCCGCCCCGACGCGGGTGGCGATCTGCGCGTCTATGTCAACATCCCAGGCCTCAACAAGGCCGCATCATAGGACCTCTTTTGGCCATCACATGTTGGACGGAGTGGGGGCTACCCCTGTAACTACATCTGCATGTTGTTCAGCCTGCTGAAACATTGGCGCCTCGTACCAGTGCCTGGTGCAGCACGCTATGGTGTCTCACGAGGCTCAGCGCTCGGCGGTCGCATCTAAGGGGGCCCCAGACCCTCGCGAGCCACTTAGGCCTCTGGAGCCATGAGGCTCGTGAGGAGCAACCTCCATGGCACGCTTCCTCAGCTACCTCGACGCTTCTACAACACCGGTGCCAGGTGACCTTTTGGTTTGTTCAATTGAGGGCGCCCCTCGGGCTGCATTATCCTCAACCTGCAAGGGTCTGCCCCTACAGTTGCATCTTCCCACAACTGCTGGAACCGACGCGGACCCCCAGGGGAGTGGGTCCGCGCCCCTGGGGAGCCGCCACGGGTGTCGTGATGGACTTGCGAGGGCGGCTGCGCCCCTTCTTGGGTGGCGGTAGCTCTGGCTCGTCCCGTGGCTCCTTGCCCATCTCGGCAATAGATAACCTCCTCACCGGTGCCATGGCTACTACTGCAGAGGTTGGGAGTGGGGAAGAAAGAAGACGAAGATGGGTTGGGGGCTCCGGTCCCTTCGCCCTCTTATAGGCGATCGGAGAAGGCCAATCAGCATCCCTTTGCATTAGAAGCAATGATGGCCTCGCAGCATGTGTGCCAGGCTTTTTGTCAGCCTGGGCAGTTGACGAGGCGACATGGGGAAGTGGGGCCGTTCGTGTCCCGTCGTGCGCCACGCGTTAAGCCTGGCCCGTAGGCGATTGGGGCCCACATCACTTCGCCCTCTTTGTTTCCTTCGCCTCGAAGCCAGGCCGACCGCGTCGTGGGCCCGGGGGCTACTGTCCGCATTCTAGGATCGGGGTTACCCAGACCTGCCTGCCCGTGGCCTAGCACATGGCTCCATCAATGGCCCGGTACGGCCCAGTTCCAAGGACTCGCCAGCAAGACCCTCGCGAGGCCCCCCCGCCTCGCAAGGCGAATGGCACCAAGGCCTCCCGAGGAGCGGCTTCTGATGCTGCCTCCCGAGGAGCGGAGATTTCTATGCAAGCACCTCACCTCACGAGGCGCGCGATGACGTGATCCATTACAAACAAGGCCAAGCGGGCGCCAGCAGTCGCAGAGGTAGACAGTTTCCTCTTTGGTGCTAAGGAGGCAAGGACGTACGCGGGTTCCCGAGGAATCCCCCAAAGGTTTCCATTCCAGTTCAACAAGACCAAGACCATGAGTTCGGCAGGATGGATGTCATCGCCGAGCCCACCACAGCGTCACGACGAGAAGGTTTGCAGGCGAAGACCACCTTTCGTCAAGATAAGATGTACTCTTGTCCGCTTTCAAATTGGACATTGTGGAATCCCGCCTAAGCTACGAGGGAAGAGGGCCAATGCCACTATAAATATAGGTTTGTCTCCACCATAGAGAGGGGATCGATCCAACCCCTTCGGCCATTGAGCTCTCCCGAGGTAGCTCTCACTTGTACTAGTTCATACGCATCCTCCACACGAGGCAATCCACCCCAAAGTAGGAGTAGGGTTTTACACCGCAAGGTGGCCCAAACCTGGGTAAACCACCGTGTCCAATTCTTGTCCCCGCTCGCTCAAACCCGACGAGGCCAAGCCATGGGGCAGTGAGCAGAGAGCTGCAGTTAGGATAGATCCTTCGTACACGCCCCAGAGTTCAAACCTTGTTTGGGTCCGCGGAGCCTCGATTTCGACAGAATAAAGCAAAGCTTATTCTATTTTTTTAGGTTTTTTGTTTTTGAAAACTAACTTGCAAACAAAAAATCACAATAGTAAAATGGAAAATGAAAAAGCAAGTAAAAAGCAAAGTGTTGGAACAGACCAACACGTGTATTTTGATGCTCAATGATCTGAAGTACAACCTCATTACAATTTATTCAAATAATATCGCCACATCTTGATGTAGACGAGGTAGTGACCTCCCCCAAGCTTAAGCTTTTGCAAGCCCAAACCGGCAAGATCATTGTGACGGCTAGTTAGGATCCCATCCTTGGCTCTAGTAGGAGAAGCTTGAACTCATGCAGGCGGACGTGTCTTGAAGGGGCGTGGAGGGGCTACTCATATCATTAATGGAGTCCTAGAGACTGTAGAGGTCAGTGTAGGTGGTGCAGGCTTCTTGTTGTGACTGCTCCTCCTTCTCTTTGGTGGCGAGTTCTTCTTCATCTACTTGTTCAGGTTTGGGGCCTTCTTGGTGAAAAGTTGCATCTCCTTCCTGAGGCGCATAATGAAATTGTCCATTTTCTAGAGAGAAACGGTTATTGAAAGTGCAACTAATCCCCGGATGGTTTGGTAATTCATAAAAACATATAGCTCATTGAACTAATATCCATCTTTCCCTAATAATAAAGCAGCCATCGCTTCTGCCCGCACGCTCACCGTCGTAATACGCTTCCCGTACCTAAATATTGTTCGTAATACGTTTTCGTACCTAAAAATCGCTTCGTTCAGTGTTTCTGCCGATACTAAAAAAAGACTCGCTTGGTTGGTTTTACGTTACTAGGCCAGGACTCTTATGGGCCGAACAGCCCAACCGCAGCTAAGGGAAAAAGTTTGAGCTAGGACTCTTCTCCACCTTCCTTCAAAAAAGGACTCTTCTTCAACCCGTCCTCCGGACTCGAGGAATCCTCCTCCATGATGGCAACTCCTCCGCCTTCCTTCCTATAAGAACCTCCTCCTCGCGCGAGCCACCTGATTTGCTGAGATCGTGGTAACACGCAAGTGCGGCGCGGAGCTCGCTCAAGGTCGATGCGCCCCGTGGTGGTGGCGTTCGAGGCGGGTCGGCCAGAGGTTCAACAATTTCTCGATCTCCGGGGTTCAACAATTTCTCGCCGGATCCGCTCGTCGGCATCCGTGGACTGCATGAGCCGGATGTCTCCTGTGCCCTAGCAGTGGTCAATCGATCTCCCTCTCCCGAACGACCCCGGTACCCTCCCTATCTGCTCTGTTATTCTCAGACCTCGGCTGCGGCGTGGCTGCTATCAGAACTTCTTCCTCATATCACGATTTCATGCACTACGCATCCTGCTTGCCCATAGCAACAGTAACACCATCACCTTTGATTGGAATTACCTTATTAGTGAATTTGGTTTGATTGGAATTACCTTGTTTGTGCAATTTGGTCAAGCGTGTTCACATATGATGCCACTGAGCCTGGGAATGAGGTGGATTGAGCCTGCCTAGGCACCAGCTCCTGTGATTAGATGGAAATCAGAGTGTATGATTTATTCTTACAGAAAACTTTTCATGCAAACTGGATGTCCTCATGTGTCCTTTCAGTACCATGATTGCAATTCATTTCAGCAAACTATGTAAGGGCCAAAAACAGACATGCTGCTGCAGATGTACTACTTCTTCCGTTACATGAATAGATAGAGCTAAAAATAGATTATATAACTGATTTTGGAGTGTGGCACTGTCAATTTCAATAAATCTGCACTACAAGCTAAAGGTGTGCTATCTAATACAGATCAATGAACAGATCTTGCTTGTGTTGTGATGAACAGATCCTTCAAAGTACCAGTTGTAATGCAGCAGCAGGCCATATATTGGTACAAAGAAACCATATAAACTGGATTCAGTCACAAAAAAGATCATGTCTATATAAGTTCTCTTATCTCTTGGTGTGGATTTTCTTTAGGAACTTACTTGGTGTGAAATTATGTTCCTGCTTTAATAGCCAAATCAATATCAACAACTATATATTCCAGTATTTACTCCTTTCCACTTCTGTTCTACTAATGTGTGCCTACTTTTGTACAATGCTTTTAACTGAAATTGGTTGGTCATGCAGACAGTAGGTGCATGAGCCCATGGCCGGTTGCGTCGGCGATGGGGTTGGAGCGCATAATAGTGACATCAACCTGACTGCTGGCTGTTAAGCATCTTCTTTGACGTCCATACTACCACATATCTTATTTAGTTTGACCTTCTGTGAGGATGAGGGCTTCGTGTCTCACATGATAGTGTTCTCTCCCAATCTTACGAGGCTACCACAATCATAAGCCATCATGTTCATTAGGGAAATAATGGTTCAAGAAAAGAAGATGGTTTGGGGAAACACAAATATGCTGGGGGCATAGTAAAGCTGCAGATCTAAATGCATGGACAATATCTCCTGCAGTTTTGATTCATTTTTATTCAGGTAACTGCTCCAGGTGAGAATGATATGCTGCTGGTCATGCCAAAGGTTGTGATACATTCTTTTATGATAGTATGAATTGATTGATGATGCATCACAAGAAGCACAAGTTCTGCAGTATCCATTTCAGCAAGAAGTTTGCATTGAGTAATTCTTTTCAAGAAGAAGCTTACCATGCACAACTAGCTAGCGAATACTTCATTCTTCGGTGGAAGACATAGCATATAATTACCTTGAGCACATCAATACAAGATTTTCTAGCATCAAGTATTGTTCATGGTTCACTCATAATGTGTGTTCTGTCCACTTTTCAACTTAATTTTATTAAGATTTCTGGTTATCACTGCAGGAGTTGCACCAGAGTCAATGAGGGTAGTCTGCATTGCAGACTGTGTTAACTATTCCAGATTTTATCAACATTAAATTGTGCATTGCCATTGCCATTTCCATTTCTTGCATCACCTACCTTGAAGTTGAGAGGATTGATTTTTTCTGTAATTGTTCAACTGGAAGTAAAAAATCAACTCTGCATGCTTACATGAAGCTAGATTCCTGAAAAATAGTTGTTTTCACAGTATATCAGTATTTTGTTTCCCGATCTAAAAAAGATGTGTCTGAGCCTGACACAAGAGTTTGGCTAATCTGCAGTATGACTCATTAGTAGTATTTTCTTAGACATGTTGAATCATTCCTCTATCCCAGTATTCAAAATTTTCATATTGTGATATTGTCACAACTGTCAAGTGTAGGTTCCACAACCAAGCAGAAGTTGTCACCAAAGGTCAAGATGGAAATAGGTAAAACCGGTATTTACATGTTACACATCCGCAGCTGTAGGATGAACTGCCATGGACTCCTGACCAACTATCCCACACATACGACTCTTTAAAAGGATGTTCTTCCTCTATCTCTCCATGTCGTGTTTTATTCCATCCCATACTTCATGGTTCCATCAGTACTGGATTCCCAACAAGGAGAACGTGATTCGGTCCATCTATGCCTTCCCCTTATCATATTCAAGGTTTTGCATTACAGGATGATTGATGCGTCCGATGAGCATCCACAATAATGTGAAGTAAGGAGGCGACATCGGTAGTTGAGGCTATCAAGTGGAGGAATATGTTGGATTGGTGGTGGCACGCAAATCACACTCTAAATCCAATTGGAGTTCATCTATTCTACCATCGCCCCACGCTGTCGGTAAATAATCCCCCATCCTAAATCCCTCGATTATCAGGTTGTTGGATTTATAACAGAATCCCCAATAAACAGGCTTGATCCATAATATCTTATCAAGAAAAATTGGCCTTTTCTGCCGTATCTTGCAGCACTTCTCCTTACCAGATTACACGTTGGAGGGAGGGGGGAACCAGCTGGGGCGGTCTGCAATCTGCAAAGTCTAAAGTTGAACCCTGCACGTACATCTCGCCGATGCCGACAATATTTGGTTTGGTTTCAGTGAGCACGTGCTTGAACGCCTCAAATTTTCTTGATATGTCCCTACTGTTAAGGCTGGCGCCTTGATGCTCCTGCAGGCTACCAGGAAGGACCTATTCAATTGTGTTGGTTGTTGTGTTCGTTCTAATGGGATACAAGTCACATGGCGTGATGGACATCAGGTGTGCAGAAATATGTTTGTGCTTTGATAGTTTCCTGATATGCGCACATGTGTTTTTAATACTTCCCCTTGGATTATAGGAATCAGACTTGTGATGGAGATCAGACAGGCAGAAATATGTTTGCAGTAAATAGAGTATAAGAGCTCCTATGAATTAATATGTTTAGAAGTTCAATGATCGATCTCGTCTTATTAGTAACTGAGTTAAGCAACAGGCATATGTACTATCAGTTTTTATGTCTGACGCTCTTGCCTTCCATACGTACTGAATTAACAAAATTCCTATGTTCAGGAGGCGATGCAGCGCTGGAAAAAACTCATCGTAGTAATTAGCTAATTACTGTATATTGTCAGTTATACTTCTCTTCATATATACTACGACATCATATTTCCCTCTCTATCTGCTAACATGAAATTTGTATACAGATAGAGAAGACAAACAGAGCTATCACTATAGACGCATAACGAACTTCTCATATTTACATGGTTGAGTATAAATGTATGTCCAAGTATTTTTATAGTTCAATGTTACGTGAGTAAATATACATCTTACACCAAAATATTCAGAAATCCTCAGTTCAATATACTATGTTCATAAATAAATAGATGATTAACTCGACGCATGCATAATAAATTCAAGGTATCTAACCACAGTTTTTGTAAGTAAAAGGCAGTATAACAAAGAGTAGAATCTAACACTTATTTTCGTGTCATTTTGGCTTCAGTATTGAGAGAAATAAAGTTTTTTTTTTTGTAATGAAGACGCCAAAGGCGTCCGGCTTTAAATTACCAAAGCCAACAAGGCAGCGTTCACAAAGTCTGAAAACAGATACCACGGCAATCCAGCTTAAGTATTACAGAACCAGCCAAAATAAAAGAGGTCCATCAACACCAGCACGCAGGCTGGAATAACAGGTCATCGGCAAGCATACACAAAGAAACGGATGCAAAATGATATCAGTCTTGAGCAGCTACTTGGCGCGCTTCCACCTGAATGTTGTGGATCCGCTCCATCGTCTCGATCATGCGCTCCTCATCTTGCAGTTTCCCCAACGGTGTTCAGGTCTGCAAGAAGAGGTGACATTTGGACAGGACATTGGCTGGGTGAGAAGGGAATTTCTTCTGGATGGTCATCTTATTACGCACAGTCCATAAGGACCAAAGAGCGCCCCTACGCATCACCAAACAATCCTTGCACTAGCCCCCTTTTGCGTATGAATAATTTGTAAAAGATTGGCACCGGATGAAGGGTTCCAGTTTTGCTGGAAAGCGGCTCTAACAGCGCTCCAGGAAAACCTGGCTAGGTGACAATGAAAGAAGGCATGATTTGCAGCTTCGATGGTACCGCACACCACACAAGACCAGTCGGAAGGTCCGTTGCGTTTCGCAACGTTATCCGCCGTCCGTAGGCGGTTTTGGAACATTTGCCATAGGAAGATTTTTAGCTTAAGCGGGAGACCGGCCTTCCATAGCCCCCGAGCTATGGAGAGAAATAAAGTTAGGGTAACTATTCATTCTAAATGGTTTCTTGTCTTACTAGATTGACCTTTTTCTTTCCTTATAGATCCGTAAAATAAATAGCATATCATGGTTTTCGGTCTCCTCATCGCCCATTGGCATCGTTTGGATGCTACATTCCTCTAGGACGACTTGTTGGGTGGAGCAATAGGAGGCCGGGGTCACACGTTCATGGAGGATGCCGCGCCCTATAGGGACGTTACAACTTAGATGAGGAGCCCGTTGTATCGCTCGGGCATATGTACTAGTTTAAGATAAATATTTTAGGAAGTTCAATGAATGTCATGGCATGGGCTAGAGATGTGGACCCGTCAAAATGCTAAGGACAAAGATTGGCAAAAGCTCAAGACTCTTCATCTTTATTTTAGTGATCCAAGATCACCTTGAGTCCATAGGAAAGCCAATACTATTAAAAGGGGATGAGGTGTTGTTTAATGGCTTGGTTGCTCAAATGCTTAGTGATATTGCTCCAAAACCCTCAACCACTTTCTCCATACAAATATGTCAAAAACCTAAACTCTAACTCGGCCCCACTGGTTCTCTCTATCCGGTGCCACCGAGTTCATATGACATAGCCACTGCTAGAAACCCTAGCTAACAGTTCGGTCTCACCTATACGGATCTCGATCTCACCGAGATGGCCTTGCCAACTCATTGTTTTCAGTTGCAATTATTTCGGTCTCACCGAGATGGCTTGACCAAGTCTCTGTTGCCCTATTGCTTCACTTCGGTCTCATCGAGTTGATGCAATTTGCGCCACCGTGATTAGGTTTGCCCTAAGCCCTAGCACATTGGTTTCACCGAGTTGTTCCAGTTGGTCCCACCAAGATTCCTAAAATTCTAATTTTTGAACTAATCGTTCCCACCGAGTTTACCCATTTGGTCTCACTGAGATTGTTCAAATGTGTGTAATGGTTGGATTTTGTGTGGAGGCTATATATACCTCTCCACCCCCTTCTCCATATGTGAGAGAGCCATCAGAACATGCTGACACTTCCACCATACATTTTCTAAGAGAGAACCACCTACTCATGTGTAGAGATCAAGATATTCCAATCCTACCATAAGAATCTTGATTTCTAGCCTTCCCCAAGTTGCTTTCCACTGAAATCATCTTTCCACCATATCCAAATCTGTGAGAGAGTGTTGAGTGTCAGGGAGACTATCATTTGAAGCACAAGAGGAAGGAGTTCATCATCAATAGACCATCTATTACCTTTTGGGGAGTGGTGTCTCCTTGATTGGTTAGGTGTCGCTTGGGAGCCTCCGTCAAGTTGTGGAGTTGAACCAAGGAATTTGTAAGGGAAAGGAGATCGCCTACTTCGTGAAGATCTACCAGAGTAAGGCAATTCATTCATGGGAAATGGCCATGGTGGGATAGACAAGGTTGCTTCTTCGTGGACCCTTGGTGGATGGATCCTTCCGTGGACTCGCCCAACCGTTACCCTTCGTGGGTTGAAGTCTCCATCAACATGGATGTACGATACCACCACTTATCGGAACCACGCCAAAAATCTTCGTGTCTCCATTGTGTTTGCTTTCTCCAAACCCCTCCCTTTACCTTCTATACAATTTTTTACTTTCCGCTGCTACACTCTGAAGTCTCCATCAACGTGGATGTACGATCCCACCACTTATCGGAACCACGCCAAAAATCTTCGTGTCTCCATTGTGTTTGCCTTCTCCAAACCCCTCCCTTTACCTTCTATACAATTGCATGTGTAGGTTGATTGCTTGACTTGTGCTAATTGCTAAAATCCGCCCACAACTAAAATTGGGTTAGATTTTTATTTGATCAAGTAGTCTAATCACCCCCCTCTAGACATACTTTCGATCCTACAAGTGGTATCAGAGCTTTGGTCTCCATTTTCCTTGATTGGCATAGCCTGGGATTGCATATTTAGTCATTCAATACAATGCATGTTGCTAAACAACAATTAAAAAACGAAAAGGCATCTTAACTGCAATATCCTTAACAGCAACCAAATATCGTTTCATAGTGGTATTGTTGAAACTGTTATTGATGAAATTGAACTGCACGGAAAATAGTTGCACATATAGAGCATCATGTTGTGAAGAATTGAAATAAACAAGTCATAAGGACATCTCTAGGCGATCCTTAAAAAGTTAAAGGACTAAAACCCTTAGTGGATATATATATATATATATATATATATATATATATATATATATATATATACTCCAGCATATTTTTGCCTTTTCTAGTCGATCCCCTAAACTTAAGGTTGTAAACTTCAACTTGATCAAGTTCAAAGCAGGTGCAACCGAAAGTAGCATGCATTCAAGCATAAACATAGATAGTTTTGCATAACCGAACATAAAACATAAATTTAAACTAAGCTAAACTACTTTCGATCGAAGTAGAGGTCGAGCCAATCCTTCCTCGTCATCTACGTTGTGCCGCGAGCCGGGTCCGGGCCTGTACCGTCGTCAGGGTAATTGGGGAAGGCACTCCTCCACTCGTCGACGTCGATCTCCTCATCCTCGGGGCCCACCTCGACGCCCTCCGCAACGCCGCTGCCGCCTTCGACCTCGTCATCAGAGGAGAGCGCAATAACCTCGCCGCCCTCCGCACCGCCATCCTCGCCTCCTTCGACCTCGTCATCAGAGGAGAGCGCGATAACCTCCGCGCAGGCAAAGATCGCCCGCTCCACCTCCACAAGCTATGGGTGCTACCGGCAGAGCTCTTGCATGTAGGCTTTGTCGGCGGCCTCGGCCTCGAGGCGCTCCCACCCATGGTAGTCCTCCCCTGCCATAGCCGAGCTCACCACCCCTGTCTCCGGCGGAACGAGGTGGACCGGACATGTGCCGAAGGGGAAATTGAGCCTAGCCGCCGCGCCGTGTTAGTGGACCTACCAGCGATCGTACTCCATGGCCGCGAGCTCGGCCGGGTGGAAGCTACGGAGCCACCGGCGGGTGTGGGTCTCTTGATCTCTAATCTCGGCGACCCACGTCCCCCACCGCCGCTGCCGGACACCGAGGTAGGACTTCGTCGGCTGCCGGGTCCGAAGGAGGACGGGGAAGTCCTCGAACCGGTGTAGGGGCGCGGTGGCGGGCGGATCGGGCCCGCGGAGGACGATGGGGACACCTCGGCGGCCACCTCGCCGGCGGCGGGCGAAAAGGCCGCGATAAACCTCTTTTTGTCCATTGGCTCCTCGAGCTCCCCGGCACACAGGCAGAGGTTGAGGATGGAGGCGCTGGCGATGGCGGCGACCTACCAATGGTTTCGAGGGTTGTGTGTGTCTGTGTGAGCGGAGGTTTTGGGGTGTGTGTGTGGAGGGGGGTCAGGTTGTGTTTGAGGAAATACTGCGGCAACTGAAAATTTTACTAGGCGGGAGTAACAAGGAGGGGCTACTGAAAATTTGGATCAAGGGCGAGGAGATATTTTTGAGATTGCGAGGGATGCAGAGGCGGGAGTAAAATGCCGGGGCTACTAAAAATTTGAATCAAGGGACTAAAGCAGAGCGGGAGTAACAAACATCGCACACGGTCCGCACATAATAATTGTGTGCTATAAAACATTAAAACCTTCGAGGCGGTAGATATTTTTGAGATTGCGAGGGATGCAGAGGCGGGAGTTTTTGGGGAGTCAGCTAGTGTGCTTGACATGCCGGTTGTGGACTGTAGCCGACGCACCTTCTCGCATAAGCCATAGGCATACTATACACCGACGGTGCTCCAAGATATTTTGTACTACATCTCACACGGTTGGTGATAATAAACTGTGTGGGATCTACTTGATTTTGAATTACAAAATGGGGTCACAGCGGCAATGGACGCTATTTGAATTGCTAGACCTTTTATCTGCAGTGAATATGCAAATATATGTGTGTCGTAAAAGAATTGGAATTATTCAAGGTTCGTTTGGATATTTTATACAATAAACTGGTTTTCTAGCCATTTCACGTGCACAATTCAAAATGAAACTACATGCACATGCTCCGATGCATACAAATTGGTTGAAAAATCAAATATGTGTCCTTCAGTGCATGCTTAGGTCCCATGCAAGAAATGGGAAAGAATTTTTCGGGGTTCGTTTGGCCTTTTTTATACATTAACTGGGATTTCTAGGCATTTTATGTGCATAATTCAAATTTGAACTACAAGCACATGCTCCAATGCACAAAAGTTGGTTGAAAAATCACATGTGCGTCCTTGGGTGAATTTCTAGGTCCCATGCAAGAGATGGGAATGAATTCCAAACACCAGGGCACTGTTGATTGCCGGCAAAACGTTGATATACCTGGTTTTTAAATTCTAGTATATCCAAAACTCGTCTGAAATTCATGAAACTTGGCATGCTATCATGGAGCGGCATCAACATGCCGTGGTGAAAATTTTGTCCCATTTGGGGCAGGTTTGGGTATAAGCTTCTCACAAACCAGAGCTTCTCACAACAAGCATGATAGTTTCGATATGGAACGTACCACCTTTGTGGACGGGACGATATCCATTGCCTCTTATTGCTTTCAAAAAATTTCTAGTGTCAACATAGAACAACAGGAGTGTTGTGTTTAATCTTGGAATTTTTCGGTGTTCGTTTGGCCTTTTTTATACATTAACTGGGATTTCTAGGCATTTTATGTGCATAATTCAAATTTGAACTACAAGCATATCCTCCAATGCACTAAAGTTGGTTGAAAAATCACAGGTGTGTCCTTGGGTGAATTTCTAGGTCCCATGCAAGAGATGGGAATGAAATTCAAACACCAGGGCACTGTTGATTGCCGGCAAAACGTTGAGATGCCTGGTTTTTAAATTCTAGTAAATCCAAAACTCGTCTGAAATATATGAAACTTGGCATGCTATCATGGAGCGGCATCAACATGCCATGGTAAAAAATTTGTCCCATTTGGGGCAGGTTCGGGTATATAAGCTTCTCACAAACCAGAGCTTCTCACAACAAGCATGATGGTGTCGATAGGGAACGTAGCACCTTTGGGGATGAAATGATGTCCATTGCCTCTTATTGCTTTCAATTTTTTTCTCATGTCAACATAGAACAACAGGAGTGTTGTGTTAATTTTTGGGATTTTTCGTGGTTCGTTTAGACATTTCTATGCATTAACTGAGTTTTCAATGCATTTATCTGCATAATTCAAATGTGAACTACATGTACATGCTCTAGTGCATATAAATTGGTTGAAAAATCAAATATATGTCCTTGGGTGCATGCTTAGGGCCCATGCAAGAAATGGGAATGAATTTCAAACACTAGGGCACCGTTGATTGCCGGCAAAACATTGAGATGCCCTGTTTTTTATTTCTAGTAAATCCAAAACTCGTCTCAAATTCGTGAAACTTGGCATGCTATCATGGAGCGGCATAAACATGCAGTGGTAAAAAAATTGTCCCATTTTGGGCAGGTTTGGTTATATGCTCCTCACAAACCAGAGCTTCTCACAACAAAACTAATGGTTTCAGTAGGGAACGTACGTCCCACCTTTGGGGACGAAATGATATCCATTGCCTCTTATTGCTTTCAAAAAAATTCTCGTGTCAACATAGAACAACACGAGTGTTGTGTCATTTTTTGGGATTTTTCTGGATTTGTTTGGACATTTTTATGCATTAATTGAGTTTTCTAGGCATTTTATGTGCATAATTCAAATTTGAAATACATGTAGATCCTCCAGTGCATATAAATTGGTTGAAAAATCACATGTGTGTCCTTGGGTGCATGCTTAGGACCCATGCAAGAGACGGGAATGAATTTCAAACACCAGGGCACTGTTGATTGCCGACAAAACGTTGAGATACCTGGTTTTTAAATTCTGGAAAATCCAAAACTCGTTTGAAATTCATGGAACTTGGCATGCTATCATGGAGCGGCATCACCATGCTGTGGTGAAAATTTTGTCCCATTTGGGACAGGTTTGGGTATAAGCTTAGAGCTTCTCACAACAAGCATGATGGTTTCGATAGGGAACGTACCACCTTTGGGGATGGGACGATATCCGTTGCCTCTTATTGATTTCAAAAAAATTCTAGTGTCAACATAGAACAACAGGAGTGTTGTGTTTAATCTTGGAATTTTTCGGGGTTCGGTTGGCCTTTTTTATACATTAACTGAGTTTTCTAGGCATTTTATGTGCATATTTCAAATTTGAACTACAAGTGTTGGTGTCCTAGGAACGAGGGTCCCCAAACTTGCCTGCCTGCGGCCCACGGCGTGGCTCCGCCAGCGGCCCCATACGGCCCATCTTCACCAGCAAACATTCAAGACCCTCGCGAGGGGCCAAGCCTCGCGAGGTGGATGACACAAGACCTCCTCGGGAGTGGCCTCACCAGGCTGGCTCACGAGGGGCGGAGAGATCAAGGCAAGGGAACCTCGCGAGGTTCCTACGACGTCAGCTGTGACGACCAAGGCCAGGCGAGCGCCAACGCGCACAGTGTCCTTGTTTCCTCTTTGGTGCTAAGGGGGCAAGCGCAGGCGAGGAGTCCCGAGGCATCAGGCAAAGGTTTCCATATCGGTGCAACAAGACCAAGACCAGTAGGACAGCCGGATGGAGGTCACCGTGGAGCCCAAGACGGCGTCACCACCAGAGCCTTTGGCAGGCGAAGACCACCTTTAGTCAGGATAGCTTGTACTAGTTGTCTCCCTTCGAATTTGGCCATTGTTGGCTCCCTTCCCGCTCAATATTTGGGGAGAGGACCAGGGCCTCTATAAATAGGACTAGCCACCACAGTAGGAGGCAACTCATCTCACCTTGGACTAGATCCATCCTCACCCATACAAGTTCACCAAGCACAAGAACATCTCTCCTCAGGAGGCTGTTCTTCCCCTTGTACTGTTCATCCTCATCCCGAGAGGCAATCCACCACACCACACTGGAGTAGGGTATTACACCACAACAGTGGCCCGAACCAGTATAAACCTCGTGTCTCTTGCGTTGCAGGTTCGTCGAGCTAGGCTTTGAGATCGCGGTGAGGCTGAGGGCGTGATCAGGTAGGGGGATCTTCGTGCGCACCGTAGTGTTCGAACCTCGAGGGTTTTGCCGGAACCCGAAATCCGACATTTGGTGTGCCAGGTAGGGGTGCGCCGAAGCTTTCCTTCCGTCGATCCGCGTCCCGTCGCTTCGTCGTCTCCATGGCGGATGCTCATCGAGCCCGTGCTGAGTGTTGGGCCGCCCTCGCCGCCCGTGTCGCTCAGACCGCTCCTGTCGGCGGGCCTCCCCGTTGTTCTCCGTCACCTGCCGCCAACGCCGCCACCGGCCCGGCGGGAAACGAGCAGCAAGCATCCTCGCTGCACCCCTCTGTGCGGCGGGACGGCCGCACCGCCACTCCGTCGCTGACTCCGGCCGGCTCATCGTCTCACGCTCGTCGCGCTCTCACGGACGCGCATGCCGCACTGCTCATGGCACGCGAGCTCCTGCGCTACCGCCCCATCGACGACCTCTACGAGGACTGGCTGGACTGCATCGCCGAGCTCATCCGCGCTGCAGGGGCTCCCCTGCGCCATCTGTCTCGCTGCCTCGCCCTTCGCCAACTGCGGGCGACGTGGCGCGCGGAGTGCCTCCACTGCCTCTGCACTAAGACGGCATCCTGGCGCCAAGGCGTGCGCCCACCCCGGCGTGACCCACCGCGCCGGGCGCCTGTGGGAGAAGAAGGAAGCTGCCAAGAAGTTCCTCGTCCGCAAGAGAACGCTCCCGCGCTCCCAGCACCACTGCGACAAGACCGTGCTCCGCCTGTGGTGGCAGTGCGCGGACATCAAGGGCAGGCTCCACATCAGCAAAGGGTCCTGGTGGCCACCGCAGGTTGCCGCACCTTCACCCCTGAGCTGCGTAGCGTCGCATGGTCGAGCAAGTTCAAGCCAGACCTGCCTCCTCGCTATGACGGCACCCCCGACCCCGCAGAGTTCCTGCAGCTCTACGAGCTGAGCATCGTGGCGGCCAACGACGATGAAAAAGTCATGGCGAACTGGTTCCCCATGGCTCTCAAGGATGGCGCTTGTTCATGGCTCCTGAACCTGCCCCCAGGCTCCATCTCATCCTGTAACGAGATGTGCGACCGCTTCATCGCCAACTTCCAGGGCACTCGCGACCGCCCTCCGGCCGCGGGTGACCTGCGCCGCATCAAGCAGCAGCCAGGAGAGACCCTGCAAAAGTACATCCAGCGCTTCAACAATGTTCGCCTCAAGATCCCCAAGGTGACGGACGAGGCCATCATCTCCGCATTTTCTGATGGCGTCCGCGACGTCAAGATGAAGGAGGAGCTCGCCATCCATGAGGAGCTGTGCACGACCTTGGAGCTGTTCAACCTGGCGACCAAGTGCGCAAGAGCTGAGGAAGGGCGCCTTTCCCTCCTCGAGCTCCTGGCTGCCGACCCTGAGGAGAAGTAGGCCAAGGCGAAGGACGTGAAGTGCAAGGGAGTGGTCGTGCTTGTAGCGGAGCCGGAGACAAAGCGCTGCCGGGACATTCCCGAGTCGTCTAAGAGCAGCCGACCATTCTGCGCCTTCCACAACGTCCACAACCACAACACTATTGACTGTCAAGAGCTCAGGGCCATTCGGGACAGACGCCTTGGTCGACGCCCCGAGCGCAACGACCGGGGCTATGGCCGAGGAGGAGGATGTGGCGGAGGACGCTGGGACGATCGTGGCCCTCACCAGGAGTTGCGCGACCGGCCTCGCGAAGATCGCTGGCTGGACCAGCCTCGTGAGGGCGCATGGAGGGATCAACCTCGCGAGGACCACCCTCAGGGCAATGCTGGACTTCCACCGCTGCCTTCATCGCCAAGAAGGAATGATGACCACCATCAGGACGAGGGGGCTCGGGGCTTCCAGGAGCCGCGTGCTATCGCCTGCATCTTGGGCGGAGCTCATCCCCCAGCATCTCAGTGTATCTTCAAGCAGTTCTCCCCAGGCTCGAGGCCACACGCCCGTTTCGGTGGTCCAAGTGCGCCATCACCTTCAGCTCGGCAGATCAGCTCAAGTGCGTGGCCACCACCGGCGCCCTCCTGATGCTTTGCTCACCCGTCATCAGCAACGTGCAAGTCACCAAGACCCTCATCGACGGCGGCGCAGGGCTTAACGTCCTGTCAGTCGAGACGTTCGACAACCTCCAAGTGCCATACGATCAGCTCCAGCCTACCAAGCCTTTCTCAGGAGTAACCGACGGCTCCACCACCCCGATAGGGCAGGTCCGCACCGAGCTCATCGATTTCGACGTCGCCCATATCCATCTGCCGTACAACGCCATCCTCGGCTATCCGGCCCTGGCCAAATTTATGGCAGTGACACACCACGGCTACAACGTCCTCAAGATGCCAGGGAGCGGCGGAATCATCACAGTCCCCTCGAGCGCGCCTTCCAAGCAGCATCAATCGAAGACCCAGACAGCAATGCAGCACAGTACCCTCCTGAGGCCATCCCCAAGAAGAAGAAGCAGCTACTCCGCACAGGGCCTCAGGAGAGCGGCGCCGCAAGTGGAGCCACGTCAGGATCGGCACCTGCACTTGGGGCGCCTCCCTCCCTCGCATAGGAAGGCGCGCCCGGCGCCCTCCTCGGGCAGGGCTCTATTCTGGACGGCCTCCAAACTTGCCAACATCACGAGGGAGGCGCTCGGGCACCACGTGGAGGTGTGCTTCGCAACACGTTTCCCACAGGAACATACTAGACGAGGAGCGCCCGGCGCTCAGGAGTTCATTACCAAGACCACTCGGGAACTGCAGGATGCGAGAGTCATGCGCGGCGACCGCCGCTCACCTGGCACGGCTCCCCATCCAGGCGAGGATGGCGGGCTGCATGTCTGCATTGACATCCCAGGGCTCAACAGGGCCACATCTCAGGAGCTCTTTTGGCCTTCGCACGTGAGACGCTGCAAGGGCCCACCTCACAGCTACGTCCGCATGCCATTTGGCCTGCTGAGCATGGCGTCTGCCTTCCAGCGCAAACTGCGGAGCATCCTGGTGGCTTAGGAGGCCAGGCATCACGCGGTCCTGATGGAGATGGAGACGGTCCTCAGGGAACCGCCTGGACCCCCAGAGCCTCCCGAGGCTCAGGGTCCCAGAGGCTCGTGAGGAGCAACCCCTTCACCATGCGTCTTCAGCTACCTCAACACTCCTTCAACAACAGAACCAGGTGACATTTTCCGAGTTTATTTAGCTGGGAGCGCCCCTCGGGCTGCATCTTTCCCAGACCGCATGGGTCTGTCCCTGCGGCATGTATCCTTTTACGTCTTTAGCTTACTCTGCTGGGAGCGCCCCTCGGGCTGCATCACACCCAAGCCGCTCGGGTCCAGCCTAGTGGCATGTATCGTTCTTGCATTTATCTGAGCTAGTTCGCTTTCCATGCGTAATCTATCTATGGTTATCACCTTCTTGATTGTCGCCCACCATGAGAGCCGCGCGCCGAGCGTCTTTCTTCAGGATCCTTCACAAAAGGAGGCTAGGCACGGCGTCTGTGCTTGGGCCTGTCCCTGCAGCATCGATAAATCCAACGGCTAAGCTCTATCTGGCGGGCCGGCCCCGTTCATGTCATCTGCTGGGGTCGTTGCTGCTTGGCCTAATCATGTGATAGCCTCAGGAGATTCGTTCGGCGCAGGTTGTCTAACCATCTCGCAGGACCACCACAGCCACTAAGAACCAACACCAGGCGCAACCCGCCTTGAGGTAGGGCCTCGTGAGTCCCGCGCTGGCTCACGAGTGCCCAGACCCACCTCGTCTAGCCCTGCCGTGCAAGCCACGTGTCAGGGCGGGGTTGTACACGCCCCGGGGGCTCTCCGCAGTAGGGAGTCCCCTTCCATGTACCAGTGGAAGCACCATGCTCCGCGCTGGCTACCGACACTGCTGAGGAGCGGCTATGCCCGTGCAAGTGCAGAAGCGCCATGCTCCGCGCTGGTGATAAACAACTGAGGGTGGCCTCACGGCCGTATCAACCTTAGGGATCCCTTGAGCTGAGTGTCTGGCCTCATTGCAACACCTCCCCTCGGGAGGGTTGCGCGAGGGGGCTGGACACGGGGGCTACGCTCGGGTCACTCCCAAGTGTACGCCACCCAGCCAGGTCCCCCATACCTGGTCGTCGCGCGCCCCTCCCGAGCCGAGGCTCGGCGAGGGTAAAGGTAGGAAGGTCGTTTGAGCGTCAAGGGGGACTCCTGAGCATCGCGACTCAGGAGCCTAACTGGCCACGTAGCCCCTCACTCCTTGGTCTCGTCCTGGTGATCTGGACGACCCACCGGCGGTTGAGGTATGCGCGGGGTCGGGCCCTGCCGACGTAGAACACTGGACCTACCCCTCCATCTCCTTTCCATAAGCTGTTTGCACGTCAAGGGGGACTCCTGAGCATCGCGACTCAGGAGCCTAACTGGCCACGTAGCCCCTCACTCCTTGGTCTCGTCCTGGTGATCCGGACGACCCAAGGGCGGCTGAGGTATGCACGGGGTCGGGCTCTGCCGACGTAGAACGTAAAGCAAATGGGAAGGAAATCGCAAAAACTCAAAGCAAATATTACAAAACATATTGTTCCCCAATACCAAACGCAAGTTTAAACGCCTCCACGAGGCACGGTACATATTGCAGGAGTTCAAACAGGAAAAGAGCCGCAAGCAAGTCATCCCTGGACACTGCTGTCGCCTGCAAGGGATGCTCCTTCCTTGGTGGCATCGCCTTCACCTGCACCGCCTACCGGAGTGGCGGGATCAGTAGCACCACCGGTCGAAGGCGCGGGAGCAAAGGCGCAGATCTTCTCCAGCCGGGCCTCCACCTGGCCCTTCACGGCTGCGGCGGCAGCTGCGCAGTGCTTGTCGTCCACAGCCTCCAGCAGCTCGTCAAGGCGGGCGGTGGGGTCACGAAGATGGAGGTTGCTGAGCACGCGCGTCAACGCGGCCGAGGAAAGAACGCGGGCTTCCCCCTCTGCCATGGGGCCGATACCGCTCACGACGTCCTCAAGCGCATCAACCAGATAAGGAAGCAGCTGGGCAGGGCCCTCGTTGCTGGTGGCCAGCAGCTCCTTCAAGCCCTTCTCGTAGAGCGACTGCAGCGACTGCAGCGCCTTCCGAGCCCTCAACTCGAGGAGCTTGAAGGCCTCGCGGTGCTCAGCCAGGACCTTCGCCTTGGCGTCAAGATCAGCCTTCCCCGCCTCCACCTTCTGTTCCAGCTTCTTCAGCCGGCTGCGTTCCGCGGCCTGCGCTTTCGCCAACTCCTCCAGCTCGGCGTCGCGGCCCTTGATGGCGTCCTCCCGGGCCTTCATCTTCTCCTCCTCCGCCTTGCGCTGCGGGCTTCTTCCGCACACTCGGTGCGCAGGGTCTTCACCTCAGCCTCCAGCACCTGGCAGCGATTCTTGGCGGCCTCGACTTCCTTCAGTGCCGCCTTGCGAGCGGCCGCTGCCTGGGCGGTGGCCTGCTTCTCCTTCTCGGAGGTCGCCACGGCATGGCTCAGCACCGCCCGAACGGACACATCAGAATGAAGCCAGCCAGAGACTAGCTCCACATGCCCAGCTACCAGGTGGGGGTCGGCGCCCTGAAGGTCTTCTCGCAGCCGGGTCATCTCAGAAAGAGCGCACTCCAAGACGTCAGGGGAGGCAGAAGGACCTGGAGCCAGCGGTGCAGTAGGAGGGGGAGGAGGCGGCATCGTTACCTTAGCCTGGGAGACTAGGGGCTCCTGAGCTTTGGAGACCTCAGCAGCCGAGCCGGACACCGGTGCCTCCGGAGCCAGCGGGGCCATGGGGGCTGACTCCTCCCGAGGATTCTCCCTCAGGCCTCGCGAGGACGACCGAGCCGGAGAGACATGAGCGCCAACGCTGCCCTTCTCCACGGAGGGAGACGCAGCCGCGGTAGGCAGGTTGGTCCCGAGCAGCACGACCGCTTCCTCCTTCCTCTTCTTCGCCGCAGGCGTCGGCCTAATCGCACAACAGAGAAGCGTCAAGGTCAAGCAGAAGAAGCAAGAACAGGACAAGGCAAGAGCACTTACAGGTCTATCACAGCGTAATCCCTCCGCTTCGTGAGCTTGAAGCCGGAGAGCCTCGCAGCCTGAGGCGCAGACGCGTGGGCGCCAAGAGTAGGAGGAGGGGCAGCGGAGGGACCAGAAGCAACCCCAGGCGGAGTCAGAGCAGGGGCATCATCTCGGGAGACCAACGCCGACCTGCCCCTTGTCGGGATCACGGGCGGCTCCCCCTCCGGAGGTCATCGGTCTCGTCATCGTCGTCAGGCATGGTGCAGAGGAGGTCAGCCTTGCGCAAGGGGGAGGTCTCCCCCATCCCCTCGAGGGTCGCCTCCGAGTCGCGCTCCTCGTCTTCCCCCTCTTCCTCCTCCTTGCGGGAGTCGCCAGAAGACACGTCCACCGGCGTCGTTGCCTCTGGGACCACAAGGGGCGCCGGCGGCACCAGGCCGCGCTCGTCGAAGGTGGGCATGGCGGCCGCAACCTGCGCCCCGTCCTTGCGATGGAACAGGGGAACGATAGCGCTCGGCGGATACTCTCGGTCGTCCCTGACCATGAGGCGGAGAGCTAGCGCCAGCTCCTCGTCAGACAAGGCTCCCGGACTCAGGCGAAGTTTGTCTTCTTCACCCCCAAGCGTCCACAAGGGGCGCGAGTGCGCCTGAGCAGAGCCACCCGCAGCATCAGGAACTCCCTCAGGAGCATGGCCCCCGTCAGCTTCGCCGCCTTTGCATTGCCCGGCTTCAGGTCGGCTTTCATCTTCTCCAGCACCGACATCGCCCGGTCATCAGTGAGCTTCACGCGAGACCACCCCTCATCAGATTGGGGAATCTCCGTTGGCAGCTTCAAGCGTGGGTGGACGCACATGGCATCCATCATGACCCACTTCGGCCCACGGCGTGGCTCCGCCAGCGGCCCCGTACGGCCCATATTCACCAGCAAACATTCAAGACCCTCGCGAGGGGCCAAACCTCGCGAGGCGGATGACACAAGACCTCCTCAGGAGCGGCCTCACCAGGCCGGCTTGCGAGGGGCGGAGAGATCAAGGCAAGGGAACCTCACGAGGTTCCTACGACGTCAGTCGTGACGACCAAGGCCAGGCGGGTGCCAGCGTGCACAGTGTCCTCGTTTCCTGAGGCATCAGGCAAAGGTTTCCATATCGGTGCAAAAAGACCAAGATGAGCAGGACAGCAGGACGGAGGTCACCGTGGAGCCCAAGCCGACGTCACCACCAGAGCCTTTGGCAGGCGAAGACCACCTTTAGTCAGGATAGCTTGTACTAGTTGTCTCCCTTCAAATTTGGCTGTTGTTGGCTCCCTTCCCACTCAATATTTTGGGAGAGGACCAGGGCCTCTATAAATAGGGCTAGCCACCACAGTAGGAGGCAACTCATCTCACCTTGGACTAGATCCATCCTCACCCACACAAGTTCACCAAGCACAAGAACACCTCTCCTCAGGAGGCTGTTCTTCCCCTTGTACTGTTCATCCTCAGCACGAGAGGCAATCCACCACACCACACTAGAGTAGGGTATTACACCACAACGGTGGCCCGAACCAGTATAAACCTCGTGTCTCTTGCGTTGCGGGTTCGTCGAGCTAGGCTTTGAGATCACGGTGAGGCTGAGGGCATGATCAGGTAGAGGGAGATCTTCGTGCGCACCCCAGTGTTCGAACCTCGAGGGTTTTGCCGGAACCCGAAATCCAACAACAAGCACATGCTCCAATGCACCAAAGTTGGTTGAAGAATCACATGTGTGTCCTAGGGTGAATTTCTAGGTCCCATGCAAGAGATTGGAATGAAATTCAAACACCAGGGCACTGTTGATTGCCGGCAAAACGTTCAAATGCCTGGTTTTTAAATTCTAGTAAATCCAAAACTCGTTTGAAATTCATGAAACTTGGCATGCTATCATGGAGCGACATCAATATGCTGTGGTAAAACTCTTGTCCAATTTGGGGCAGGTTCGGGTATAAGCTTCTCACAAACCAGAGCTTCTCACAACAAGCATGATGGTTTCGATAGGGAACATTCCACCTTTGGGGACAAAATGATATCCATTGCCTCTTATTGCTTTCAAAAAATTTCTCGTGTCAAGATAGAACAACAGGAGTGTTGTGTCAATTTTTGGGATTTTTCGGAGTTCGTTTGGACATTTTTATGCATTAGCTGAGTTTTCAATGCACTTATGTGCATAATTAATATTTGAACTACATGCACATGCTCCAGTGCATATAAATTGGTTGAAAAATCAAATCTGTGTCCTTGGGTGCATGCTTAGGTCCCATGCAAAAATGGTAATGAATTTCAGACACCAGGGCACCGTTGATTGCCGGCAAAACATTAAGATGCCTGGTTTTTAAATTCTAGTAAAAAAACTCGTCTGAAATTCATGAAACTTGGCATGCTATCATGGAATGGCACCGACATGCCGTGGTATTTTTCGTGTTAATTTTGAGAGAAGGTGCACTCGAATAATGACAGCCAACAAAGGCATTTTGAAAAAATAGCTGCCACTGTAATATCTCAAACATTTGTAGAAATCAAACCGTGTGCGTTCGGTTAACCATTCATGTAACGCCACGTGTCTTGATTTTAATGGTTGTAGGAGGTGTCGTGCGGACAGCTCCTTTACCTTGACTGAACTGGAGGCGTGCGAGTGTAGTCCGCTGCGCAGGCTGACCGAGAGGTGTGCAAGCTGTCCTCCAATGCGCAGGCTCACCGGGAAGCGCGCGAGCTGTACGCTGCGCAGGCTCACTAGGAAGCGTGCCCTTTGACTTCCATGGCCGCCCGCCTTCCTCTCAATTAATGGCGCCCGAGCCACTGTTTAATACGGGTGGCCTTACTGTTCGCCTCCCATTCCCCTCCCTCCCGTAGACCTCCACCAACGCCATGGCGCAGAACGATCATCTGCCACTAGTGTTCAAGTTTGGTGAAGTCGACTCCGAGCTGGAGGAGATAGAAAATAAGGAGGAATGGGGCCTCATGGACATGGCCTAGAAAGAGCTGGCCGCGGCGCTTGCTGCCCTTGCTCCCGTCCCAGCTCCCATCCCCGTAGCATTGACGGGCTGGTCGCCGAGCACTATTGCAGAGCTGGAAGCCGCGGGCGTCAGCAAGGTCTCCGTGGACCCGCACGAGCTCGTGTACATGCCAGCGCCCGTGCCCGTGCGCACCCCTCCACCCACCGTGGCGCCGGCCCTGATCATTTGGCTGCACCCGCTGCGCCCGTGCCCGTGCACGCGCCCCCCTCAGCGGCATGGGATGTTGCCGTCGACCGCTACCTCTCAGCGGCGCCAGTTGCCATCCTCCTGCGCCCCGCCCGTCGATCGTGCGACAACATGATGTTTGATTTACAAGTGAAGAACATTTTGTGTTGCCTTGAAGACTTCAACAACGGCGTCCCGGAGGATGACAACAACAACGACGGCGCACCACGCCGCCTCCGCCGCCACCGAAAATAGTTTTTTTGGGGTTTAATACTGTATCTCGAATTTTCCATCATATGAATATAAATTCGAAGTGTGACTGAATGAAAGATATGGTTTGAATGAACTTGTGTTTTTCTCTCTTAATGTACAGACTTATCAAACGATTTTCTTTTGAAAAAAAGTCAATGGTTTTTAAATATAAAACACTCATCCCAAATGTTTTAGTTAGAACACCCGGATGCAAACCGACAGCTTCCCCAGGAAGCCAAGGGAAAATGTGCCGAGCAGGATTTCTGCATCCCTTCAACGCAAACGGTTGTTTTGCATGACCCGTGTGCAACCACGTACAAACAATTACGTAAGATTTGCATATTTGTCATTTTGGGTATGTTGCCATTTGTCAAACTGGAAAGATTGACATTTGTTTATCTAGTAACATTGCCATTTGTCAACCTTGTAACACTGCGATTTGTCAAAATATGCAGCTAAAAATCACTAGCACTATCTAATTTTTGCAACTAAAATCACTAGCACTGTTCATATGGACACCACTAGCAGGCGTGATATGATGGACGCATATGCAAATGTACCATTGATTACATACAACAAGTCATCAGCCCACAACAACAACAAGGATACACGTTGGATTATAGATCATTTCCAACAAAACATTCTAGTATAGTTTTTCTCACACAACAAATAACAAAGCGATGAAATGAACTTCAACTCAACCACTCGTCGGCGTTGGAAACGCTTGCTTTGAACCAGAAGTGATTCTCTGGGAAGGGCCAGCTACTGTCAATCTCGAGACCAACGCAGGACTGATTATCCAGATTGAAATGGCCTATGTCAGGACCCATATTGGGACAGTAGGGAAGCATAGCAATGTCTGAGGAATAGATACAGTTGCTTCTCATAAATGGTAGTAACATTGTGTCAACAGCAGCAGGATCGCCTTCCACCATCATTGGATAGTTTTGTCCAAGGAAGAGCGAGTTTCCTCCAAGACTTTCAATACTGAACCAGGTAGAAGGTGTTGGCGCTAGTACACTAGTATCCATCCCGAATACCCTACAACGGATGTTGGAATAGGTGCAGAGAGTGCGACCATCCGAGACAACAGTTGCTTCCTTAGTAACATCAGCAGTGCCCTGTATACAGACAAGAAGAGGTGATCCATCGGAATAAGTTACCAGGCGCCACTGAGTATATGGGTCCTGCTCGTCCTCATGCTCATGATCATCAGCATCGTCATCTCCCCCTTGGTTATAAAAAAATTCAAGTATAGGTGGTGGAATGTTCACAGGACCTTGGAAACACAAGAAGGTTAATTAATTAGTAAAGGGAAATTAGCTAACCCGCATGCATGTGGATGAAACAGTTATAATTACGGTGGAAGACAAACGTACCGAAAGCATGATGATTCCATGCAAAAACAGTGCCACGAGTGGTGGCAGCAAACACAAGACCCTCGTATTGAATTGCATCACAGTACTCATCCGTGTACAGAAATTGATTTTTGAGCAATATCCATCGAGGCGTGGAAGTAACGAAGGCAACAAGCTTGTCGAAGATAGCAACAACTTCATAGTTCGAGTAATCCCAAGAGCGGTTGGGAACTCGACAAATTGCTATCTTCCGTAGACGACAGTCACCATGATCATATTTGAACTCACGTAGAATACCGGTGTACTCAACCTCTGGGCAGTCGTCTGTGATTTTTGGAAGTGGAACCCGGTGACGAGTGTACACATTCACAAGTTCCCACTCACAGTTGTACCCAATATAAACAACCTAATCTCCATTTGTGCCTGCCCAAGCCTTGCCCTCAAGCGATGGCATCTTAACATCATACATATCATTATCAAGCGGCATCAACTTGCACAAGGTGAGGCTTCCCTCATCCCCAAGCCAGTCAGTAGGGTCATGGCGAAGAAGATAGGGGAGATCAAACCGCTCCTGGACCCTTGGGTTCCTTGTAATGATGTTATTAGTTGAGTCGAGAATGGTCTTGAACAAACCTACCATGCTAGCCGAGGTGATGACGTCGCACCGATCAATGAGTTCCTCCACCACATCATCTTTCAGATTGGGGCAAGAATAACGGGGTTGTTTCCGGCCTGTTCCCTCCATGGAGAAGATCATCGAACAATGGTAGAAGGAAGGGTGAAAGAAAATGGAGGGAGGAAGAGCATGCGACAGCAGTTCCAAATCGAGAGGGAAAGGCGAAGAGGCGGTGGACGGTTGCCACGGTACACGAAGATGCGCTTGGGGAGCGAACGGTTGCCACAGAGGTCACACACTGACGACAAGGGCCGAGTGAACCACATGCGTATATCGCACACACCTTGATCTGGCTGACCGTTTCTTTTGTGTTGCCTAATCACAAACAGTTCATCCGAGTGAACCGTATGCTGTATATCGCACAGACCTTCATCTGGCTGCCCGTTTCTTCTATGTTGCCTAATCACAAACAGTTCATCCGAGTGAACTGTATGCTGTGTGTGGCACACACCTTCATCTGGCTGCTCGTTTCTTTTGTTCCTCCTCGTCGCAAACAGTTAATTGAAATGAACCGTATGCCCTTCATCGCACACACAACTAAAACCTGAACCGTGTTTGATGCATCCATCATCGCAAACGTTTTATACATTTCTGACAGTTTTCATACAGCACCATTTGCGATTATTGCATCGCACATAGTTTCTCGAAGGGTCTCTGATCGTAGTGTCGCGTTAGCAGCATCCTGCAGTAGTGCATCATCAAATGTGCAATTCACTCTATGTCTATGGATAACCTTGTATGTTCCTTATGGGACTATCCCATGTAGGTATTGAAGTGCAACACTCCAATGGATTGCTCCAAAAGATCTACATCAACATTGAGCATCCACATCTTCACTATCTACATGAAGTCATCATCGATGAAACCCAAGGTTAGTTCATCCCAATTAGGGGGGTGTAACGCCCACGATGCGGCTATATCTCCCACGTGTCGAGGCACGACTTAGAGGAATAACCGCACTGTGGTATAGTCGCAAGAAGGGTTATCTTCACACAATCCCATGTAATGAATAAGAATGGGATAACGAGAGTTGGCTTACAATCGCCACTTCACACAATACATAAATATAATTCATACATCATCCAAAATCCACACATAGACCGGCTACGGTCAAATCCAAATGAAAATAAGATAACCCCAATTGCTAGATCCCCGATCGTCCCAACTGGGCTCCACTACTGATCATCAGGAAAAGAAACATAGTAACGACCACGTTCCTCGTCGAACTCCCACTTGAGCTCGGCTGCGTCACCTGCGCTGGCATCGTCGGCACCAACAACTATTTTGGTAGAATCTGTGAGTCACGAGGACTCAGCAATCTCACACCCGCGAGATCAAGACTATTTAAGCTTATAGGAAAGCATGGTGTAATGAGGTGGAGCTGCAGCAGGCACTAAGCATATATGGTGGCTAACATACGCAAATGAGAGCGAGAAGAGAAGCAACGCAACGGTCGCGAAACTAGAAGTGATTTAGAAGTGATCCTGAAACTACTTACGTTCATGCATAACTCAAACCGTGTTCACTTCCCGGGCTCCGCCGAGAAGAGACCATCACGGCTACACACACGGTTGATGTATTTTAATTAAATCAAGTGTCAAGTTCTCTACAACCAGACATTAACAAATTCCCATCTGCCTCATAACCGCGGGCACGGCTTTCGAAAGATAATACCCTGCAGGGGTGTCCCAACTTAGCCCATAATAAGCTCTCACGGTCAACGAAGGATAAACCTTCTCCCGGGAAGGCCCGATCAGTCTCGGAATCCCGGTTTACAAGACATTTCGACAATGGTAAAACAAGACCAGCAAAGCCGCCCGATGTGCCGACAAATCCCGATAGGAGCTGCACATATCTCGTTCTCAGGGCACACCGGATGAACACTACGTACAACTAGAACCAGCCCTCGAGTTTCCCCAAGGTGGCGCTGCAAGTGGCTCTAGTTTGGACCAACACTCAGAGGAACACTGGCCCGGGGGTTTAAATAAAGATGACCCTCGGGCTCGCGAAAACCCGAGGGAAAAAGGCTTAGGTGGCAAATGGTAAAACCAAGGTTGGGCCTTGCTGGAGGAGTTTTATTCAAGGCGAACTGTCAAGGGGGTCCCATAAATCACCCAACCGCGTAAGGAACGCAAACTCAAGGAACATAATACCGGTATGACGGAAACTAGGTCGGCAAGAGTGGAACAAAACACCAGGCATAAGGCCGAGCCTTCCACCCTTTACCAAATATATAGATGCATTAATTAAATAATAGATATTGTGATATTCCAAAAATATCCATGTTCCATGAACCAACTTCAACTTCACCTGCAACTAGCAACGCTATAAGAAGGGCTGAGCAAAAGCGGTAACTTAGCCAAACAACGGTTTGCTAGGAAAGGATGGTTAGAGGCTTGACATGGCAATATGGGAGGCATGATATAGCAAGTGGTAGGTAGCGCAGCATGGCAATAGAACGAACAATTAGCAAAGAGAAGATAGAAGTGATTTCGAGGGTATGGTCATCTTGCCTGCAAGGTTCTCAGAGTTGTCGAAAGCTTGATCCTCGTAAGCGTACTCAACAGGTTCCTCGTTCACGAACTCGTCTCCCGGATCTACCCACAGCAAGAACACAAGCAATGGAACCACAAGCAATCACGGGAAATACACAAACAACATGATGCAATACATGAAAGATATGCGAGATATGATATGCGATGCGTATGCGTGCTCCGGAAGCAAAAGGATGAACAAGGCAGTAAATTGGCAAACCAAGTATGCCACTGGAAACATGAGATGATTTCGGTCGAAATCGATATAAAGATCACCGGAAACGGATGCACGGTTTGCAAATGGCAAGCAAAACAAGAATGACACGATTCTGTGATTAACAACATGATAGCACTTAGAATACATGACGAACTATGCTACAGCACTCCAACATAGCAACAAAGCATATGGTAGTAATCTACAGGAGATGCTTGAAAAAAGATGAACAATGAGCTACGGCTAGATCACAACATAACAGGCTCAAACAAGCATGGCAAAAGTGCAAAAGATATCTGGTTCACAGACTTGGTGAAATTACTAGATATGGCAGAAACAGCATCATGTAGCAATGTTCAGAGCAAGAAAAACACATGCTACAGGAACTTAACATAACAAAACAAGGCATGGCATAAATCTACTAAACGCATAGAACAAAATTCCCTTACTTACCATGAGCCAAAAAGGATCAGAAGATATGATGGCAACCATGTAAACATAGCAAGTTTCGTTAACAGGTTTCAGACTTAGCAGAAAACAGAGCATGGCAGTAAACAGAATTATGAAGGCATCTTGGTGAGCTTGATTCACTCACCACAAAGCAATGCATGACAAAACAAGCATACCTACAGAAAGATGGCATGTTTATCAAGCTATCCATGGCAAGAGAAAATACATAGCATGTATGGATAAACTACAACAACCTTGGCAATATTGAATATCACGTAAACAATCTCCCAGGAACATTTTATAGCAAAAGTAGAGCAAGATTAAGACATGCTATGGCACTCCATAATTGGAAACAGGGGCATGGATGGATAGAGCACAACTATATCTACAAAACATCCTTACTGAACATAACTAAAAGGAGCATGGATCTCTCTGTATACACATGGATACATGGCAACAAAATAACAGCAGAAACAGACGGTGAAATTACCAAGTCCCTGAAAACAGAAACATCACAAAGCCTAGTTTGCATGCTTGTGCTAGTCACTAAATAGAGCACAAAAATACATGGCATACACCTCTGTGAAGATGGCATGGCATACATCAAAACACATGTAGAGGTCCTACTCATAAGAGGCACACATCAATAGCAACAAAAATAATAAATCACCAAGTTCTGATAAGTAACAGCAGTAAATATCATATAGCACTATTCCACCAGGGATTTGGGCATCAAGATGGACCCAAATGAGCATGGCACAATGGAACAAAATGAAGACCATCTCGAGGCGAACATTTCGATATATTATACGTACGAAAAGGAGCTATGTGCAGGGAGTTATGATGCGTCAAAGTAGGCAACAGAATATAACATAATCAAGACTTGGAGAATTTCGGAGGAGGGAAAAAAGTCAACCTAGCGGATCCAGCCCGATCTAGGGTTTGGCGCTCGGATCGAGGACGGCCGGGGCTCCTCGCCGGAGAAGGGGCGGTGGCCGACCGAGTTGGAGAGGAGGGAGATGGCGGCCGGAGTCGGGGCTCGGGGGAGGCACGGACGACGCGCACGGGCCCGCGGGGGCCGGCGACGTCCTTGGGTGACGGGGAGGCGGCAACCCCGACGAGGGCCAGCGGGGGCGGCTGCGGCGGCGCGGTGAAGCCGCGGCGGCACCGGGTGGCGAGGAGAAGGCGCCGGGCGGTGGGGAGAAGTCGCGGGCGGCGGGGACGGATGGGCTCGGCGGGCCCGCCTCGGGCTCGCGGGCCGGCGGCGGCGCGTGGTGGCGAAGGCCACGTGGCAGGCGGCGATTGGACGCGGCGGCGGCGGGGATTTCGTCCGGCCGGACCGAACGTGTCCGGCGGCGCGGGGTGGAAGAGACTAGGGTTTGATCCGGGATTTCGGAGGGGAAGGTGTTTTTATAGGTAGAGGGAGCTAGGAGACTCCAAGTGGAGTGCGGTTTTCGCCCACATGATCATGATCGAACGACCTAGAGCATGGAAGGGACTTGGGTGGGTTTTGGGCTGTTTGGAGGGGGGTTTTGCTGCAACACACAAAAGGCTTTGCGGTTACCCGGTTAACCATTGGAGCATCAAACGACCTCCAAATGGAACGAAACTTGACAGGTGGTCTACCGGTGGTGTACCAAGGCCACTTGGCAAACCTTGGTCCATTCCGAGAACGTTTAAAACCCTCTAACGAAAAGAAACAAGAGGGGTGCGCCGGTGCACGTGGGAGTGTCGGATTGCAAAACGGACAACGGGGAAAATGCTCGGATGCATGAGACGAACACGTATGCAAATGAGATGCACATGATGACATGATATGAGATGCATGACATGAACAAAATGCAAAACAAAAAACAAAACCCGACCACAGAGGGAATATCATAACACAAAACCAAAAATGGCAAGAGTTGGAGTTACAAATATGGAAAGTTACATCCGGGGTGTTACAACACTCCAGCACTATGAGAGGATCTCGTCCCGAGATCTAGGACTGAAAGAACTCCGGATATTCGGAACGGAGGTGGTCCTCGCGTTCCTAGGTGGCTTCTCGGTCGGAATGGTGCGACCACTTCACTTTCAGGAATTTGATTGACTTGTTGCGAGTCTTGCGCTCAGTTTCTTCAAGAATAGCAACGGGGTGCTCATGGTAAGACAGATCTTCTTGGAGGATAATCTCTTCGAAGTTGATGGTGCACTCAGGAGTCTTGAAGCACTTGCGGAGCTGTGACACGTGGAACACATCGTGCACGTTCGCGAATATGAGGGAAGCTCAAGTTGATAGGCGAGGTCACCTCTTTTGCCAATGATCTTGAAAGGACCCACGTATCTAGGGGCAAGCTTCCCTTTGATACCGAAACGACGAGTGCCTTTCATTGGAGAGCCGCGGAGGTAGACATGGTCTCCGATCTCGAAAGCCAAATCACGGTGCTTACTATCATAGTAACTCTTCTGGCGCGATTGCGCGGCTTTGAGATTTTCACGGATGACTTTACACATTTCTTCAGCCTCTGTGATTAAGTCATTGCCAAGAAGTTGGCGTTCACCAGTCTCTGACCAATTGAGAGGAGTACGGCACTTTCTGCCATAGAGAATCTCGAATGGGGCCTTGCCCGAACTCGCTTGGAAGCTGTTGTTGTAGGAGAAATCGGCATATGGAAGACAATCTTCCCATTTCATGCCAAAGGAAATGACACAAGCCCTGAGCATATCTTCAAGAATTTGATTGACTCGCTCGACTTGGCCACTAGTTTGAGGATGGAAAGCTGTGCTGAAGCGAATGTTGGTGCCCATGGCCTTCTGGAAGGAGTCCCAAAACTTAGAAGTGAAGATTCTTCCACGATCTGAAGAAATCAATTGTGGAATGCCGTGCAAGGAGACAATCCTGGAGGTGTATAGCTCTGCCAACTGAGCTGTTGTGATAGATTCTTTGATTGGAAGGAAATGAGCCACTTTAGTAAGCTTGTCAATGACAACGAAGATTGCATCATTTCCATGCTTAGACTTTGGAAAACCAGTCACGAAGTCCATTTCGATATGATCAAACTTCCATTCTAGGATAGCAAGAGGTTGGAGGAGACCAGCTGGTCGTTGGTGTTCTGCTTTCACCCTTCGACAGACATCACATGCATTCACGAATTGAGCGATTTCTCGCTTCATTCGAGTGCACCAATACGACTGTTTGAGGTCATGGTACATCTTCGTACTTCTAGGATGAATGGAAAGAAGAGAATTGTGCGCCTCGTTCATAATGACTTTCCTTAGATCACCTTTAGGAACCACAATCCGGTCCTCGAAGAATAAAGTGTCTCTGTCATCAATGCGATAGCACTTGTATTTGGAAAGACCTTTGTCAATACCACGTTTCACCTTCTTCACCATGGTATCCAGGAGTTGTGCCTCACGAATTTGATCTTCCAAAGTAGGAAAGACTATGAGGTTGGCAAGAAAGCCTTGAGGAACAACTTGGAGATTCAGCTTGCGGAAAGATTCACAAAGATCCGGTTGGAATGGCTTGAGGATTAAGTTGTTGCAATAAGCCTTCCTGCTCAAAGCATCTGCAATGACATTAGCCTTGCCTGGAGTATATTCAATACTCGGATTGTACTCTTGAATCATCTCGACCCATCGAGTTTTCCTGAGGTTGAGGTTGGGCTGAGTGAAGATGTATTTGAGACTCTTGTGATCGGTGAAAATGTCCACTTTTCTTCCCAACAAGAGATGTCTCCATGTTATTAATGCATGGACAACTGCCGCCAACTCAAGATCGTGAGTGGGGTAGTTCTTTTCGTTCGGCTTCAACTGACGAGAGGTATAGGCCACAACTTTCTTCTCTTGCATTAACACAGCACCGAGACCTTGAAGAGAAGCATCACAGAAAACTTCGAATGGCTTGGATTCGTCAGGAGGAGTTAAGACAGGAGCCGTGACGAGTTTCTCTTTGAGAGTGTTGAAAGCAACATCACACTCAGGAGACCAGACATACTTCACATGCTTCTAGAGGAGGTTGGAAAGAGGTTTTGCAATCTTAGAGAAATTCTCAACGAATCTTCGGCAATAGCTTGCAAGACCAAGAAAACTTCGAAGCTGCTTGACATTCTGAGGAGGTTCCCAATTCACAATTGCAGACACCTTCTCGGGATTAACAGCGATGCCCTTGGCAGAGATGATATGACCAAGGTAAAGAACTTCATCGAGCCAAAACTCACATTTGGAAAACTTCGCATAGAATTGATACTCTCTGAGCTTGTCGAGCACCAATCGCAAATGTTTGGCATGATCCTTCTTATTCTTGGAGAAGACCAAGATATCATCGAGATACACCAGGACGAATTCATTGGTATAGGGGTTGAAGATGAAATTCATCATCCGAGAGAATGTTGGAGGAGCATTGACAAGGCCGAAAGACATGACAGTATATTCATGATAACCAAAGGTTGTTCTGAATGTTGTCTTGGGAATATCTTCTTCACGAATGCGAATCTGATGATAACCCATACGAAGGTCAAGCTTGGAGAAAACTTTGGCACCTTTAAATTGCTCGAATAGCTCATTGATGTTGGGAAGTGGATACTTGTTCTTGATTGTCTTCTTGTTCAATGGACGGTAGTCGACACAAAGTCGGTCCATGCCATCCTTCTTCTGGACAAAAAGAACACCACAACCCCATGGAGATGAACTCGGTCTGATCAAACCTAGACGCTCTTGTTCATCGAGCTATTTCTTCAAATCCTTCAGCTCCTTGGGTCCAAGCTTGTAAGGACGCTTGCAAACGGGTTCCGTGCCAGGCTCTAGATCGATAACGAACTCAACTGGCCGGTGAGGAGGCATACCCGGAAGCTCTTCTGGAAAGACATCTTGGTACTCACAAACGACTGGAATTTGAGAAATAGCATTCAACTCGCCCTTCTCATTGAGAGAAAATAACCGAATGGTTTCATCATGAGCGGCATAGATGATAACATCCTCAGAAGAGTGTGTCAATTGAATTTCCCTGGCAGCACAATCAAGTTGAGCCTTGTGCTTAGAAAGCCAGTCCATCCCAAGAATTAGATCAATATCCGAGTCACCAAGGACAATTGGTTTAGACAGAAATTTATAGTTTCCCATCTTGATGGAAACATCCGGGACACAATTATTAGATGTCATTTGCTTACCCGGGACACAATCTTCAACGGGATAGGAATATTTTCCGTCACAAAGTCATGCTTGGCAACAAAAGGTCTTGAAATGAAAGAAAGAGATGCACCAGTATCAAATAAGACTTTTGCAGGAATATCATTAACTGAGAGATTACCCATTATCACATCAGTAGATTCCTCCACTTGAGCTGCATTCATCATGTTCACCTTTGTAGACTTGGGATTATGCTTGACCACTGCATTGCTGGAAGATCTCATAGGAGGAGGAGGCGGAAGGCGCCTTTGGTTGAAGCATTTGTTAGCATAGTGACCTTTCTGCTGACACTTGTTGCAAGTCACCTCTGAGAGTGGACGATGATAAGGAGCATTCGACTTTGGAGCTTGATTCTGAGACTTGTTCAGATAGCCAGGGTTGGTTGGGTGGGAAGATCCATGGCCACCTTTGCTCTTCTACTGGTAAGGCTGACGAAACGGAGGAGGAGGAGGCAACCAGAACTTTTGTTGCTTAGCAGCCACTAGTGAGGAAGAAGAAGACTGAACTGCGTCCCTGACTCTCTTCTTAGAAGCCTCACACTTGAGCTGAGAAGCCTCTTGTTTCAGTGCCATATTGTAGAAATCATCATACTTGGTCGGCTCAAAAAGCACGAGAGGTAATTGCAGATCTTCTTTGAGGCCACCTCTGAATTGATAGATCATGCTCTTTTCATCAGGAACGTCTTGCTTAGTGAAGCGAGTGAGTTTCTGAAACTGAGTATTGTATTGATACACGGACATGTTGCCTTGCTTGAGATTGCGGAACTCCTCATGCTTACTCTCAACAACACTTTGTGGAATGTGGTGAGCTTTGAAGTCTCGGCGGAAATCATCCCAGGTAATCACACGACCTCCTCTCGAATCTTTGTATTGTTGATACCACTCGGCAGCTTGATCCTTGAGTTGAAAAGAAGCGAACTTGACAAAGTCCTCAGGCCTGACATTGCTACATTCAAAATGCTTGTTGATGTCCACGAGCCAATCATCGGCATCTGTGGCCTCGACACAGTAGCTGAAAGACTTGGGCTGATTTGCGAGGAAGTGGTTGAGGGTAGCGAAGTGAAGCTGATTGTTGCCTTGACCTTCATTTCCTTGATTGCCTTGCCCTTGGGTGCGTTCTTGCAAGAGTTGCAAAATTATCTGAGCATTGGCGTTGGTGGCTGCCATGATAGCTTGCCATGCCTCCGGAGGCAGAGGTGGTGGCGGATGGTTCGCCTGACTCCCTTCATTGCGTTCCGGATTCTGACGCGTTGGCGGAGCCATCCTGAAGAGGGTGACATCCGTTAGCATCTTGATAGACAGATAGACAAGTTGAATCAACGGATAGAAATTACAACATATAGTCTTCACAATAAACATTCGAACGAGGATGAACGAATGAATTCCATAGTAAATCATCACACTTCCATAAGGTGAGAAGCCACTTGATAAAGGATTGATGAATAAAATAAAAAGGTACGAGTGGAACAAATAAGTGGTAAGGATTAACCAATCACAAACCAAATATCTGCGGGAAGAAATGCTAAGAGCTACTTGAATCCCACCTATAAACTCCCAAAACTTTTTGGTTATGCAATCTGGTGTTGGGGATACAGGGGACACAAAATATATCACCCAAAGTAGCAATCCCTAGATCCAGCTGTATCCATCCGTCAACACATAACCAAGAAACCTTCGGAAATCGTGTACCTCAACCTTCGAAAAGCATCCGTTATACGAGTTATGGCAATACTCCCGAACTCCCGCCCGAGTACTGGGTGGCGTCGAGGTGATCGCACCAACAACTGCATAAAAGAGATTTTCGATGTCGGCGAAACTCAGGTATTCCAGAACTGCAATGATAAAATTGTGACGACAACACCTCGGAGCTCAACTCCCCGGGACACCGCCACAACCCCTAAATGTCAGGAGGCACCAAGAACAATATTCTCGTCACAAAACCATCAGAACGATTCTAAGATACCCGCGTGATCCTAAATTTTTTTTAGTGAAATTTGAGGAGAGAAGAGTCAAAACTTCTACGTCAGGAGGCCTCACCAGAGAGACGACAGGACTTAGGAGTAAAAAGAATCCTACTCTCCGATATATATAATCCTAAGACTTAAAACATTTTTGTTCTAGACTCAACAACGCCAGCGATTCGATCAAGCAGGGGGCTCCTAAGTCGGGGATGGCTCTGATTACCAACTTGTAACGCCCACGATGCGGCTATATCTCCCACGTGTCGAGGCACGACTTAGAGGCATAACCGCATTGTGGTATAGTCGCAAGAAGGGTTATCTTCACACAATCCCATGTAATGAATAAGAATGGGATAACAAGAGTTGGCTTACAATCGCCACTTCACACAATACATATATATAATTCATACATCATCCAAAATCCACACATAGACCGACTACGGTCAAATCCAAATGAAAATAAGATAACCCCAATTGCTAGATCCCCGATCGTCCCAACTGGGCTCCACTACTGATCATCAGGAAAAGAAACATAGTAACGACCACGTTCCTCGTCGAACTCCCACTTGAGCTCGGTTGCGTCACCTGCGCTGGCATCGTCGGCACCAACAACTGTTTTGGTAGAATCTGTGAGTCACGAGGACTAAGCAATCTCACATCCACGAGATCAAGACTATTTAAGCTTATAGGAAAGGATGGTGTAATGAGGTGGAGCTGCAGCAGGCACTAAGCATATATGGTGGCTAACATACGCAAATGAGAGCGAGAAGAGAAGCAATGCAACGGTCGTGAAACTAGAAGTGATCAAGAAGTGATCCTGAAACTACTTACGTTCATGCATAACTCAAACCGTGTTCACTTCCCGGGCTCCGCCGAGAAGAGACCATCACGGCTACACACACGGTTGATGTATTTTAATTAAATCAAGTGTCAAGTTCTCTACAACCGGACATTAACAAATTCCCATCTGCCTCATAACCGCGGGCACGGCTTTCGAAAGATAATACCCTGCAGGGGTGTCCCAACTTAGCCCATTATAAGCTCTCATGGTCAACGAAGGATAAACCTTCTCCCGGGAAGGCCCGATCAGTCTCGGAATCCCGATTTACAAGACATTTCGACAATGGTAAAACAAGACCAGCAAAGCCGCCCAATGTGCCGACAAATCCCGATAGGAGCTGCACATATCTCGTTCTCAGGGCACACCGGATGAGCAGTCCGTACAACTAAAACCAAACCTCGAGTTTCCCCAAGGTGGCGCTGGAAAGGGCTCTAGTTTGGACCAGCACTCAGAGGAACACTGGCCCGGGGGTTCAAAATAAAGATGACCCTCGGGCTCTAGAAAACCCGGGGGAAAAAGGCTTAGGTGGCAAATGGTAAAACCAAGGTTGGGCCTTGCTGGAGGAGTTTTATTCAAGGCGAACTGTCAAGGGGGTCCCATAAATCACCCAACCGCGTAAGGAACGCAAACTCAAGGAACATAATACCGGTATGACGGAAACTAGGGCGGCAAGAGTGGAACAAAACACCAGGCATAAGGCCGAGCCTTCCACCCTTTACCAAATATATAGATGCATTAATTAAATAAGAGATATTGTGATATTCCAAAAATATCCATGTTCCAACATGGAACCAACTTCAACTTCACCTGCAACTAGCAACGCTATAAGAAGGGCTGAGCAAAAGCGGTAACTTAGCCAAACAACGGTTTGCTAGGAAAGGATGGTTAGAGGCTTGAGATGGAAATATGGGAGGCATGATATAGCAAGTGGTAGGTAGCGCAGCATGGCAATAGAACGAACAACTAGCAAAGCAAAGATAGAAGTGATTTCGAGGGTATGGTCATCTTGCCTGCAAGGTTCTCAGAGTTGTCGAAAGCTTGATCCTCGTAAGCATACTCAATAGGTTCCTCGTTCACGAACTCGTCTCCTGGCTCTACCCACAGCAAGAACACAAGCAATGGAACCACAATCAATCTCGGGAAATGCACAAACAACATGATGCAATACATGAAAGATATGCGAGATATGATATGCGATGCGTATGCGTGCTCCGGAAGCAAAAGGATGAATAAGGCAGTAACTTGGCAAACCAAGTATGCCACTCGAAATACGAGATGATTTCGGTCGAAATCGATATAAAGATCACCGGAAATGGATGCACGGTTTGCAAATGGCAAGCAAAACAAGAATGACACGATTCTGCGATTAACAGCATGATAGCACTTAGAATACATCACGTAACTATGCTACAACACTCCAACATAGCAACAAAGCATATGGTAGTAATTTACAGGAGATGCTTGACAAAAGATGAACAATGAGCTACGGCTAGATCACAACATAACAGGCTCAAACAAGCATGGCAAAAGCGCAAAAACACATGCTACAGGAACTTAACATAACAAAACAAGGCATGGCATAAATCTACTAAATGCATAGAACAAAAGTCCCTTACTGACCATGAGCCAAAAAGGATCAGAAGATATGATGGCAACCATGTAAACATAGCAAGTTTCGTTAACAGGTTCCAGACTTAGCAGAAAACAGAGCATCGCAGTAAACAGAATTATGAAGGCATCTTGGTGAGCTTGATTCACTCACCACAAAGCAATGCATGACAAAACAAGCATACCTACAGAAATATGGCATGTTTATCAAGCTATCCATGGCAAGAGAAAATACATAGCATGTATGGATAAACTACAACAACCTTGGCAATATTGAATATCACGTAAACAATCTCCCAGGAACATTTTATAGCAAAAGTAGAGCAAGATTAAGACATGCTATGGCACTCCATAATTGGAAACAGGGGCATGGATGGATAGAGCACAACTATATCTACAAAACATCCTTACTGAACATAACTAAAAGGAGCATGGATCTCTCTGTATACACATGGATACATGGCAACAAAATAACAGCAGAAACAGACGGTGAAATTACCAAGTCCCTGAAAACAGAAACATCATAAAGCCTAGTTTGCATGCTTGTGCTAGTCACTAAATAGAGCACAAAAATACATGGCATACACCTCTGTGAAGATGGCATGGCATACATCAAAACACATGTAGAGGTCCTACTCATAAGAGGCACACATCAATAGCAACAAAAATAACAAATCACCAAGTTCTGATAAGTAACAGCAGTAAATATCATATAGCACTCTTGCACCAGGGATTTGGGCATCAAGATGGACTCAAATGAGCATGGCACAATGGAACAAAATGAAGAGCATCTCGAGGCGAACATTTCGATATATTATACCTACAAAACGGAGCTATGTGCAGGGAGTTATGATGCGTCAAAATATGCAACAGAATATAACATAATCAGGACTTGGAGAATTTCGGAGGAGGGAAAAAAGTCAACCTAGCGGATCCAGCCCGATCTAGGGTTTGGCGCTCGGATCGAGGACGGCCGGGGCTCCTCGCCGGAGAAGGGGCGGTGGCCGACCGGAGTTGGAGAGGAGGGAGATGGCGGCCGGAGTCGGGGCTCGGGGGAGGCACGGACGACGCGCACGGGCCCGCGGGGCCGGCGACGTCCTTGGGCGACGGGGAGGTGGCGACCCCGACGGCGGCCAGCGGGGGCGGCTGCGGCGACGCGGTGAAGCCGCGGCGGCGCCGGGCGGCGAGGAGAAGGCGCCGGGCGGCGGGGAGAAGTCGCGGGCGGCGGGGACGGATGGGCTTGGCGGGCCCGCCTCGGGCTCGCGGGCCGGCGGCGGCGCGCGGTGGCGAAGGCCACGTGGCAGGCGGCGATTGGACGCGGCGGCGGCGGGGAATTTGTCCGGCCGGACCGGACGTGTCCGGCGGCGCAGGGTGGAAGAGACTAGGGTTTGATCCGAGATTTCGGAGGGGAAGGTGTTTTTATAGGTAGAGGGAGCTAGGCGACTCCAAATGGAGTGCGGTTTTCGCTCACACGATCGTGATCGAACGACCTAGAGCATGGAAGGGACTTAGGTGGGTTTTGGGCTGTTTGGAGGGGGGTTTTGCTGCAACACACAAAAGGCTTTGCGGTTACCCGGTTAACCGTTGGAGCATCAAACGACCTCCAAATGGAACGAAACTTGACAGGTGGTCTACCGGTGGTGTACCGAGGCCACTTGGCAAACCTCGGTCCATTCCGAGAACGTTTAACACCCGCTCACGAAAAGAAACAAGAGGGGTGCGCCGGTACACGTGGGAGTGTCGGATTGCAAAATGGACGACGGGGAAAATGCTCGGATGCATGAGACGAACAAGTATGCAAATGAGATGCAAATGATGACATGATATGAGATGGATGACATGAACAAAATGCAAAACGAAAAACAAAACCCGACCACGGAGGGAATATCATAAGACATAGCCGAAAATGGCAAGAGTTGGAGTTATAAATATGGAAAGTTACATCCGGGGTGTTACAGGGGGTATCACATCTAGACGGAACTTTGCTCTAAGAATTGAGCTAAAGCAACTCTAATGGTGTGAACACACCAATGCTTTATGTAAAAGTGGTAACCCCACTTGTGCATAAAAGATGAGTATGACCTACGATCAAATGCTCGTATTGGACTCCTCAGTCAATATACTCATATATAGATGACCTAGTCATCACCAATTGCTTGATAGATGCTAAATATGTTTGTGCATGCTTTGTCACATATTTCATTTACTATCTTATTGTGAGAGCATGTTGGTTTCATAATTTCTCCATTCGAGGACATCCATTTGTGGCTTTTATTGTTTGGTTTTTATTGGCCAAATGGATGGAGAAGAATGCCTAAGAACCTTCTCTAGCTATCTATGATTTTTCTCTTCTCAAACTCTATTCATGCTACATCACAAAAAATGAACAAGTCTTTTTCAGACCCTCCGGGTGAGGAGCAATCGGAGCCACCGATCCGTCAAGGGTTGTTTTCCAGAGCCTTCTTGTGAATTTCGGTCAGACCAACATATTCATATTCGGTCCAACTGAAACCACTAGATTGATCTAGGTTTTCATCTCGGTGCTAATGATTAGAACGACTCGGTCTCATCGAGTTGCAGTAACTGCACGCAATTTTGCATCTTGGTGCCACCCAGACGTTCCATTCGGTGCCACCGGCAGCTTATGGGTATATATACTCCGCGACCCGTTTGATTGAAAATTCCTTCAAACCTCTCAAGCCCGTGCCCCATTGTTGCCGTCCCTTGGTCTCCGGATCGTCACCATCTCCGCATGTGCGCCTCCGCCGCAGGTCTCCGCCACCGTCAACGGATTTCTCCACCGCCGTAGCGAATTGTCACCGAGTTAGGGTATGGTTCGACCTCTTTGTGCCTATTCACCTTTCCGATTCATTGCACAAATTTTTGCCTGCTTTCTTTCCACGTATTAATACATTCTATCTAGCAAAAAGTTCCTTTAGATTAGATTCGATGAAAAATCTTAGGGTTAGAATTCCGACGAGCTCATTTCGGACCGACCGAAATGAAGTTTTCGGTCCCACCAATTGGCCATGGCCATTACACTAAGTACAACTCGGTCTGGCTGAAGTGTACTGATCCGTGAGACTGAAAGAGAATTCTCTATAAACCCCTAGCATCTCGGAGTCACCGAATTGCAACTCGGTCTGACCGTTGTTGTACGTTTAGACTCTGTAAGTGCTTTTGTGTCACCAAGATTTTCATATCGGTAGCTCCGAAATGCTTTCTGCAGAAAACTAAAACTAAGATTTTGACTCAAATTTTTGCAAAACAAGCTGCTTTTTGTGATGCTCATCCACTGTGGCCATACCTACCTATTCACAGGGTTAGTTTGCAAAGATGTCTGAAGCTAGTGACAACCCGAACAGGTCAGAGGAGCAAGCCAACCTTAACGAGGGTACAAGTCCTAACAGTAGCTATGATGATGGCAGTAGAAGCACTCCTAGCAATCTTCCTAAGGTTGCTACTAGACAGAGAAAGAAGAGAACCTCAGAGAGTGAGGATGAAGACTTTGTGGTTGAAGAGTAACCTCAAAGAAGAAGGTGCTGAAGAAAGAGTATGCTATAGCTTCTGCCACCAAGCCAGGTCTTCAGAAGAAAGCTCCTGCTAAGAGAGCTCCAATGTCAAAGGCCAGAAGGTCAACTGCTACACAAGAGACCATGGAGTTCACTCTTGAGCCAAGAGAGGAAGGAGAAGCTGCTGATGCGAAAAAGAAGAAGAGGAAAGAGAGCGCCAAGAAAACTATTTCCAGAGTGATTGGCATCCCATCCATGTAGATGGATGATGATGAAGATGGGGACGAGGAGGAGGAGGAACCTGCTACACCCCCAGCCAAAACTTAGAAATTAATGGCAGATGCCATTAAGACTGGTGCACCCTCCAAGCCCAAGTCCAAAGCTCCACCTGCTGCACCCAAGGCTACAGCTCCAAAGAGATCAACTAGGAACATTCCTGCTGCAGAGAAGAACAATGCCCAAGTGCTAGAAGTTCAAGAAGATGAGGAGCCCCAAGTGCTCAGAAAATTGAAGCCCGAGATTCCAGACCATGATGATGGACATCCAATGGTTGAGAACATGAAATTGAGGAAGGAATCTAGATTGAGAGCCTGGAGAAAAGTTGATCGCTATGCTACAAGGAGAAGACCTGTTGTTGATTATCGTTTCCACACCATAGAACAATAAGACTTCTATGAGACAGTTTTGCTTGACAAGAAGCCAATTGTGAGTGATATGAAGTGGGTGGATTGGAAGTACATAGATGCCAATGAGGACTACTCCCCCCACGTTCATGAGAGCTTCAGGTTGACTGGAGTTGATGCATTTGTTGGACAAGAGCTCACCAAGTGGAATAATAAAATGGTGATGCGGTTTTACTCCACTGCACACTTCTATCTAGATGGGAAGATTGTGCGGATGACTAAGGGCACCAGGTACTAGTCATCAATCTTAGAGTGGGCTACTCTTATCAATGCCCCGGAAGAAGGAGAAAATGACACAAATGTGTATGGCAAACCCAGGATGGACCATAACACTATGGCTCAAATGTACAATACTATTCCTGGTAAAGCTCTGGAGACTCACAAGTTTGCTTATATCTATTACTTGCTTGCTGGTTTGGCCACCACTTCATTTATTTGACATACCGCAGAAGTTCGAGGTCATGAGTCTGATTGTTGAGACAGTCAAGAGGACAGCTACAGACCAAAAGAGGTCATGTGGATATGCACCACATATTCAAATGTTGATCAATTCCAAGGTTGTTACTGGCACATATCTGCTTGACAGAGAGCATCTACCTCTTAGGCCATAATTTGAGGATAGTGAAGTGGTGATCAGGCAGAGAAGGCAAAGGCTGCCCAAGCAGCAAAGGCAACAAGTGCCCCAGATGCATCCATAGTGAATGTCAAGACCAAACAAGATCAACTCACATATCATCTAGAAGCAACTCTGAGTATTGAGAAGAGTATGGCCAACTTAACCAAGAATCAAGAGAGCCTAGAGTGTATTGTTGAAGATAAGATGTGTAATCTTGATGTCAAGGTCACTGAGATTCAATCCATTGTTGAGAAGTTGCGAGATGATGCTGAGGACAGCAATGACGGACCTACCACTGACAGATTTCAGACAGTGCCAAGGGCACATAGGTCTACTCCTGAGCCAGTTGCAGACATGAGGCCTACTCACTCTGCTCCTGCCACCACAGCCATAGTGCCACCACCAGTATCAACCCCTCCTGCTCAACAGACCTCAGTTGAAGCATTTGCAGAAGCCATTCTCTCAACGCCATCCATGCACACTGGAGCCACAAACCAGAAGACCCATTCAAGAGCTCCCGGAGATTGTGCTTAGAGTGTCGTATAGCCCTATACATTTTCAAACTTTTTGGTAACTTGTTGCCAAAGGGGGAGAAAGTCTATAGATCACAGGCTTCGAGATAGAGAGAGAGAGAGTCTTTTGCTTCTTTGTTGGTTTTTCATTTGCCTTGCTAATTCGTTTGGTTGATGCTACTTGATGCTACTTAATGTGTTATGCTCGTGAGATACCTTGTGTGAACATGTGTTTGATCATACCATGCTTAATGTGTGCTTCCATGCCTATCCCTATGATTGTTTGTGTATGATCACTCACTTGATCTTTGGTGATGCGTGCATGTTATTTTACTTTTATCATTTTGTGCGCTCCACCAAGATGTATGTGACATGTAAGAGTGACTCATGATCCTAACTGATTGTGCATTTGCATTCAAACGCAAATTTTAAAATAATGCACAAATTTAGGGGAGATCTTGCTTATCACATACTTCTCAAAGCTATGATGTATTTCATTCATTTTATCATTTGTCGAAGCTTTGATCTATATGTTGTCATCAATTACCAAAAAGGGGAAGATTGAAAGTGCAACTAATCCTCGGGTGGTTTTGGTAATTCATAACAACATATAGCTCATTGAACTAATATCCGTTTAAGATAAATATTTCAGGAAGTTCACTGAATGGCATGGCATGGACTAGAGATGTGGACTCCTCAAAATGCTAAGGAAAAAGATAGGCAAAAGCTCAAGACTCTTGATCTTTGTTTTAGTGATCCAAGATCACATTGAGCCCATAGGAAAGCCAGCACTATTAAAAGGGAGTGAGGTGTTGCTTAATGGCTTGCTTGCTCAAATGCTTAGTGATATTGCTCCAAAACCCTCGACCACTTTCTCCATCCAAATATGTCAAAAACCTAAACTCCAACATGGCCCCACCGATTCTATCTATCCGGTGCCACGGAGTTCATATCACATAGCCACTGCCAGAAACTAACAGTTTGGCCACACCGATACGGATCTTGGTCTCACCGAGATGGCCTTGCTAACTCACTGTTATCAGTTGCAATTATTTTGGTCTCACCGAAATTGCGATCAGTCTCAACGAGATGGCTTGACCAAGTCTCTATTGCCCTATTGCTTCACTTTGGTCTCACCGAGTTGATGCAATTGGCGCCGCCGAGATTAGGTTTGCCCTAAGCCCAAGCACATTGGTCCCACTGAGTTGTTCTAGTTGGTCCAATCGAGATTCCTAATGTTCACATTTTTGAACTAATCGGTCCCACTGAGTTTACCCATTCGGTATCACCGAGATTGGTAAAATGTCTGTAACAGTTGGATTTTGTGTGGAGGCTATATATACCCATCCACCCCCTTCTCCATATGTGAGAGAGTCATCAGAACGTGCTACACTTCCACCATACATTTTCTGACAGAGAACCACCTACTCATATGTTGAGATCAAGATATTCCAATCCTACCATAAGAATCTTGATTTCTAGCCTTCCCCAAGTTACTTTCCACTCAAATTTTCTTTCCACCATATCCTAATCTGTGTGTGAGAGAGAGAGTTGAGTGTTGGGGAGACTATCATTTGAAGCACAAGAGCAAGGAGTTCATCACCAACACACCATATATTACCTTTTGGAGAGTGGTGTCTCCTAGATTGGTTAGGTGTCGCTTGGGAGCCTCCATCAAGTTGTGGTGAGTTGAACCAAGAAGTTTTTAAGGGCAAGGAGATCGCCTACTTCATGAAGATCTACCCGAGTGAGGAAATTCCTTCGTGGGCGATGGCCATGGTGGGATAGACAAGGTTGCTTCTTCGTGGGCCCTTCGTGGGAGGAGCCCTCCATGGACTCGCCCAACCGTTACCCTTCGTGGGTTGAAGTCTCCATCAACGTGGATGTACGATACCACCACCTATCGGTACCACGCCAAAAATCTTCGTGTCTCCATTGTGTTTGCCTTCTTCAAACCCTTCCCTTTACCTTCATATGCAATTTTTTACTTTCCGCTGCTACACTCTTAGAATTGCATGTGTAGGCTGATTGCTTGACTTGTGCGAATTACTAAAATATGCCCACAACTAAAATTGGTAAAAGGTTAGATTTTTATTTGGTCAAGTAGTCTAATCACGCCCCCTCTAGACATACTTTCTATCCTACGGTTAGGCATAGGAGTGGGCAACAAGTATGCCACTCCAGGAATTTTGATGCAATGACGACCACGACTAACTACTACCATTCGAATGCTAGTAAAACACGAATATTAAAAAGGTTGTTACCAACAATGGGGCAAAGGTGATTATAGTTGAGGCCATGGGAGTTGCTCAACATGGTGATCACTCCTCCACAAACAGTATCTTCTTGTGCATGATTTGCTTGATGCGCGAGGTGTAGCAAAAGTGTTGCCGCTAGGTTGGGCGAATAACAGACATTAAGATTTGCTGCCGAGAATTAGCATATTCTCATCATTCACCTTAGAAACTTATCCTCGACCCTAGCTTGGCGAGTGTTGCCTCACAAGCCTAGTTGGTTGCTTTGATCTTCCTTGCATGAAGATTTTGGTATTTCATCGTCTTCGTCCTCGTTGTTGTTATTGTTGTTGTTGTTGTTGTTGTTGTTGTTGTTGTTGTTGTTGTTGTTGTTGTTGTTGTTGTTGTTGTTGTTGTTGTTGTTGTTGTTGTTGTTGTTGTTGTTGTTGTTGTTGTTGTTGTTGTTGTTGTTGTTGTTGTTGTTGTTGTTGTTGTTGTTGTTGTTGTTGTTGTTGTTGTTGTTGTTGTTGTTGTTGTTGTTGTTGTTGTTGTTGTTGTTGTCGTTGTCGTTGTCGTTGTTGCAGCTGCTGTTGCTGCTGCTATTGTTGCTGCTATTGTTGCTGTTATTGTTCTTGTTGTCATTGTCGTTGTTGTTGTTGTTGTTGTTGTTGTTGTTGTCGTCGTCGTTGTTGTCGTTGTTGTGGTTCATTATCCTTGCCGCGAAGGGTGTGAGCTAGAGCTTGCTCACAGGCGGCGAGATCTTTTGCTTTGTTGTTGAGCTGCGCCTTGTGCTCTGCCAGCCTGCCATCGCGAGGTCTGGCTCTCTCTACAGCAGTGGCCATCCTCTACTCCTGATCCCTGAGTTCGCGGGTTCGATTGTTATACCAAGTGTGCAACTCTTCCGCCTTGTCCTTCAGTTGCTAGGTGGCCACGCCTTGGACCCTATGATCTTCTTGAACTGCTTGCCACCTCTAGCCATACCTTTCTTGCACTTCTTTGAGCCCGGCAGCCACTGTCCCCAAAAAGACCAAGTCTTTGGAGCTGTCGCTAGGGTCTCCTAATTATTTGGCCCTTTGGGTCAAGGGAGCCAATATGCGGCTGATCTCCTCCTTAAAGTTTTCCCCAGCAAGAACTGATGAGCTAGGTGCTGTCGGGGTAGGGTGAGCAACAATCATCGCCAAGATGCTTGCCGGGAAATTCACCCTCACATTCGAAGCATCGCTCTGATGCGGTGCTTTCTCTTCAACTTCCAAGACTGTGCTAGAAATGCTGCCAGGGATTTTCTCCTTTCCCTCTGGGGCTTCGTGGGTTTCCATAGGGGCTTCTGTGTGACCCTCGTCAGTGCCAATCTTGAGGACCTCCACAGCGGCATTCTTCCCTATATCAGCCACTTCCTCCAAAATCTCCTTCTCTTCAAGCACGAGGGGTGCAAACGAAATTGGAGGCAAGAGAGGCATAAGATTCAGAAGTTCGATCCAAAGAATCAACAAAGCAAAAAAAAGTTTTCATATAATGTCAGGACCCGGATCCTAAGCCACATCGATCTAGCATGTAACACATCATATCACTTTGCGGCCTCACGCACGGTATTCCTACGGGTGCCACCTTAGCTGGCCCGGGACCGTTTGCGCCTTTTGGCTCACGTTATGATAGTGTCGCTAGCATCCATATGACAGAGAACCTGGGCCGACATGACTAGTCGTGAACCCAAAGTGGCGCTAACTTACGGGGACAGGCATACATGAACCAGCATCGAACGTGTCGGTCATCAGCGTGTGAATCCGGGCTGTAGCAACTGGGCTAACAGGACTCCGGGAACCCGAGCAGGCTAGCAGGACTCCAGAAGTCACCGCATGACATTTCCCCGAAGGGACAAACACAGGAACGAAGTGGATCACATGCCGGCCAGTCTAAGTGTTCCGGAGCAGTAGTAACTGGGCTAGCAGGACTCTGGTAAACCGGGCTGTAGGAGACTACCATGGCTCAGTGGAAGCACCAGACTACATTTCCCCGTAAGAGAGGCTACCAAGGATAGACAACTAGGTTGTCGGATCCCACACATACCAAGCATTTCAATCATACACACAATATGCTCGATATGTGTAAATACAACATGGCATCACAACAAAACTCTACGAATGAAAGTATTTATTCATTAGGCTCCGAAGAGCCAGATATTACAAACATGGGTCTGATGACCCAGCATTCAAGTCATACAAGCAACAAGCACAACAGGAAGCTTAACTTGTCTGAGTACAGACAACTACAAATGAAAAAGGCTGAGAAGCCTGACTATCTACAAGATCCTGCTGAGGGCACAAGATCGTAGCTGAGGTAACAAGCTAAATGTCGAAGTCCACACGGAACTACTAGCGAGACTGAAGTATGTCTGCAAAACATAAATTAAGCAAACGTGAGTACAAATGTACCCAACAAGACTTACATCAGAACTAACTACATATGTGTTGGTATCAACAAAGGGGGTGGTGGAGTTTAACTGCAGCAAGCCAGCTTTGACTCGGTGGCTATCCTGAACTACGTGTGCAAGTAACTCTTTTGAGGTGGCACACACGAGTCCACATATTCACCAACCAATACACCACTATGGATCTGCTCCCATCTCCCTACGAGAATGCCATCCATAGCACTCACACTTATCTTGCGCATTTTAGAGTATCCACTTTCACTTGTCTATGAACTGTACAGGCAACCCAGAAGTCCATTACCACGGACATGGCTATTCGAATAGATGATGTTAACCCTACAGGGGTGTACTTCTTCACACACGCTCTCGCCACTTACCACCATGTTCACGTCGTGTATCTCGGCAACCTTCAAGAGGAAGCCTGGCGAGGGAGTCGGCCATGACCTGACTAACCACACAAGTCTCTCGTCCAGGTTTATCGCCTATTCGGGTTCCATCCGCAAGGAGATCCGGCTGGGGTGTCGCTCATGGTCCCAAACGATGTGTGCAGGGTTCCAAGCCCACCAAACGGGCGACGCTTGGCATACCCAGCCACGGTGCCTAGTCTGTCCCAAGCCCACCTGTACTAGGTGCCAGTTGGTAGACTACTAACACTACCTACAAACACCAGAAACTAGTTGCAACTCCTTGACAGAGATCATGTTGATTAATAAGTCGAGAGGGGTCGAGTTACCGGAACCCAATGTGTGGTAGTAAATGTTCATGGATCACGAACACAGAACTCAGTTCCTGAGAACGGCTTCAATGAGACAACCCACCATGTACTCCTACATGGCCTCTCACCAATACCTTTACCAAATCGTGTTCACACACTTAGCTCACAACAGTAGGACATGTTCACACACCTCTAATTCATCCCCGATGAATCAGACCTGACTCAACTCTAGGCAGTAGCAGGCATGACAAACAAGCATGAATGAGTAGGCACATCAGGGCTCAAACAACTCCTACTCATGCTAGTGGGTTTCATCTATTTACTGTGGCAATGACAGGTCATGCAGAGGAAAGGGGTTCAGCTACCGCAGGATGTAACAGTTGAAACGTTGTTGTCCTAATGTAGTAAAAGAGAGCAGGAGCAAGAGAGTGGGATTGTATCGGAATGAACAAGGGGGTTTGCTTGCCTGACACTTCCGAAGATAGTATAGCTCTTCATCGGTGTCATCGATCACATCATCGAAGCAATGTCTACTGAGAGGGGACAATTACCGGCAACAGAGAGAAAACACAATCAATGCAATGCAACAATATGTGCATGAATGTGACATGGAAATATCCTGTAGATTGAGCTAAATGCAACTAGCAACAAGTTAAATGAAGTTGGTTTGAACCCTAGGTTCAAATTCAAACTCCACATGTGGTTATTTAAATGCATTTAATTGGTTTAACCAATTCAGCAACTTTAAGTTGCTCCAACATGCATGAAAATGGTACAGATGGATAGATTGGATTTCTCTGCTCATTTTTCATATATAACTTATTTCATTTGGAGTTACGGTGGAATTACTATGAATATTAGAAGTTTTAACAATTTCTGGAATTTTCCTAAATTACAAATAATCCAGAAAAACACTTATTGCGTCAGGGTGACGTCACTGTGATGTCAGCAGTCAACAGGGCCGGTCCAGGTCAAACCTGACTAGTGGGGTCCACTGGTCAGTGACTCAGTCAACTAACTGAGTTTGTTAGTGCTAATCTAACGCTAACCAGACTGTTATCAGGGAGGGGCCGAGATGTAAGTGACTTATCTAGATAATTAAATTAGTTAACTCTAATTAAGCTAATGCTAACTAATAAGGGGCTTGGGGGTCAAACCCTGGTCAGCGGGGTCAAACCCGCCGGCGAGGTCAAATGCGGCGGTGTCGCTCAGAAATGCTCCCCCGGCGACCAAATCAACGGCGGAGCCCATCTACGAGAAGCTGGAGCTCGCGCGCATCGAGTGGAGGTAGTGGGAGGTGTTGGGGTGGCCGGAATCTTCGTCGGCGTCGATCGTGGCGCCTGCCGGAGCTCGGGTGAGCTTGGGGTCGAGGCTACAATGGACGTGGAGATGCGGGGTTGGCACCTATGGCTTCTAAGCGGTGCTGCGAGTATGTTGGACGCATGCCCGGGGCCAAATGGTCACCGGAGTGTCACCGGCATCGAGCTCGTTCCGCGGTGCATCTCGGCTCCGGTGGAGGAGGCAGCTAGAGCTCGTAATCGGGTAGGCAGTTAGGGGGAAATGAAGAAGGGGCTCACATGGAGTCGGTAGGGAGGCTCAGCAAGCTCGGGGAGGACCAGACGGCGGCCTAACGGTGATGGTGATCCGGCGTCCGTGCGCAGAGAAGACGGGTCGATGGCAAGGCCGCAGGGCGTCCGGCGGTGCGTGGCTCATCGGGGACGAAGAGGAGGTCGTAGCGGAGCTCCCGGACTCGACGGTGGAGCGAGGGGTGGCCGGTGAGCACGGTGGCAGCGAACAACAGTGACGGCTCCGCTCGGCTTCGGGAGAGAGTGCGAGAGAGGCGAGGCAGGGGGAGAGGGGAGCGGTCGAGGGGGTCCGGGGTGCTGCGTGGCGTCGCCTGGTGCATCGAGGAGGAGCCAGGCAGGCTGGGAGGGAGGAGGTGGCCACGACGTGTGGCTGCGCGCGGCGGGCACACGCCCTCGCCTACTTGTGCGAGGAGGAAGGTGGCAGGGAGGAGCTGGTGGGCTGGGCTGCAACAGTGCTGGGCCAACTGGGCGCCAGGTAAGCTACAGGTACTTTCTATCTCTCTCTCTCCTTTATTTCTGGTTTTCTATTTCTTCCTCTGTTTTGAATTAATAAAAATACTAATTCATTTCCAAAATTCCTGAAATGACTTGTGGGCACATTTGGAAATGTTTCCAACAGCCCTCAACCACTTCCAGAATTATTTGGTCATTTTAATTATTTACAGCAATTAAATGCCCAAATTCAAATACTTAATGAGTTCATTCAAAAATCCAAATTGATCTAGAAAAATGTGCACCATTTTTGTCAGAGGTGCTAGACTAATTAAAAATGATGAACATTTCTAAAGGGCATTTTGGGTTCATTGAAAAGATTTAAGTTGAACCTAGTTGAATTTCATTTGCTGCTAGGGTTTATCAGTCCCCATTTCAACTTTCAAATAAATTTTAGACATGATGCATGGGTGCTAATGTAACTAATTACAAACAAATTCTAGGGCCGTGACATATAAAGGCTCATGATTTACATGCTGGCGGCTATTGAGAAGAAATTTCAACTTCCCCTGCAGCACTTGTTGGTGGGCGGCTAGCGTCCGCCTCTTTCACAAGACTGGCTTCGGCGCGAACGGACCCAGCCGTGGAATTTCTTGCTGGCGAACCCAATTCTTGAGCATCCCTTGTGGGATGAGTTGGTGTGGCCACCACTTCATGCGGGATTTCCCCTTGGTGGCCTCCAATGGTCTCCTTGGCGGGCGACAGAAGGGAGGCTTCAGCATGTCCGCCAGCAAATGAGGTTTCCCCATGCCTTCATCCAGGGGGCTAGCCCGGGGGCTGGATACCGCATCGTCCATTGCATCCTTTGATGGCTCGAGCCCTGATGCCGATCCCAACTCCGTTCTTGTCTTGGCCCGCTTGGGCTATTGCGCAAGGTTTTCTTTGTCTCTGTTAAGACCAGCAGCACAAGATCAGTTGAGAATCAAATGAAAAGCAGTCGGAATTAAGAACAGCAAAAGTTCTTCCTCACTCTGGGCCGTCGAGCATGATATCCATCTCATACACGAAAGGCGGGGGTGATACCCTGGCCCTCTTGAGTGGCGGTGGGGTCCTGCTCACTGCTGGAACCGGGCTCGTTGGTGGTGTGTGATCAACACCCTTCACAGTCCATTCTGGGGAGGTGATGTCAGAACTAGAACGAGGCGGGATGAGTGGCGGTGCACAATGTCTTTGTTTCCCCTAGCGGTCATCTTTTTCACCTTGGCCCTTGCTCGTGACGAAGTAGAGGCCACCGGCTCTCGGATGCCTCTCTTGTAGAGGGGACGCTTCTGTTCTGGGGCCTGGGGGCCTGCTTCAAGCCCTTCCTATTCTTCAGGCGCTTCGACGGCCTCTGCCCGGCAGCCTCTGTCCCGGCAGCCTAAGTCTCGGTAGTCTCTGCCCCGGCAGCTTCCGTCCCGGCAGCCGTGACCCCCAACACCTCAAGCCTAGCAATCTCTTCATCAACCCGCTCCTCCTTTGAGTAATTTCCCTAATCACCATCATCACCGCCTGCCACAGCAGCCTTGATCCTTTGGGCTTCCTCAAAACTGTTGTGTATGTACTCCTGCTCCTCCTCGGTGGTTCCCTTGGTGAAATCTATCTCCTTCCTGGTGGCTTTCTCCTGTAAGCGAGAGGCCGAGTCTAGGTAATTGACAGTCGGCCTTTACCCCATTGGCATTATAGTTTGGCATCCACTTGAGGATCTGGTCTATGGTGTAGTTGATGTGCAACAGGACGATTCTTGCCGGCAAGTGGAAGGTGCCGGCCTTGTGGAATAGCTGCTCACATAGCCAAGCGTGGCTCATTATGATCAGATTGTTGGCAACCCCAGGGTAAATCCGCATCCAGTCCGCAGTGTTCTTGTATTTCCTAGACAAACTGATCCCTCTTCTGCAATGGAGCAATGCGTTGCCGGCGGAAATTGGCTCCCACATGCTCGATGGTAATCCCAACAGCTTTGAGGCGGGCAATTCTCTTCAATGCTGGGCGGAGCTTCTCATCGGTGACGCCCAAATTGCCCCAACCCTTGTCGCGCACTATGCACCATGTATGCGGCAAGCAGAATGGGAGTGCTTCTGGATCCTGAATCTAGCACCAGTCGCCATTCCACTCCTCCCACTTGCCATGCAGTTTTCAAGGTAATCACAATCTTCTCTCCTCCCCTGCAGAATCCATGATATATTCCCGGAAAGGGATTTGTCCTCAATATGGGGGATATAGAAGTGGCAGAATAAATCCACGTTGGGGGGCGACTCCGACAAAATCTTCGCACAGATCGACAAAGACTGCCATGCTTGTCATCATATTGGGCATGAAATCCAGCAAGTGAAACCCAAAAGAATGTGTCGTGGCAGAGCACAATCACCTATGGGGCCAACGGCCCCTTGTGGTTCGGCAAGGGGAAAGGGCGTGTTGCACAAAGAGCGGAGACCATGCAACAGCACGACGGGGGTGACGCTCGTGGTTTTTACCCAGGTTCGGGCCGCTGTGACATGTAAAACCCTACTCCTGCTTTGGTGGATTGGTGGGAGGACCGTGGTGGACACGCAACACTAAAGCCCGACAAGGTCGCCTTGGAGAGAGCAGCTACACGTGTGGGAGTGTACAAGGGTCCGAATCCTTTCTTAGGTTGCCATGGCCCTCCTTTTATAGGCTAAGGGGTTACCATAGTGGCAAATCAGTCATTATCTACCGATTAGATAGCCAAAAGTGCTATCATACCTAACTCTGTCAGTTAGGACAAAGTGCAGTAAATATACTGCTAGGTGTCACGCTGAGGATGCAGCCCGGCAAGCCTGCCGCACCGCTTAACTACCTTCTCATCTGTCTGCATGACACGCCTCTGGATGGGTGTCATATAGGGAGAATATCCCTTCCAAATGGCTGACACGTGCCAAATAACAACTGCTTAATCACTTGGGGGCTCGACAGCACACTGATAAGTAACCTACGTCGCTGTGCGTTGGAGCGGTGGAGTCTTGGTGGGGAGATTTGCCCCTGGTGGCTCTGGCAAGCCTGCCGGGGGCAACTTGGGACTTGTCCTTGGTGAGAACTTGACCTGACCAGGCTCGCCTGCCCGGCAAGGGAGGTTTTTCCTTAGTGATATCTTGTTCCCTTTGCTGGTCTTGGTCTTCTTCTCCGCCCCTTGATTCCTTAAAGGGCTATCTCTTTGGCTTGGTCTCATCTTGGATACTTGGTGTTGTTGTATCTTTGCCCTTGTGCATGTGTACAGTCCTGGCAACATACGCAAAGGTTTGTTGCACCGACAGGAGCCCTCGACTTGGCCCAAATGTGCTGTCGAGCATCGTTGGGTTAGGCCCTATTAGGTACAGATGTAGGGGGCTTGTGGTAGCTCTCTTCTTGATATTTTCCTTGCTTCCTCATTAACCTATGCTTGAGTCAGTTTCCGGTTTTTCCGTGCGTCGTGCGACACCCAACGCAGTGGGGCTGCCTCTGTAACGGCCCATGAATGACTTTTGTTCACGGGGAGGTAACTACCATCTCACTCTTCCCACTACGGCCGTATTTTCCACCACGTACACCTCATGCATTGCATGGGGTAGGTGATGGATGGTGCATGAAGGAGTGCTGTGGTAGAAACCCGAACGCCCCGGATTGGTGTAAGGGTGCGACCGATGGGTCCAGTCGCGCCAGTTGCACAGACGGTCTAGGTTCGAAGGAGCCCCCACCCTCAGGGGAGGGGGAACGAGGTAGAGGACCAGCCCCCGGTCCCAGCTCGTCTATAAAAGGGAGCATGATGGGGAATAGAGGCATTCATCCACACATCTTCTCCTCCTTCTTGCTTGTCTTCTTCTTCATGCCGAGGAAAAGAGGCCGGGACCTGGCCCCAGGCCCCGGACTGGGGGTGACGATCCCGGAGGCTCGTGCTGACACTCGGGGAGTGAGTCTGGTCCGCGGCCGTCGAAGATGCAGTGGCCATGGTCGGGGTAGCCGCAGTTGGTGGCGGCGTACCTATGGTGGCCGCATCGACCTTAGTGTGGAGGGCGTCGTGCCTTTCCTTAATGGCAGAGCGTTCATACCCTTCATACGAGCAATCTCCCCAGGGCTAGGACGTCGCCTCTGCTGCAAGCTGCTGGAGTTTGAAGACCCGTCGGTGGAGTCCTCAGGGGTTCTGGTGCCTGCCCATGGCGTCACGCTTGGGACCTTTAGTGGCCCTGGCGCTGTCCTCTCCAACGAGGTTAGGGGCGACGCCGAAGGTGGTGACGCTCTGCTACCTACCAAAGTGGGGAAAGGTTCTCTCAACGTGCCTTGGGCACCACCGCCACCATAAGCAGCCCCTCCGGGGGAAGTGTCGGGCCAGGGGCCCGATGCCTTCCCGGAGTGACAGTGATGAGGAGGAAACCCGTGAAGATGAGGAAGGCGGGTGGTAGGCCGTCAGATCGGATTACGATGGCACCTACGCCTTCGTCTTGTACTGCCTACTTGTTTCCCCGTTCTTCGACTCTTCCCCTCCCCCCGCACCACCATCACCAGCCTCTTCCGGACGGTTGCCGGGGGAGGCTCTCTTGGTGCCTTCTGTCACGTGCACCCTGCCTAGGCGCTCCTTTTGACCCTTTCGCACTCGAGATGAATCCTAGGAAAAGGAGGGCAACATTGGCATTACGGGGCACTTGTCTCTTTTCAGTCCAAAATATGTAGGCGTTTGCGAAATTTTAGTCTGAAATATGTAATCTATTTTATCCATGTTTGTGCTCTGTAAGGTTTTTACTTGCTTATCCTCACATTAATGAAAAAGACAAGTCTTGCCGGGTACTTGTTCATGTATGCTATCCATGCAGAGGAGCAGTGCCTCTCTACCTTTAAGTAAACGAGTTTCCTCGGCAAGCTATCTTGCCGATGCCTTCCGTTGTTGCTGTGAGGCTTGGCCTGTCGGGCTTAAAATTATGACAGGGAACCGGCCCATTGTCAACCCTTCTCTGTCAAATGCCACTATTACCTTCCTGACCGAAGCAATGTTCGGATCAAAGGATGGGAGCACAAATGTTTCGAAGACGACAAGGTTTTCCTATGCACAAGTTTTCTTCTTACAAAGACATGTATGGATAAAAAGAAAACTTATTTTTGTGGCTCATCGGGGATCGATATGTAAGCTTGTTTTCCGTCTCTTCTTCCCAGGATCAAGTCTGCGGCAAGAGTCATGTAGTTAGTGCAGGGGAAAACATAGCAACATATGACCTCAACTAAATGATCATGGCAAGCTTATGCTAAGCTAATCATGCATGCATGTTGTTTTTAGGGCGCGAGCGCTTCAATTCATTATCTGTGCACAGGGTCTGTGCTTGGCTTTGTACAAAGGGTTACATGTGCATCGGCAAGGCCTGTACAAAAGGGTGGCTGCCGGGGCAGGGCACAACAGCCGTGCCTTATGGGTAGAACTTGCGAAGATGCTCAATATTCCATGAATTTTGCATTTTGATGCCATCTTCGGTCTCCAGATGGACTGCGTCGGGTCTGGTGACTCGTACTACCCGGTACGGGCATTCCCACTTCAGCGTCAACTTGTTGGTACCCTTGGCGGACTGAACACGCCTAACGACAAGGTCTCCTTCCTCAAGGTTTCGGGCTTGGACCCTGCGGCTATGATAGAGGCATAGGGCTTGCTGGTAGCTTGCAGCATGCACAACAGCCCAGAGACGGTTCTCCTCAAGGAGTACGACATCGTTATGCCGGTGTTGCTCTTGCTCTACTTCATAGTAGGAAAATACTCGAGGTGACCCGTATATGAGTTCCATGGGGAGCACTGCTTCTGCCCCATAGAATAGGGAGAAGGGAGTCCGGCCGGTGGCTCGATTTGGTGTCGTATGGAGTTACCAAAGAACCACCAGCAGCTCGTCGATCCAGCATCTGCCACACTTTTGCAGCCTATAGAAAGTTCTTGTCCCGAGTCCATGCAACACTTCAGCTTTCATCTTCTCAGCTTGTCCATTTCTCCTGGGGTGAGCAATAGAGGCAAATGAAACCTTGCTTCCGAGGGCTTGAATGTATTGCATGAAAGCGCGACTTGTGAATTGCGTGCCATTGTCAATGATGACTCTGGCGGGTACTCCAAAATGGCACACCAATCCTTTCAAGAACTTGATAGCTGATTGTGCAGTCACCTTCCTCACAGGCTCCACTTCTGGCAACTTTGTAAACTTGTAGAGTGCGATATACAATAATTCAAAGCCCCCTGTAGCACGGGGAAGGGGCATAATATGTCGAGCCCCCAGACCGAAAAGGGCAATGACAAAGGGATCGTCTAGAGAGCTTGAGCAGGTTGATGGATATTCTTGGAGTGGAACTGGCAGGCTTCACATCTGGTGACTAGCTCGGTTGCATCTAGGAGGGCCGTTGGCCAGTAGAAACCTTGCCGGAAAGCCTTCCCAACCAAGGCTTTTGATCCAATATGAGAGCCGCATGTGCTTTTGTGTATCTCTGCCAACAGTTCCTTCCCCTCTTCCTGACAAATACACTTCAATTTCACACCGTTTGGCCTCCGTCTGTATAATGTGTCATCGACAAACTGATACATACTGGCCCTCCGGGCTACTCTTTCAGCCTCTTCCTGCTCTTTGGGAAGTTCTCTAGTTTGGAGGTAGTGGACGATGTGTTGTCCCCAGGTTGGAGCTCGTGGCTCGACAACTAGGACCAATGGCACCTCCTCACTCGTGGGAGCGCCTACTTCAAAGGCAAAGACCTGTGGTCTTGCGGAAGAGTGCAGCTCACCAAGCAAAGTGGAGTTGTTCTCGGCAGCTTCCCTACCGCGGACCTCTGGAGGTCCTGTCGGTAAATGCTTGCTAAAGTCCAGCTTCCTCCTTTTCCTAGTCATCATTAATGGAGATACTGATGGTTGAGCCAGATGAAGGACAAAGGTCCCTGGTTCCACAGGGAGCTTTTGTGAGGCACACTTTGACAAATAATCAGCAGTGCTATTTTCCGCACGTGGCACATGCTCTATTTGCAATCCGTCAAAGTGTTCCTCCAACTTTCTCACTTCTTCAACGTATGCCTCCATTAACAGGCTCTGGTAATCCTTGTTGATGTGCCTCACCACAAGATGTGAATCTCCACGGATGATCAACTTCTTAATCCCTAACTATATTGCAATCCTGATCCCGGCAAGGAGCCCTTCATATTCAGCAGTGTTGTTGGTATCCTTCTACCGGGAAAATGCATTTGGACCACACACTTTAGGTGCTCTCTGGTGGGTGCGACGAAGAGCATGCTAGCCCCTCGCACCCTGCAATGAGAAGGCACCATCAGAGTACATGACCCACTCTTGGGGCGCTTCGTTGCCAGGGATAACTGTTTCCGGTGTTTCTTCGTCTAGAGTAGGTGTCCACTCTGCAATGAACTCCGCCAGTGCCCTGCTCCGAATGGTTGAGGTACTTTCATACTTCAGACCAAAGCTTGATAACTCTAGTGCCCATTCAACTATTTTTCCGGTGGCCACAGGGTTCCCCAGTATACGTTGCAAAGGGAAACGGGTGACAACTATGATCTCGTGGGCTTGGAAGTGATGGCATAGCTTCCTTGAGGCCATGACGAGGCCAAAGATTAGTTTCTGCACCCCAGAATACCTTGACCTAGCCCCCTGCAACAGGGAGCTAACAAAATAAACTGGCCGCTGCACCACCTTCTTCCTTGTCGTGGTCTTGGGACTGTCTTCACTACCCTGCTCTCCTTTCTCCTGATCTGCGCTTGACCCTGCCATGACTGGTTCACTTACTTCTTCAGGGAGGACAGTAGCTGCGGCTGCTCCTTCTTGTACTTCCTGCTGCACCACCAGTGCTGCACTACCCACTTGGTTGGTTGCTTCTAAATAAAGCAGCAGCGGCTCTTGTGGTTTAGGAGCGACCAAGGTGGGAACAGAGGAAAGATAAGTTTTAAGTCTTGCAGCGCTGCTTCCGCCTCCGGGGTCCACTTCATGGGCCCTGCCTTCTTCAAAATTTTAAAGAACGGTAGGGCATGCTCTGTAGACTTGGAAATGAACCTACTCAGCACTGCAACACATCCAGTTAAACGCCTCACGTCCATGACTGTCATGGGTGCTTGAATCTACTCGATCGCTCTCATCTTGTCGGGGTTGGCCTCTATCCACCGGTGAGATACAAAGAAACCAAGTAGCTTGCCGGAGGGAACGTCAAACACACACTTCTCTGGGTTCAACTTCAAGTTGATCTTGCGCAGGTTTGCAAAGGTCTCTTCCAAGTCCTGGATGAGCGTTGATCTGTCCTTGGTTTTGACCAGTACATCATCCATATAAGCTTCAATATTTCCTGTGCAGCTGAGGTTCAAACACAATTTGCACTGCACTTGCAAAGGTGGACCCAGTTCTCTTTAATCCAAAGGGCATCCGTACAAAGTTGTACGTGCCATATGGGGTTATGAATGCGCTCTTCTCCTCGTCTTTAGACATGAATATCTGATGGTACCTGGAGTATGCATTGAGGAAGGAAAGCAGATCACACCCGGAAGTGGAATCCACGATCTGGTCGATACATGGCAAGGGGGATGGGTCTTTCGGGCATGCCTTGTTCAGATCTGTGAAATATATGCAAAGCCTCCATTTCCCATTTTCCTTGCGTAACACTACCGGGTTCGCCAACCATGTTGGATGCAACACTCCTCTGACCAAACCAGCTGCTTCAAGTTTCTTGATATCTTCGGCAATGAATTTCTGCCGCTCCAAAGCTTGTTTCGCGGCCTTCTGCTTGAACGGGTCGGGCATGAGGACAGACAGCAAGGTGGTGCTCGATTACCTCCCTGGGAACGCCGGGGATGTCAGATGGTTGCCAAGCAAACACGTCGACATTCGCCCGCAGGAAGATAACAAGCACGCTTTCCTATTTGTCATCTAGGGTCGAGCTGATGGTGAACGTACCATCAGTGCCATCCAACCTTGCCGGGACCTTGTTCACAGCAGGTGCAGCAACGTTGGATCTCTTGCTAGTGTAACTCTCTGGCAAGTCATCGACAGCAGAAGCACACTCCGGAGAGGCACGCTTCCTGGATTCCTTGCCGGTATCCCTGCTAGCTTTTCTCCCTTTCCTGTTTTCATTGGCGGGAACTGTAGCTTCTACAACCTCGGCGGCAACCGCATCCCGGTACATCTTATCCACGCATATGATTGCGTCCTTCTTGTCCGATGGGATGGAGATGATGCCCAGTGGCCCTGGCATCTTCAAAGTGTTACAGGCATAGTGGGATGCCGCCATGAATTTTGCCAGAGCTAGATGGCCAAGAATCCTGTTGTACGGCAAGGGAAGCTCGACCACATCGAATACAATCTTCTCGGTCCGGTAATTCAATTCTTCGCCAAACGTCACTTGTAGCGTGATCTTCCCCTTTGGATGACTCCTACTGGGGTTGACTATAACACCCACAATTTAAATAGATCAAAAGATCTATGCAATTTATTTAGTTGAGTTTAAAAAAATTAAATGACATGCTGGCATGATGACATGATGCAATGCAAAAATAAATAGAGCAAGCACAAATGAAACACACGGAGGTCACAAAAATATGGAAGTCTTCTGGAGCGTCGGTCTTGGGGCGTCACAACTCTCCCACACTAACAGAGGATCTCGACCCGAGATCCTAGGGATGGCACCGGAGAGAAACGGAAAAGGAAGAGGTAAAACAAAGTTCCTTCTTCGACAAACGAGTGAAACCATGAACCTTGAGAGGTTGAAAAAATTGAAAGAAGAATACAATGGAGATGAACGAGATTGTGAACACTCCGTTAGATAAGAGGAACATGGAATACGAGGAGAACCAAGAGGTTAAGTGACAAGATAGATATTGAAACCACTCCGGTTAAAACAAGATAGAGAAGGAATAAGGATGATAAAATTTGGACAGCACTCCGACTGTAAATGGAAGGAATTGAACATGAACTTGACAAGATGAGAGGATACTTGATGAAATCAACAACACACTGCCTCCGGAACTATTGAAAGAATGGCACAAGGGGTAAGAAAGATTTCAGACCGCACTCCGGTTGAGAAGGGAGGCAAAACTTCATAAGATGAGAGAACTTGAATGGAGGACACGACACTCTGGTTGAATGGATAAGCAAAGGAAAGAACATGATCTTTGACAAAAAATGGGATGATGGGTCAAAGAGTGCAACATCACAATGCCTCCGGGATGAAAGAATAGAAGCTAGATCGTTCGGAAGAAAGATAGTAGAAGAAAAGATAACTTCTACCACCAATGAATTTGAAAGCATCCTTAGAGAAAAAAAAGGATTGAATGGAGTTGTTGAAAATTAAACAACAACATAATAAGGTTGTTGTGGGCTTATGGAAAACTTCTCAAAATTATGAGGTGAAATTCTGCCACTAACGAAAACAATAGATTGGATTGATATCAACAAGGAGACGAGAAACTTATTTCACCGGGAGGATAAATTAAGAACTTGGGTCATTTATAAGCACCATAAATAGCAACAATCCTGTAACGCCCCGGATGTGACTTTCCATATTTGTAACTCCAACTCTTGCCATTTTCGGCTATGTGTTATGATATTCCCTTCGTGGTCGGGTTTTGTCTCTCATTTTTGCATTTTGTTCATGTCATGCATTTCTTATCATGTCATCATTTGCATCTCATTTGCATATGTGTTCGTCTCATGCATCCGAGCATTTTCCCCGTTGTCCGTTTTGCAATCCGACACTCCCACATGCACCGGCGCACCCCTCTTGTCTCTTTTCGTGAGCGGCTGTTAAAGGTTCTCGGAATGGACCGAGGTTTGCCAAGTGGCCTTGGTACACCACCGGCAGACCACCTATCATGTTTCGTTCCATTTGGAGGTTGTTTGATGCTCCAACGGTTAACCGGGTAACCGCAAAGGCCTTTTGTGTGTTGCAGCCCAACACCCCTCGAAAACAGCCCCCTAACCCATCTAAGCCCCCTCCATGCTCTCCGCCGTTCGATCACGATCGTGTGGGCGAAAAGTACACCCCATTTGGAGTCTCCTAGCTCCCTCTAGCTATAAATATGTGCACCCCCCTCCAAATCCGGGTCCAAAACCGTAGCCCCGCTCCCTCTGCGCGCCGGACACGTCTGGAGGCGCCGGACAAATCGCCGCCGCCGCCCCGAGCCAATCCCGCGCTGCCACGTGGATCCTCACCGCCCACCGCTGCCGAGGCCCGCCGAGCCCATCGCCGGCCCCCGCTGGCCCGTACGCCGCCGCCCGAACACGCACCCCGCGCCTGCTTCGTCCTCCACCCGCGCCGCCCCGCGCCCGCTCCGCCTGGCCGCCGGCGCCGCCCGAGCTCGCCGCCACGCCGATGCGCCGCCGCCGCCGCGCGCCCCGGTCGCCGCTTCCGCGCGCCGCCCGAGCCAAGGCTCCCTCCGTCCGCCGTCCCGCTCCTCCGCCGGCGCCGGATCCGGCGAGGTCCGGTCGGCCCCGTCCCGCCGGCGCCTTCCCCGTCCGTCTCCGGCCTTCTCCGGCCACCGCCGCACCTTCTTCGGTGAGAGCCCGGCCCTGCCTCGATCTCCGCGCCCGAACCCTAGATCTGGGATTTTGGAGGTGAAAAATTCCTCCAAGTCCTTTTCTGTCATGTTATAATGCCCTGTTCTTCATGTCATAGCTCCTTGCATACTGCTCCGTTTCATGCGTGTGATATATCAAAATGTTCATCAGGCGATGCTCTCCATTTTGTTCCATGGTGCCATGTTTGTTTCAGCTCATCTTCATGCCTAAATCGTCGTTGCAAGAGTGCTATATGATGGTAATTCTGTTACTTATCAGAACTTGATGTTTTGTTATTTTTGTGACATTTGATGTGTGCATTTTATGAGCACAAACTCTACATGTGTTTTGATCTATGCTATGCCATCTTTACAGGGGTGTATTCCATGTATTTTTGTGATCTATTTGGTGACTAGCACAAGCATGCAAACTAGGCTTCGTGATGTTTCTGTTTTCAGGGACTTCGAATTTTTGCCAAGTCTTTACCTGCTGTTGTTTTTATGCCATGTAAACTTGATGCTACAGTCAGATCCATTCTTATTTTGAAATACTTCAGTAAGGATGTTTTGGACATATGGTTATTCTCTATCCATCCATGCCACGGCTTGCAATTATGGAGTGCCCTAGCATGTCTCAATCTTGCTCTACTTTTGCTATAAAATGTTCCTGGCAGAATGTTAACATGATATTCAATTTTTCCATGGATGTTGCTAGTGATCCATGCACACTATGAACCTGCTCTTGCCATGATTAGCTTCATGAACATGTCTTCTTGCTGTTGGTATGCTTGTTTTGTTATGCAATGCTTTGTGATGAGTGAATCAAGCTCACAAAGATGCCTTCATAATTCTGTTAATGCCATGCTCTGTTTTCTGCCAAGTCTGAAACCTGTTAACGAAACTTGCTATGTTTACATGGGTGCCATCATATCTTCTATGCGTTTTTATCTGATGATCAGTAAGGGGCTTTTATTCTATGCATTTAGTAGATTCATGTCGTGCCTTGATTTGCTATGATATGTTCTTGTAGCATGTTGTTTGCTTGCTCTAAACATGGCTTCCTGATGTAATTTCTGGCATGTCCAGTATTTTCACCAAGTGTGTGAAGTTGATATCTTTTGCACTTTTGCCATGCTTGTTTGAACTTGTTATTTTGTTATCTAGCCGTAGCTCCGTGTTCATCTCTTGTAGATCACTGCCATATGCTTTGTTGCTATGTTGGGGTGCTGTAGCTTAGCTACTTGATGTATTCTAAGTGCTATCATGCTGTTAATCGCAGAATTGTGTCATTCTTGTTTTGGTTGCCATTTGCAAACCGTGTATCCGTTTCCGGTGATCTTTATATCGATTTCGACCGAAATCATCTCATCTTTCCAGCGGCATACTTGGTTTGCCAAGTTGATGCCTTGTTCATTCTTTTCCCTTCCGGAGCACGCATATGCATTGCATATCACATCTCGCATATCATGCCATGTATTGCATCATGTTTCTTGTGCATTTCCTGTGATTGATTGTTGGCCCTTTGCTTGTGTTCTTCCTTTGGTTAGATCCGGGAGACGAGTACGCTTACGAGGAGTCTGTTGAGAACATTTACGAGGATCAAGCTTTCGACAACTCTGAGAACCTTGCAGGCAAGATGACCATACCCTGGAAATCACTTCTATCTTTGCTTTGCTAGTTGTTCGCTCTATCGCTATGCTGCGCTACCTACCACTTGCTATATCATGCCTCCCATATTGCCATGTCAAGCCTCTAACCATCCTTTCCTAGCAAACCGTTGTTTGGCTAAGTTACCGCTTTTGCTCAGCCCTTCTTATAGCGTTGCTAGTTGCAGGTGAAGTTGAAGTTGGTTCCATGTTGGAACATGGATATTTTGGCATATCACAATATCTCTTATTTAATTAATGCATCTATATATGTGGTAAAGGGTGGAAGGCTCGGCCTTATGCCTGGTGTTTTGTTCCACTCTTGCCGCCCTAGTTTCTGTCATACCGGTGTTATGTTCCTTGAGTTTGCGTTCCTTACGCGGTTGGGTGATTTATGGGACCCCCTTGACATTTCGCCTTGAATAAAACTCCTGCAGCAAGACCCAACCTTGGTCTTACATTTGCCTACCTAAGCCTTTTTCCCTTGGGTTTTCGCGAGCCCGAGGGTCATCTTTATTTAACCCCCCCGGGCCAGTGCTCCTTCGAGTGTTGGTCCAAACCGGGTAGACTTTGGGGCCACCTCGGGGAAACTTGAGGCCTGGTTTTACTCGTAGGATGTCTCATCCGGTGTGACCTGAGAACGAGATATGTGCAGCTCCTATCGGGATTTGTCGGCACAGTCGGGTGGTCTTGCTGGTCTTGTTTTACCATTGTTGAAATGTCTTGTAAACCGGGATTCCGAGACTGATCGGGTCTTCCCGGGAGAAGGAATATCCTTCGCTGACTGTCGGGGATATATCCCGCAGTATGACCCAGCCGGAATTGGCGACTCACTGGTGACCCGCCCGGAGCTTGGCGATTCACAGATAACCTGCCCGATCTTGGCGACTCATTAGTAACCCGGCGGGCGGGTCAGATGGACAACAAGGCTCAAAGCCCAGAAGGCCGGCTCACGTTATGATGGGCCGGATTAAGAGGAAAGGGATGACGAATATTTCCTTTACGAGGAAGCAAGACCCGGACTTGTAATTAACTTGTAAGAGAAGATAGACTAGTCCTAGTCCTACTAGGACTCCACATGTAACCCGCCCCTCTAACTTATATAAGGAGGGGCAGGGCACCCCAAAGAGGGACAAGCAACAAGAAATAATCTCTAGGGCTAAACACCGAGAGCCGGAGCCGGTGACTCTCCCGTGATCATAATGAGATCTAGCCTCAAACAGCACGTAGGGTTATTACCGGATGATGTTTCCCGGGGCCCGAAGCTGTCTAAACCCTTGTCTTGTGCATTGATCCGCCCTGCGTCTCTCATCCCAATCAACCCCTCTCAAGCTACTACATAGATGCGCTGGCCTCACGACTAAGTCCTCACGCTAAGGACATCAGCCGTGACAATTCCACGACAGTTGGCGCCCACCGTGGGGCAGCCACGGTGGTGTTGAGTTCTTGGAGGGATTTCTTCAGGGATCGAGAAACTCAGGTGTGCCGGACGAAAAGAGCCGGCGCTGAAGATAACATCATCGACAAACAGTCAAAGCGAGAGATCAAGAGAAAATTAGGGTTGTGTTTATGCGCCGGCGCACACGATCAGAGGATCCGTTGAGGCCGGGTTAATTTCCATGGCCGCTGCAAGTCGAAGTCCCGCATCTGACATCAACTGATACAAGGTACAAGTCGTCGAGATCGACAGGTTTCGTGGGCTCCGTCATCCATGTCTAAATCCAATTTGGAGCATCAGATTCCATTGCTATTGCATGGCGTGGCTCCCTAGGCCTGCTGCCAACTCCTCAACGGACCAAGGCTAATGCCTCGTGCACGTGGACCAACAATGCAAAGGATCGCGACGCCATCTATTGAAACCAACAGAAGATTGACTTTGTTTGTATGCGAGTCCGGCAAGCTGTCAAATAGTAATTTCCGTCGAGACCGACAAAAATTTCTGCGGTCTGATCCGCCGAGTTGCGCAAAGTTTCTGCTACCAGGTTTCAGGTTCGGAGTACTGGAGTACTAGTCCTGTACACTTTGTACGTGAGATCTACTCAAGGTCGACCAGAGTATTAGTACATATACATGCTCACGGAGATTTAAGAGAAATCGATTGTTACATCAAGAGCCACTACCGAGTCATCCTCATGGGAAGAAGACAAAAATTGCCTGCAGTTTTGGAAGTGGAGAAAGCCAGGGAATCAGTCTCCGCCTCCGCCTCAGCCGCCAGGGCCACGTCATTGGGCCGGCCGCACCTTGCCATCGCCTCTGCCGTCTCAAGCAGCGGGAGATCCGCCGTCGCCTCTGTTTCAAGTCGCCTCCGTTGACCTACTGTCAGTCTGAGTCACCCCGGTCAAGCGGCCTGTCCGCCCCTCAGCCACCGCGCCTGTTCCTTTTCGACTCCGAGCCGGACGCGCCTCCAATAGCCTCGAGGTGACCCTTTCATCAGCCGCCTCCATTGCGGCGCGCCTGGTCCTCCATTGGCCAAACCGCCCTACGGGCGTCCTCTGCTTCGGCCCTCGCGGCCCTCAGGACTGCGCCCCGTTGTGACGGCGCTGCTCCACCCAGCGGGCTTGCACGCACCTTTCTTTCCTCTCCCGTGCGGACCTTGCGACGAGGCACCAGATCCAGCTGCTGCCCTCGAAACTGGCTACTGCCTCGCGCTTTATCGGTCTGCTTTATCCCATCGCTGTAAGAAGTTGTTGCAGGTTGTTAAGGTGGTTTCAAGACCAGCAAAGATGCTCCACGTGAAAAGCAAGGAAAAAGTACTGGCATGCATGTACGCTGCGTACAGGATACGTGGAGCTAAAAAAAAGGGACAACTACTACTTCGTCTTTGTCTACTAGTGCTGCTTCTCACAAAGAGGTCAAGAGCCATTATCAGCTCACACACAAAAAAGGGAGGAAATACTGGTGACCCATATATCTCAGTTAATTCCTACAGTGCATGCAGATCATCTGCCGTTCGCAAACATCAGGTGATATCCATCTAAATTTATCTTATTAACACTTATTGTTTTTTGTCAAATAGCAATTACTCTGTCCTGTAATATTTTTACACAGGACAATTTTTATGCCATTCACGGACACATGTATGACGGTCCAGTTGACATCAACATACGGCCGACTCACCCGTCCGCACCGGCTTACCGTGCCATGGCCGACTCATCTGTTGCCCGGGCGAATCAGGTGATATTCATCCAAGTTTGTTCTTAATACATAGTATTTTTGTCAAAGAGCAGCTTATCTTTGCCTTGGTCTGCACTATTGTTGATGCAGGACATTTGTTCACTACGTTAAAACAAACATGGTTGACTCGCTCGCGCCGGTTTACAGCGTCGCAGCCGGTTCATCTGTATGAGCTGCCTCTGACGCGGCGGTCTCTTTTCCATCTGTGTATTGCGGCCGGGTCTACATCGACACACCAGGACTGCACCTGTCTGCATGAGCGGATTATTGAATATGAGCAAGTCACTGCTTGGGAAGCCCGGTTTTCTTCCAACAGCTTGGAGGAAAATTGTCATGTGTTATCAGCCATCGTCGGCATTGGACGGCTCAATGGGCATGCGCACAAGTCGCCGCCGCTACAGTTTGGTTAACTTCAAAACGTCCAGTTGGAAGGAACCATTGGCCGAGTTGCTGACACGGTTCATACGAGATCATTTATAACACGCCGCAGTCACCTCAACCTTCTGTGGATTCACATTGCGTTATCAACACCAGTGATATACACCTTATGCTATGGTCAATATGGAGAATCTCAAGCCAACTCCTCGAGTCGTCTGGAGACTCGGGTGCTACAATGATATGACTCGGCAGCATTGGTCGATTTCAATGCAATCAAGAACTCCGGGTCATTGGAGGGGAAAAAACCCGGTCCTGGAGGCTACCGCCATATTGGTAAAAAGTTTAAAGGCCGTCAGAAAATTTCCGGCTTAAAAAGAAGGAGTCTGGTCTAAATCTGGCGCAAGAGACTTGGCATCTCCCACAAGGCATTGAAGCTCTTAATATCCGGTTTAAAATCCGGTTCAGAGAAATTTATCTGCCACAAAGCTTTGAAGCTCTCAAATCCGGTTCAAAATCCGGTTCAAGGTAAATTTGTCTATCACAAAACTTTGAAACTCTCAATATCTGGTTTAAGAATTTCAGGTTCAAAAAGAATTTATCTCTCGCAAAGTTCGAGTTCTCAGGGAAAATTAAAGGGACCAAAGAGTCTGTTACAAAGCACAACTCAAACATAGGTACCCTACTTTAAGGACCATTGGGAGCTGATCGTATTTGAATTTAGCTTAACCCTTTTGGTGTGACCCTGATCGTATTCGAATCAGAGTCGTTAAATATTCTCATGATCACTAGGGGGCTTCCTGTTCAAACATAGGTCGTATTCGAACCAATGAGAACATAGCTGTCGGTACCCTCTTGATCGGCACACTGCCGAGCTCACTAGGGGGCTTCTTGATTGTATTCGAATCATAGCTCAACCCCTCTTGGGAACCGACGTGGATCGTATTCGAATCAGCGTCGTTAAACAACTCTCAAGGTCATTTGGGGGCTTCCTGTTCAAACATAGGTCGTATTCAAACCAAAGAGAACATAGCTGTCGGTACCCTCTTGATCGGCAACGCCAAAGCCACTGGGGGCTATATGATCGTATTCGAATCTTAGCTTAACCCCTTTGGGACGGTTTTCTGATCGTATTCGAATCAGAAGCCTCAAAATTTTTGAAGTCTCTTTTTGCAAATAATTTTTGGGATTTTATCTGAAGCTCTTTTGAACACATCTAAAGTGTACATGAGTGGTTTCTATTTAAACCCGGCTTGATTTTCGATGATAAGTCGCCGGCTTATGACAATCATCATCTATGTGGAAGCATTGGCTTCTAAAGATTGGGTTATCACACTTACTGCACAGGTATCATAAGCCGGCAGTACAATTCAATATCACAGGTATGATATTGTTTATACATGATTATGTTTAAACCGGCCCTGGCTATGGACTTTAAGCCGCCGGTATGTTTTGAATTGCGCTGTTGGAATCATGCGCGTATCAAAGATTGGGTTATCACACTTACTGCACAGGTCATGTAAACCGGCAGTACAAATTCAATATCACAATGGTTATATATGAGATATTATGACCCGCCCTGCGGTAAACCGTCAAGGGATTTTGTGATCTACTTGTGTGCAGGATAAGACTACATTTGGGTGGTTACCCGCCCTGGCTTTTAACGTTAAGTCGCCAGGGCATATGTTGTTTAAACTCTGTGCAGGATTTACAGAGCTATGACTTGCATAAATGATTAAGTTCAAGCCCATCATCAAAGATTAAAATTGGTGTCTCAAAAGGTTATCAATTCTTGATTTTCTCAAAGGCTATAAGCCGCCGGGTTATAAAAATTCCGGTTTACAATGGAGGCGTATTAAATCGTCATCGGCCAAGAGCCGCCGGGTATTTAAACTCCGGGTTTACTTATCAACCGATGAGGTATTCAAAGTCGCTTTGGCGCAATGGCTATTATTTTATCAATGGATATAATTTATTCTACAATGGAAGGAATAGTCCCGGGTCGCTGCAGGCTTACGACCCGACACTTGGGGGCTACATTATTCAAGGTTGAGATTACATCAAATATGCAAGTCCCATGTCACTGCCAGCATGCACCATGGCACTTGGGGGCTAATGCAAAGTTATTTTTACTGGCCTTATTGAAGACCCGACTCATCACATTGTAATGAGCCGGCCCTTGGGGGCTACCAATTGCTCCTGTCAACAATTCAGGGTACACAAGTTTAAATCCATTATATTGAAAGGTCCAATACTCAGTTGGAAGAGTACAAAGCTCTTAACCTTATGGACGTGGGTTCGGGCCCCATGGAGAGGATTACAACATATGGTATTCTTTTCAAGGAAATATATATAAAGTCCCAGCTCAATATTATCTTACTGAGCCGGCCCTTGGGAGCTACATGTTGCTGCTCAAGTCTACATCTACAAAGTCCCTGCTCATTATTGCATAATGACCCGGCCCTTGGAGGCTACACCGGTTGAAGTTTTGTGAGCATAAGACAATTACAAGTCCCAGGTTGATACAAGCATGACAACCCGTCACTTGGGGGCTACAGGTAACACAGATATAAGGAGAAATACTTTCGAATTCTTAGTTTTTGAGCAAATCAGATTGACCCGGCGTCACCAATCATTATGACCTGGTGTCTGCAACAATCATAGCCCGGCGTCATCAACAATTATGACCCGGCGTCGGCAACAATTATGACTCGGTGCCATCAATATTTACAAACCGGCAATTTTGGTAATATTAAACCGGCAAGTTCTACATCTTTAAACCGGCTGAATATCAGATGAGTATTTCAAGACCAATATTTCTTAAGCCGGTGCTTTGGAAACCGATTCAAGTGGATTGTTTCTTACAATATTTCTCTACAAGAGACCAATGCCAGCAAATTGACTCTGAAGCTGGCCTATTGACCCGGATTTCTCAAAAGAAGTATCTGGATTTTTTGCATTCACAAAGTTTGAACATATCTACTAAAGGAGATTTTCTATGAGTTCATGGGCATGTATCAAGAACGAAATGACAAGGATTTAAAGATGATCAGGTGCCGGCTTACAAAATTTAACCCGGAGCACAACCTATCAAGTTTGTTCTTGTGTTTATTTTACAGGATCAGTTTAACATGGATAAATCCAAATTAAACTGGGGGCTAATGTCGGGGATATATCCCGCAGTATGACCCGGCAGGAATTGGCGACTCACTGGTGACCCGCCCGGAGCTTGGCGATTCACAGATAACCTGCCCGATCTTGGCGACTCATTAGTAACCCGGCGGGCGGGTCAGATGGACAACAAGGCTCAAAGCCCAGAAGGCCGACTCACGTTATGATGGGCCGGATTAAGAGGAAAGGGATGACGAATATTTCCTTTACGAGGAAGCAAGACCCGGACTTGTAATTAACTTGTAAGAGAAGATAGACTAGTCCTAGTCCTACTAGGACTCCACATGTAACCCGCCCCTCTAACTTATATAAGGAGGGGCAGGGCACCCCAAAGAGGGACAAGCAACAAGAAATAATCTCTAGGGCTAAACACCGAGAGCCGGAGCCGGCGACTCTCCCATGATCATAATGAGACCTAGCCTCAAACAGCACGTAGGGTTATTACCGGATGATGTTTCCCGGGGCCCGAAGCTGTCTAAACCCTTGTCTTGTGCGTTGATCCGCCCTGCGTCTCTCATCTCAATCAACCCCTCTCAAGCTACTACATAGATGCGCTGGCCTCACGACTAAGTCCTCACGCTAAGGACATCTGCCGTGACAATTCCACGACATTGACCGTGAGAGCTTATAATGGGCTAAGTTGGGACACCCCTGCAGGGTATTATCTTTCGAAATCCGTGCCCGCGGTTATGTGGCAGATGGGAATTTGTTAATGTCCGGTTGTAGAGAACTTGACACTTGACTTAATTAAAATACATCAACCGCGTGTGTAGTCGTGATGGTCTCTTTTCGGCGGAGTCCGGGAAGTGAACACGGTTTTGGGTTATGTATGAACGTAAGTAGTTTCAGCATCACTTCTTGATCATTTCTAGCTTCGCGACCGTTGCGTTGCTCCTCTTCTCGCTCTTATTTGCGTATGTTAGCCACCATATATGCTTGGTGCTTGCTGCAGCTCCACCTCATTACCCCATCCTTCCTATAAGCTCAAATAGCCTTGATCTCGCGGGTGTGAGATTGCTGAGTCCTCGTGACTCACAGATTCTACCAAAACAGTTGCAGGTGCCGATGGTACCAGTGCAGGTGACGCAACCGAGCTCAAGTGGGAGTTCGACGAGGAACGTGGTCGTTACTATGTTTCGTTTCCTTATGATCAGTAGTGGAGCCCAGTTGGGATGATCGGGGATCTAGCATTTGGGGTTATCTTCTTTTCATTTGGATTTGACCGTAGTCGGTCTATGTGTGGATTTTGAATGATGTATGAATTAATTTATGTATTGTGTGAAGTGGCGATTGTAAGCCAACTCTCTTTATCCCATTCTTGTTCATTACATGGGATTGTGTGAAGATGACCCTTCTTGCGACAGTACCTACAATGCGGTTATGCCTCTAAGTCGTGCCTCGACACTTGGGAGATATAGCCGCATCGTGGGTGTTACAAGTTGGTTATCAGAGCCATCCCCGACTTAGGAGCCACCTGCTTGATCGAATCGCTGGCATTGTTGAGTCTAGAAAAAAAATGTTTTGAGTCTTAGGATTATATATATCGGAGAGTAGGATTCTTTTTACTCCTCAGTCCCTTCGTCGCTCTGGTGAGGTCTCCTGACGTAGAAGTTTTGACTTTCCTCTCCTCAAATTTCACTAAATTTTTTTAGGATCACGCGGGTATCTTGGAATCGTTCTGATGGTTTTGTGATGAGAACATTGTTCTTGGTGCCTCCGGGGAGTTGAGCTCCGAGGTGTTGTCGTCACAATTTTATCGTTGCAGTTCTGGAATACCTGAGTTTCGCCGACATCGAAAATCTTTTTTATGCAGTTGTTGGTGAGATCACCTCGACGCCACCCAGTACTGGGGCGGGAGTTCGGGAGTATTGCCATAACTCGTATAATGGATGCTTTTCGAAGGTTGAGGTACACGATTTCCGAAGGTTTCTTGGTTATGTGTTGACGGATGGATACAGCTGGATCTAGGGATTGCTAGTTTGGGTGACATATTTTGTATCCCCTGTATCCCCAACACCAGATTGCATAACCAGAAAGTTTCAGGAGTTTGTAGGTGGGATTCAAGTAGCTCTTAGAATTTCTTCCCGCAGATATTTGGTTTGTGATTGGGTAATCCTTACCATTTATTTGTTCCAGTCGTACCTTGTTATTTCATTCATCAACCCTTTATCAAGTGGCTTCTCACCTTAATGGAAGTGTGATGATTTACTATGGAATTCATTTGTTCATCCTCGTTCGAATGTTTATTGAGAAGGCTATATGTTGCAATTTCTATCCGTTGATTCAACTTGTCTATCTGTCTATCAAGAAGCTAACGGATGTCACCCTCTTCAGGATGGCTCCGCCAACGCGTTAGAATCCGGAACGCAATTATGGGAGTCAGGCGAACCCTCCGCCACCACCTCCGCCTCCGGAGGCATGGCAAGCTATCATGGCAGCCACCAACACCAATGCTCAGATGATTTTGCAACTCTTGCAAGAGCGCACCCAAGGGCAAGGCAACCAAGGAAATCAAGGCCAAGGCAACAATCAGCCTCACTTCGCTACCCTCAACCAGTTCCTCGCAAATCAGCCGAAGTCTTTCAGCTACTGTGCCGAGGCCACAGACGTCGATGATTGGCTCGTGGACATCAACAAGAATTTTGAATGTAGCAATGTCAGGCCTGAGGACTTTGTCAAGTTTGCTTCTTTTCAACTCAAGGATCAAGCTGCCGAGTGGTATCAACAATACAAAGATTCCAGAGGAGGTCGTGTGATTACCTGGGATGATTTCCGCCGAGACTTCAAAGCTCACCACATTCCACAAAGTGTTGTTGAGAGCAAGCGTGAGGAGTTCCTCAAACTCAAGCAAGGCAGCATGTCCGTGTATCAATACAATACCCAGTTTAAGAAACTCGCTCACTTCGCTAAGCAAGACGTTCCTGATGAAAAGAGCATGATCTATCAATTCAGAGGTGGCCTTAGAGAAGATCTGCAATTAGCTCTCGTGCTTTTTGAGCCGACCAAGTATGATGATTTCTACAACATGGCACTGAAGCAAGAGGCTGCTCAGCTCAAGTGTGAGGCTTCTAAGAAGAGAGTCAGGGACGCAGTTCAGTCTTCTTCTTCCTCACTAGTGGCTGCTAAGCAACAAAAGTTCTGGTTGCGTCCTCCTCCTCCGTTTCGTCAGCCTTTCTAGTAGAAGTACAAAGGTGGCCATGGATCTTCCCACCGACCCAACCCTGGCTATCAGAACAAGTCTCAGAATCAAGCTCCAAGGCCGAATGCTCCTTATCATCGTCCACTCTCAGAGGTGACTTGCAACAAGTGTCAGCAGAAAGGTCACTATGCTAACAAGTGTTTCAACCAAAGGCGCCTTCCGCCTCCTCCTCCTGTGAGATCTTCCAGCAATGCAGTGGTCAAGCATAATCCCAAGTCTGCAAAGGTGAATATGATGAATGCAGCTCAAGCGAAGGAATCTACTGATGTGATAATGGGTAATCTCTCAGTTAATGATATTCCTGCAAAAGTCTTATTTGATACTGGTGCATCACATTCTTCCATGTCATACCCATTTGCATCGAAGCACAATGTTGACACAGAGATTTTATCCAAAGTTATGCAAGTTGTTTCTCCGGGAAAGCTTATGACTTCTAGTTTGGTTGCTCCCGATGTCTCTATCAACTTGGGAACTACAAATTTCTGGCTAAACCAATTGTTCTTGGTGACTCGGATATTGATCTAATTCTCGGCATGGACTGGCTTTCTAAGCACAAGTCTCAACTTGATTGTGCTGCTGGGGAAATTCAATTGACACACTCTTCTGAGGATGTGATCATCTATGCCGCTCGTGATGAGACCATTCGGTTATTCTCTCTCAATGAGAAGGGCGAGCTAGATGCAATCTCTCAGATTCCAGTCGTTTGTGAGTACCAAGATGTCTTTCCAGAAGAGCTTCCAGGTATGCCTCCTAACCGGCCAGTCGAGTTCGTTATCGATCTTGAGCCTGGCACTGAACCCGTTTGCAAGCGTCCTTACAAACTTGGACCCAAGGATCTGAAGGAGTTGAAGAAACAGCTCGATGAACAAGAGTGTCTGGGTTTGATCAGACCGAGTTCATCTCCGTGGGGTTGTGGTGTTCTTTTTGTCCAGAAGAAGGATGGCACGGACCGACTTTGTGTCGACTACCGTCCATTGAACAAGAAGACAATTAAGAACAAGTATCCACTTCCCAACATCAATGAGCTATTCGAGCAACTTAAAGGTGCTAAAGTCTTCTCCAAGCTTGACCTCCGGATGGGTTATCATCAGATTCGCATTCGTGAAGAAGATATTCCCAAGACAGCATTCAGAACAAGTTTTGGTTCTTATGAATATAATGTCATGTCTTTCGGCCTTGTCAATGCTCCTCCAACATTCTCTCGAATGATGAACTTCATCTTCAACCCCTACACCAATGAATTCGTCCTGGTGTATCTCGATGATATCTTGGTCTTCTCCAAGAATAAGAAGGACCATGCCAAACATTTGTGATTGGTGCTCGACAAGCTCAGAGAGTATCAATTCTATGCGAAGTTTTCCAAATGTGAGTTTTGGCTTGATGAAGTTCTTTACCTTGGTCATATCATCTCTGCCAAGGGCATCGCTGTTAATCCCGAGAAGGTGTCCGCAATTGTGAATTGGGAACCTCCTCAGAACGTCAAGCAGCTTCTGAGTTTCCTTGGTCTTGCAAGCTATTGCCGAAGATTCGTTGAGAATTTCTCTAAGATTGCAAAGCCTCTTTCCAACCTCCTCCAGAAGCACGTCAAGTATGTTTGGACTCCTGAGTGTGACGTTGCTTTCAACACCTCAAAGAGAAACTCGTCACAACTCCTGTCTTAACTCCTCCTGACGAATCCAAGCCATTCGAAGTTTTCTGTGATGCTTCTCTTCAAGATCTCGGTGCTGTGTTAATGCAAGAGAAGAAAGTTGTGGCCTATACCTCTAGTCAGTTGAAGCCCAACGAAAAGAACTACCCCACTCATGATCTTGAGTTGGCGGCAGTTGTTCATGCACTAATAACATGGAGACATCTCTTGTTGGGAAGGAAAGTGGACATATTCACCGATCACAAGAGTCTCAAGTACATCTTCACTCAGCGCAACCTCAACCTCAGGCAAACTCGATGGGTCGAAATGATTCAAGAGTACAATCCGAGTATTGAATATACTCCAGGCAAGGCCAATGTCATTGCAGATGTTTTGAGTAGGAAGGCTTATTGCAACAGCTTAATTCTCAAGCCCTTCCAACCGGACCTTTGTGAAGTTTTCCGCAAACTGAATCTCCAAGTTGTTCCTCAAGGCTTTCTTGCCAATCTCCAAGTCTCTCCTACTTTGGAAGATCAAATTCGTGAGGCACAACTTCTTGATGCCATGGTGAAGAAGGTGAAACATGGTATTGACAAGGGCATTTCCAAATACAAGTGCTATCCCATTGATGACAGAGACACTTTATTCTTTGAGGACTGGATTGTGGTTCCTAAAGGTGATCTAAGGAAGGTCATAATGAATGAAGCGCACAATTCTCTTCTTTCCATTCATCCCGGAAGTACGAAGATCTACCATGACCTCAAGCAGTCGTATTGGTGGACTCGAATGAAGCGAGAAATCGCTCAATTCGTGAACGAATGTGATGTCTGTCAAAGGCTGTAAGCAAAACACCAACGACCAGCTGGTCTCCTCCAACCTCTTGCTATTCCAGAATGGAAGTTTGATCATATCGAAATGGACTTCGTGACTGGATTTCCTAAGTCCAAGCGTGGAAATGATGCTATCTTCGTTGTCATCGACAAGCTTAGTAAAGTGGCTCATTTTCTTCCTATCAAAGAATCTGTCACAGCAGCTTAGTTGGTAGAGGTATACACCTCCAAGATTGTCTCCTTGCACGGCATTCCACAATTGATATCTTCAGATCGTGGAAGCATCTTCACTTCTAAGTTCTGGGACTCCTTTCAGAAGGCCATGGGCACCAACATTCGCTTCAGCACAGCTTTCCATCCTCAAACTAGTGGCCAAGTTGAGCGAGTCAATCAAATCCTTGAAGATATGCTCAGGGCTTGTGTCATTTCCTTTGGCATGAAGTGGGAAGATTGTCTTCCATATGCCGAGTTATCCTACAACAATAGCTTCCAAGCGAGTTCGGTCAAGGCCCCATTCGAGATTCTGTATGGCAGAAAGTGTTGTACTCCTTTCAATTGGTCAGAGACTGGTGAACGCCAACTTCTTGGCAATGACTTAATCACAGAGGCTGAAGAAATGTGTAAAGTCATCCGTGAAAATCTCAAAGCCGCACAATCGCGCCAGAAGAGTTACTATGATAGCAAGCACCGTGACTTGGCTTTCGAGATCGGAAACCATGTCTACCTCCGCGTCTGTCCAATGAAAGGCACTCGTCGTTTCGGTATCAAAGGGAAGCTTGCCCTAGATACGTGGGTCCTTTCAAGATCATTGGTAAAAGAGGCGACCTCGCCTATCAACTTGAGCTTCCCTCCAACTTCGCCAATGTGCATGACGTGTTTCACGTGTCCCAGCTTCGCAAGTGCTTCAAGACTCCTGAGCGCACCATAAACTTCGAAGAGATTGATCTCCAAGAAGATTTGTCTTATCATGAGCACCTCATTGCTATTCTTGAAGAAACTGAGCGCAAGACTCGCAACAAGTCAATAAAATTCCTGAAAGTGAAGTGGTCACACCATTCCGACCGAGAAGCCACCTGGGAGCGCGAGGACCACCTCTGTTCCGAATATCCGGAGTTCTTTCAGTCCTAGATCTCGGGACGAGATCCTCTCATAGTGGTGGAGTGTTGTAACGCCCCGGATGTGACTTTCCATATTTGTAACTTCAACTCTTGCCATTTTCGGCTATGTGTTATGATATTCCCTTCGTGGTCGGGTTTTGTCTCTCATTTTTGCATTTTGTTCATGTCATGCATTTCTTATCATGTCATCATTTGCATCTCATTTGCATACGTGTTCGTCTCATGCATCCGAGCATTTTCCCCGTTGTCCGTTTTGCAATCCGACACTCCCACATGCACCGGCGCACCCCTCTTGTCTCTTTTCATGAGCGGGTGTTAAACATTCTCGCAATGGACCGAGGTTTGCTAAGTGGCCTTGGTACACCACCGGTAGACCACCTGTCAAGTTTCGTTCCATTTGGAGGTCGTTTGATGCTCCAACGGTTAACCGGGTAACCGCAAAGGCCTTTTATGTGTTGCAGCCCAACACCCCTCCAAAACAGCCCCCTAACCCATCTAAGCCCCCTCCATGCTCTCCGCCGTTCGATCGCGATCGTGTGGGCGAAAACTACACCCCATTTGGAGTCTCCTAGCTCCCTCTAGCTATAAATATGTGCACCCCCCTCCAAATCCGGGTCCAAAACCCTAGCCCCGCTCCCTCCGCGCGCCGGACACGTCCGGAGGCGCCGGACAAATCGCCGCCGCCGCCCCGAGCCAATCCTGCACTGCCACGTGCCTCCTCGCCGCCCACCACCGCCGAGGCCCGCCGAGCCCATCGCCGGCCCCCGCGGGCCCGTACGCCGCCGCCCGAACCCGCACCCCGCGCCTGCTTCGTCCTCCGCCCGCGCCGCCCCGCGCCCGCTCCGCCTGGCCGCCGGCGCCGCCCGAGCTCGCCGCCGCCGCATGCCCCGGTCGCCGCCTCCGCGCGCCGCCCGAGCCAAGGCTCCCTCGGTCTGCCGTCCCGCTCCTCCGCCGGTGCCGGATCCGGCGAGGTCCGGTCGGCCCCGTCCCGCCGGCGCCTTCCCCGTCCTTCTCCGGCCTTCTCCGGCCACCGCCGCATCTTTTCAGGCGAGAGCCCGGCCCTGCCTCGATCTCCGCGCCCGAACCCTAGATCTGGGATTTCGGAGGTGAAAAATTCCTCCAAGTCCTTTTCTGTCATGTTATAATGCCCTGTTCTGCATGCCATATCTCCTTGCATACTGCTCCGTTTCATGCGTGTGATATATCAAAATGTTCACCAGGAGATTCTCTCCATTTTGTTCCATTGTGCCACGTTTGTTTGAGTTCATATTGATGCCTAAATCGTCGTTGCAAAAGTGCTATATGATGTTTACTGCTGTTACTTATCAGAATTTGATGTTTTGTTATTTTTGTGACATTTGATGTGTGCATTTTATGAGCACGAGCTCTACATGTGTTTTGATCTATGTGGTGTATGCCATGCCATCTTTATAGGGGTGTATGACATGTATTTTTGTGATCTATGTGGTGACTAGCACAATCATGCAAACTAGGCTTCGTGATGTTTCTGTTTTCAGGGACTTAGAATTTTTGCCAAGTCTTTACCTGCTGTTGTTTTTATGCCATGTAAACTTGATGCTATAGTCAGATCCATGCTTATTTTGAGATACTTTAGTAAGGATGTTTTGGACATGTGGTTATTCTCTATCCATCCATGCCACTGCTTGCAATTATGGAGTGTCCTAGCATGTCTCAATCTTGCTCTACTTTTGCTATAAAATGTTCCTGGCAGAATGTTAACATGATATTCAATTTTGCCATAGATGTTGCTAGTAATCCATGCATGCTATGAACTTGCTCTTGCCATGATTAGTTTCATGAACATGTCTTCTTGCTGTTGGTATGCTTATTTTGTTATGCAATGCTTTGTGATGAGTGAATCGAGCTCAAGATGATGCCTTCATAATTCTGTTAATGCCATGCTCTGTTTTCTGCCAAGTCTGAAACCTGTTAACGAAACTTGCTATGTTTACATGGGTGCCATCATATCTTTTGTGCGTTTTTAGCTCATGATCAGTAAGGGGCTTTTGTTCTATGCATTTGGTAGATTCATGGCGCGCCTTGATTTGCTATGATATGTTCCTGTAGCATGTTGTTTTCTTGCTCTAAACATTGCTTCCTGATGTTATTTCTGGCATGTCCAGTATTTTGCACTTTTGCCATGCTTGTTTGAACCTGTTATTTTGTGATCTAGCCGTAGCTCAGTGTTTATCTTTTGTCACGAATCTCTTGGAGATAACTGCCATATGGTTTGTTGCTATGTTGGGGTGCTGTAGCTTAGCTACTTGATGTATTCTAAGTGCTATCATGCTGTTAATCGCAGAATTGTGTCATTCTTGTTTTGCTTGCCATTTGCAAACCGTGCATCCGTTTCCGGTGATCTTTATATCAATTTCGACCGAAATCATCTCATCTTTCCAGCGGCATACTTGGTTTGCCAAGTTGATGCCTTGTTAATTCTTTTCCCTTCCGGAGCACGCATATGCATTGCATATCACATCTCGCATATCATGCCATGTATTGCATCATGTTGCTTGTGCATTTCCCGTGATTGATTCTTGGCCCTTTGCTTGTGTTCTTGCTTTGGGTAGAGCCGGGAGACGAGAATGCTTACGAGGAGCCTATTGAGAACGCTTACGAGGATCAAGCTTTCGACAACTCTGAGAACCTTGCAGGCAAGATGACCATACCCTCGAAATCACTTCTATCTTCGCTTTGCTAGTTGTTCGCTCTATCGCTATGCTGCGCTACCTACCACTTGCTATATCATGCCTCCCATATTTCCATGTCAAGCCTCTAACCATCCTTTCCTAGCAAACCATTGTTTGGCTAAGTTACCGCTTTTGCTCAGCCATTCTTATAGCATTGCTAGTTGCAGGTCAAGTTGAAGTTGGTTCCATATTGGAACATGGATATTTTGGCATATCACAATATCTCTTATTTAATTAATGCATCTATATATTTGGTAAAGGGTGGAAGGCTCGGCCTTATGCCTGGTGTTTTGTTCCACTCTTGCCGCCCTAGTTTCCGTCATACCGGTGTTATGTTCCTTGAGTTTGCGTTCCTTACGCGGTTGGGTGATTTATGGGACCCCCTTGACAGTTCGCCTTGAATAAAACTCCTCCAGCAAGACCCAACCTTGGTCTTACATTTGCCTACCTAAGCCTTTTTCCCTTGGGTTTTCGCGAGCCCGAGGGTCATCTTTATTTAACCCCCCCGGACCAGTGCTCCTTCGAGTGTTGGTCCGAACCGAGTAGACTGCGGGGCCACCTCGGGGAAACTTGAGGCCTGGTTTTACTCGTAGGATGTCTCATCCGGTGTGCCCTGAGAACGAGATATGTGCAGCTCCTATCGAGATTTGCCGGCACAGTCGGGTGATCTTGCTCGTCTTGTTTTACCATTGTTGAAATGTCTTGTAAACCGGGATTCCGAGACTGATCGGGTCTTCCCGGGAGAAGGAATATCCTTCGTTGACCGTGAGAGCTTATAATGGGCTAAGTTGGGACACCCCAGCAGGGTATTATCTTTCGAAAGCCGTGCCCGCGGTTATGTGGCAGATGGGAATTTGTTAATGTCCGGTTGTAGAGAACTTGACACTTGACTTAATTAAAATACATCAACCGCGTGTGTAGCCGTGATGGTCTCTTTTCGGCGGAGTCCGGGAAGTGAACACGGTTTGGGTTATGTATGAACGTAAGTAGTTTCAGGATCACTTCTTGATCATTTCTAGCTTCGTGACCGTTGCGTTGCTCCTCTTCGCGCTCTTATTTGCGTATGTTAGCCACCATATATGCTTAGTGCTTGCTGCAGCTCCACCTCATTACCCCATCCTTCCTATAAGCTTAAATAGTCTTAGTCTCGCGGGTGTGAGATTGCTGAGTCCTCGTGACTCACAGATTCTACCAAAACAGTTGCAGGTGCCGATGGTACTAGTGCAGGTGACGCAACGGAGCTCAAGTGGAAGTTCGACGAGGAACGTGGTCGTTACTATGTTTCGTTTCCTGATGATCAGTAGTGGAGCCCAGTTGGGATGATTGGGGATCTAGCATTTGGGGTTATCTTCTTTTCATTTGGATTTGACCGTAGTCGGTCTATGTGTGGATTTTGAATGATGTATGAATTAATTTATGTATTGTGTGAAGTGGCGATTGTAAGCCAACTCTCTTTATCCCATTCTTGTTCATTACATGGGATTGTGTGAAGATGACCCTTCTTGCGACAATACCTAAAATGCGGTTATGCCTCTAAGTTGTGCCTCGACACGTGGGAGATATAGCCGCATCGTGGGTGTTACAAATCCTTAGGGAAAGCTTTAGGTGAAATATAACCCAAGATAACTCCAATAAAGAGATTGATGGGTTCCAAAGGATCTTCTGAACGAAGAGAAAATGATGGGTTTAAATATCTCATTCTTAAAAACTTGTGAATCATGGAACATGAAGGAAATTGTCAAGAGTGACATAACACCACCTCAAAGATAAGGTAGAAAGAATTGCACTTCGGAATGCAAGATGAAGAAGACTTGTACTCCTCAAAACAAAACATGTGTTAAGCACCCTGTTTAGTTTTGAGTATAGCTTGGCGTATCTTAACTCCAAGAAAAATCTTGAAGAACAATTGAAGAATGAAAGGAAACCTTGACGAACCACCATGTTGAGCCTTCGTGAGAACTCCGGTAATAAAAGGATGCTAAAAAGAAAGAGAAGTTGAGAACACAAGGTGAAGCCTTGCGATGATTTAGATGGAGCTTCACGACGATATGAGTGCGAAAACTTTGAACTCCGGAAAAGAAAGATGAACAACTAGAAACCGAGAATTGATATCATGAACAAACTCCAAAAAATAAAAGATGAAGCATCTCGAACCAAGAATGTGATATGTAGGACAACTCGAGAGAGGAAGATGAATCACCTGGATGAACCAAGAATTAGAATTATGTTATGCGTATCCTTCACCAATTTAGATTGATGACAAGCAACGGATTTGGCATACTACTTATTCTCGTAGAAAGGATTAAGACAGATATAGCGCAAACTTGAATAAGGTCTTCAACGAATCCTCGGTAGGATTTGAAAGAACGAATGAGTTGATATGATAGCTGTCGGGGATATACCACGCAGTATGACCCGGCCGGAAGTATGACCCGGCCGGACTTGGCGGCTCACAGAGACCCGACAAGTATTTGGTGACTTAGTGATAACCCCAACGGCGGATCAGGCGGACGACAAGGCCCAAGGCCCAGCAGGCTGGCTTATACTCTAGTGGGCCGGCTTAAGAACAAAGGGATGAAGAATATTTCCTTTACGAGGAAGCAAGACCCGGACTTGTATTCAACTTGTAAGAAAAGATAGACTAGTCCTAGTCCTACTAGGACTCCACATGTAACCCGCCCCTCTAACTTATATAAGGAGGGGCCGGGCTCCCCAAGAGGGACAAGCAAGAAGAAACAATCTCTAGGCCTAGACACAAAGAGTCGGCTTACCGACGACTCCCTCATGAGCATAATGAGACCTAGCCACAAACAGCATGTAGGGCTATTACCGGATGATGTTTCCCGGGGCCCGAAGCTGTCTAAATCCTTGTCTTGTGTTGCGTCTCTTGATTCCGCTCAACCCCTCTCAAGCTACTACAAAGATGCGTTGGCCTCACGACTAAGTCCTCACACTAGGACATCTGCCGTGACAATTCCACGACAGTTGGCGCCCACCGTGGGGCTCGCGCACAGTGGTGTTGAGTTCTTTTTTAAGGGTTCGAGAAGCTTGCAACTTTCCGGCTCAACAAGAGCCGTCGTGGAAAAATTGCCATCCACTATAAGTTCGTCGGTCAAGATTGACAAAGGTGTTCTGTGGCAGAAGCACTCACGCGTCGGCGAGACCGAAGGGATTTTCATCAAGCGCCACCATGAACCGGGAACACGGACACGTTTTCTACAGCGTCAATTCAAATCTGGATGCAGGGGATTGCCTTGGGTGTGGTCAAGTATCAAGACAATTTGATTATTGTTAGGTCACGATCAAACTAGCACCTCAAACGCAAAAACAGAAAAGAGAAGAAGAAGACAATAGTCCACGACCGGGAAAGCGGAGAGGACCACGAACTCAGACTCCGCCTTGAGCCGCCCATGAGAATCCGCTGCCGAGTCGCTGCCTGGCAGCCGCCGGCCATTACGCCTGTTTCCGAGCCACGGCCTTGCTCCGCCAAACTGTTGCCGCTGCACCCCTCCTTGGCGTCGCTCCTTCACCACTGAGGCCTGTTTCGAGCGACCTAGCCTCGACCGCCCGCACGCCCGGACCGGGTCACTGTTCCGGTCGGCTCCGGCGCACCCCTGCTGGCCTACACGCTTCCGGGTCATTGTTCCAGTCGGTCGGCTCGCGCTATCAATGGGTTACTATCAGTTGATTTCTCAAACATCCCATGGGAGAGATTACAGTACTAAACAAAAAGTACAACTTCAACAAAGCAGGATAAAAGATTGGGTTACACATTGGTACTAGTACTAGTATGTACGAACTCTCCAAAATCCAACCAACAGTCACCTGATGTGGAGCTCATGCACTACTTCGTTTTGAGATTTCCTCGGCTGCCAAATAAAACAGCTAGAGTTCAAGGACGATGCAATTATCTGCAAAGTACTGCGACGGTAGCTAAATCCATGGCCACAGCCCAGCAAACACCGCGTCCATCATCGGACTCCATGGATATGAGTTTTGTACATCCTTGTCAGTGGATCACCTCGCCGGTTGCCACCTCGCTGTCAGAGCCACTTCGTCAACCCGCTAGGCACCACCGAGCCGCCACTACTACTATCGCGAGTCCGCGGCGCGCCATCCGCCTTCTACCACGGCCAAGCCGCCGGCCTCGACCCGCCACTCCCACCACGAGCTGCTACACCTCTACTGAGCCGTCTTCGAACAAATCGCCATAGCTCCAGGGTCAAGCCGCTTTAACCGCAGGCCATGCTATATTAAACTGCCGTGCTCGACTCCTAGACTGCAGGCCTGCACTGCATCTAAGCCGCCAGACTGCTGAGAGCTGCCGTTATTTCAGTCAACCGAATCAACCAATTCAGTCTCAAACCGAGCCGCTTTCCACTGCTGGGCTGCTTCAAGGACCGTCTGCGAGTCGCCGCCTGGCCTTAACCGCGGTCGAAGCTGCTGTCCCATTTTTTCCGTGCGTTGTTCCAGCTGCTGCGGTCTACCTCTGCCTTGGGCTGGCTTCAGTCATGCCACGACGCGCCGCTAGCTCACCACCACTGCCGGATCAAATCCCAGGAAATTTTTTCGCCTACAGCCGTACATCAACAGGTTGCCGCTACCTGCAAATATATGGTTGTGGCAGCAACAAGAACTGCGCTGTACAACCGCACGTGCTCAGACAAAAATTGCAAGGAAGGCCATGTGGGGCAGCAGCATGCTGTCAAAAGCTGCAAGCCCAACGCTACGTGGCGAACAATCAACAATGGGAATCTGATGACAGAAGTATCCATGAAACCAAGCCTAATAACGTGCTGCTAGCTGACATGGAGAACCAAATCCAAGGTCCACTACTAATAGTACTTCTCACGAGAGTACTGCATGAGGACTATTAGTATCACGTACATCAGAAAAATCATCAAAACGCGCACCAAGCATTATACATCATCAGTGTCCGCGTTCATCGGACAAAATATACCAGGTGCTATCCTTTCTATGTATTTTATCAGTGCATTTTTTGTTATTTCCTCTGAGCACCATTACACTGTCCTATTGGTGTTTTTATATACAGATAAAATTATTGTGATATTGCGGGTATAAAGCACGCACTGGCAACGTTCTACAACGGCGTTTTCCTCCGTGTCACATTACCTGATGAACGGACGGCCAGTTCACGTGCCCGCACCGGTTTACAACATGGAGGACAACTTGCCCGTCCGCACCGGTTTACAACGCCGCGGCCGATTCATCCATCTGTTCGCATGGCCGGCTTGCCCATGATTGATTTCAGCTTCACCGCGGCGATCATTAAACTCTGCGGTGGATATTTTCTGGCTTAACATATCAGGTGAAATCCATCCATTATATTTCTATATTATATATTGCTTTCTTTAAAAGAGCAATTACTCTGGCTCGCAAGTTTTTCAATGTAGGACAAATTATCTACTGTAAAAAGGGATTATTATATCACTGAGCTATTGGGTAACTCATGCTGGTTTATATCACGGTTAAATATGGAGAATCTCAAGCCAACTCCTCGAGTCATCTTGAGACTCGGGGGCTACAGTGACATGACTCGGGAACTCCGGGTCGTTGGAGGGAATGATAACCCGGTTCCGGAGGCTACTACCATATTGATGAAAATTTAAAGGCCGTCAGAAAATTTCCGGTTCAAAATAAAGATTCTGGTTTAAAATCCGGTTCAAGAGATATCTCTCTCCCGCAAAGTTTTGAAGCTCTCAAATCCGGTTCAAACATCCGGCTCAAGATAAATTTATATCTTACAAAGCTTTGAAGCTCTCAATATCCGGTTTACAAATTTCCGGTTCAAAAAGAAGTTATCTCTCGCAAAGTTTGAGTTCTCAGGAAAAATTAAAGGGACCAAAGAGAGTCTGTTACAAAGCACAACTCAAATATAGGTACCCTGCTTTAATGACCATTGGGAGCTGATCGTATTCGAATTTAGCTTAACCCTTTGGGTGTGACCCTGATCGTATTCGAATCAGAGTCGTTAAATATTCTCATGATCACTAGGGAGCTTCCTGTTCAAACATAGGTCATATTCGAACCAAAGAGAACATAGCTGTCGGTACCCTCTTGATCCGCACACTGCCGAGCTCACTAGGGGGCTTCTTGATCGTATTCGAATCATAGCTCAACCCCATTTGGGAACCGACGTGGATCGTATTCGAATCAGCGTCGTTAAACAACTCTCAAGGTCATTTGGGGGTTTCCTGTTCAAATATAGGTCGTATTCGAACCAAAGAGAACATAGCTGTCGGTACCCTCTTGATCGGCAACGCCAAAGCCACTGGGGGCTATATGATCGTATTCGAATCTTAGCTTAATCCCTTTGGGACGGTTTTCTGGTCGTATTCGAGTCAGAAGCCTCAAAATTTTTGAAGTCTCTTTTTGCAAACAATTTTTTGGATTTTATTTGAAGTTCTTTTGATCATATCTAAAGTGTATATGAGTGGTTTCTATTTAACCCGGCTTGATTTTCAATGATAAATCGCCAGCTTATGACAATCATCATCTATTTGGAAGCGTTGGCTTCTAAAGATTGGGTTATCACCCTTACTGCACAGGTCATGTAAAACCGGCAGTACAAATTCAATATCACAATGGTTATATGTGTGATATTATGACCCGCCCTGCGGTAAACCGTCAAGGGATTTTGTGATCTACTTGTGTGCAGGATAAGACTACATTTGGGTGGTTACCCGTCCTGGCTTTTGACGTTAAGTCGCCAGGGCATATGTTGTTCAATCTCTGTGCAGGATTTACAGAGCTATGACTTACATAAATGATTAAGTTCAAGCCCATCATCAAAGATTGAAATTGGTGTCTCAAAAGGGTTATCAATTCTTGATTTTCTCAAAGGCTATAAGCCGCCGGGTTGTTCAAATTCCGGCTTACAATGGAGGCGTATTAAATCGTCATCGGCCAAGAGCCGCCGGGTATTTAAACTCCGGATTGACTTATCAGCAGATGAGGTATTCAAAGTCGCTTTGGCGCAATGGATATTATTTTATCAATGGATATGATTTATTCTACAATGGAAAGAATAGTCCCGAGTCGCTGCAGGCTTACGACCCGGCACTTGGGGGCTACATTATTTAAATTGAGATCACATCAAATATGCAAGTCCCATGTCACTGCCAGCATGCACCATGGCACTTGGGGAATAATGCAAAGTCATTTTTTGCTCAACTTATTGGAGACCCGACTCATCAGATTGTAATGAGCCGGCCCTTTGAATAATTCTGAGATGATGGGATCTGGAGAATCAAACTGAAAAGACTCCTGAAAGGCTCCGGATGGGTGAAAAGAATTCTCACAATCTAAAACAATTATGAGAGGATGGCATGAAGTTAGAACCATGAATCTTTGGAAGAACGGGTAAGGATTTAAGAGGAACTCTTCTTCGGTCTTCAAGATCCGAGAATGACGACGAGAAACACCACCATGAGTTGTTGAGATACTCCGGGATGAATATTAGAAAGGTTGAACCAACAATGAAAAGAATTTGGAAGATCTTGGAGAAAGACATTTGACTGATGAAAATTCATTCTTACGTCAAACTTTGAAAAGAATTTGGGAATAGCTTCGGGAAAATTAGAAGAGTCAGGTAAGATCCTGGGAAAAGACATGTGGGTTAGGGCCCACTCAAAAGATACACCATTGAACGATTTTAAAAGAGAGATTGCACCGGTTGAATTAAATGGCTCAAAAGAGATAACAACCTCGAGATATCTTGAATAGATTAGGAATGAAAACAAGAATCTTCTTAGATATCTTCAGCACTCCGGATACAAGTATCGCAATGTTAATGATCAATAGATGCTTGGATAAGAACTTCCAACACGAGAAAGCATTTGAAACGAGAAAAAGGATATGATCAACACCAAAATCGTGAATTGAATCCACCAGAGAAGAAGAGAGCAAAGAATGATAAACTTGAAGCTCCGTTAGAATCTTCCTGAGAATCCACGGATAAGAACATTGAAGGAAAAGTATGGAGAGACTTCCCATTAATAAGAAGGATACTTGGTTAAGAAATCTGAGTCCTTGAAGAAAAAGGGTGGGAGGGTGGAAAAAACAAATGCAACTTGGGACGGATGAAACAAACACCGTTGGGAAAACTGAGGGATAATCTTGCGAATGTTGAAATAATCGGATCCACTTGAAGAGAAGCACGCCAGTTGGAAAAGAATTGACATGACAATCTCGATGATCAAAAAGGATTAGCACTCCCATAGAAATATGAGAACACCACTTAGGAAAGGTATGGAATCAACACTTGACATGAAGCAACTCGAATACCACAAACCAAAACAAAACAAAGGATTGGCTTGCAAAATAAGCCGGAACAAATACATATGATAGAGATTTACCCAATCTCATATCATGCATATGTCGGAAAGATATTCTAGGAGCTACTTGAATTCCCACCTATAAACTCCCGAAACTTTCTGGTTGTGCAATCTAGTGTCGGGGATACAGGGGAAGCGATATATCTCACCCAAACTAACAATCCCTACATCCAGCTGTATCCATCCGTCAACACATAACCAAGAAAACACCAGGAATCGTGTACCTCAACCTTCGAAAAGCATCCGTTATACGAGCTATGGCAATACTCCCGAACCCCCGCCCCAGTACTGGGTGGCGTGGAGGTTATCTCACCAACAACTACATAAAAGAGATTTTCGATGTCGGCGAAACTCAGGTATTCCAGAACTGCAACGATAAAATTGTGATGACAACACCTCGGAGCTCAACTCCCCGGGACACTGCCACAACCCCTAAATGTGAGGAGGCACCAAGAACAATGTTCTCGTCACACGAATATCGGAACGATCCCAAGATACCCGCGTGATCCTAAATTTTTTTAGTGAAATTTGAGAAGAGGAAAGACAAAACATCTACGTCAGGAGGCCTCACCAGAGCGGCGAATGGACTGAGGAGTAAAAAGAATCCTACTCTTCGATATATATAATCCTAAGACTCAAAATATTTTTGTTCTAGACTCAACAACGTCAGCGATTCGATCAAGCAGGGGGCTCCTAAGTCGGGGATGGCTCTGATTACCAACTTGTAACACCCACGATTTAAATAGATCAAAAGATCTATGCAATTTATTTAGTTGAGTTTTAAAAAATTAAATGACATGCTGGCATGATGACATGATGCAATGCAAAAATAAATAGAACAAGCACAAATGAAACACAAGGAGCTCACGAAAATATGGAAGTCTTCTGGAGCGTCGGTCTTGGTGCGTCACATTGATCCCTTGAAACGTGCCAGTAGCCTTGAGCTCTTCATCTGATATTTGCAATTTGCTAATGACCTTGGGAGAAATCAAGCTCAATCCTGCCCCGCCGTCAACCAACATCTTGTGACCTTGAGGTTGCGGATTGTTGGCGAAACCAACAACAACAAGCACCCTACTGCGGTGGTGCGGTTAGGGTGATCCTCGTCATCAAAGATGATGGGTGTGCGGGACCATTTGAGTGGTTTTCGGGAATCTACCGCTGGCTCCACAACATTGACTTCACGTGCCCACTATTTAAGCTGGCGGTGAGAGGAGTGCAAAGATGGGCCTCCGTCAATGCACAAGGCTTAAGTGGCTTTCTATAACTCTTGCGCACTAGTTTCCTTTTCATCTCCTTCATCACTCTCGTCATCACCTTCCTTCTTATCACAGTCTCTAGTAGGTTTCCTTTGATGCTGAGGGACCTTGCCGTGGCGACCTCCTCTGCCGCCTCGGCCCTTCCCGCCAGCGCCTTCTTGGTTTCTTTCCCCGTCAAGCTTCTCGTACTCTACTTTCTGCTTCTTGATGAGTTGCTCAACTTGGTGACACTCTTGAAGATCATGGCCTTTGGTCCGATGGATCTTGCAGTACGGTCCATCAGCCTTCCCTGCCTTTTCGGCCGCAGCAGCCTCCCGGCAATTAGTGCACACTACAACTTCCTTGTCGGGGCTTCGGTCTTGGCCTTCTTCCTGGTATTAGGAGTGCCAGAACCCTCGATGGTGCGCTTCTTGTTGCGCTTCTTGTTCTTCTTCTTCGGGTTAGCAGCATCGTTGTCATCTTCTGAGTCAACTTCGACACCAGCTTCTTCTCTGGGGAGTCGCCTCCCCTCCTTTGTATGGGCACACTTATCCGCCAAAGTGTAAAGCTCATTCACAGTCTTGGGCAACCGGACATTCATCTTGGAATGTATCCTATGGTTGGAGTAGAACACGGCAATCACGACTTTCAGGTGGATATCTGGAATATTCCTGTGCACCCGGCTAAACCTCTACATGTACTTCCGAAAACTCTCCCCTTCCATTTGTGGAAGGAGCTACAAATCAACGGGCTGTCCTGGCTCTTGATGGCCACCCGTGAAGGCACCAACAAATTCATTGCATAGGTCAGCCCAGGTCGAGATAGAATTCTCCGGCAGGTGCATTGGCCATGACCTTTTTGTCTCTTACTTCGGTGGCTTGAACATCGATGGTGTAGAAGCTCAAGAACTCTGCCGGGTTCAGTCTTCCATCATACGTTTCTGGTATATCTGGTTTGAAGACACGGGCAGATGGCCAACAGACTTTTTGCAGCTCATGAGTGAAGGCAGGGCACCCAACCTCGAAAGGCAAGTATCCGCCTTCACTGGGCGCGGGTTCGCCGACGTCTAGGCCATTGCTCCTATCAGACTGGCGGCGGATTTCGTGGTGCCGCTCTTTGAGACGCGCGCATCTTCCCTTCGCCTCTCTTCCAGGACCTTTCGCTAATCTCGACAGGCCAGAGGGTCATATGAAGCCATTGACACCTCGTCGGGCTCTTTGTCGGGTGGCTCTGGTTGTAGGCTCTGCGCTGGCTGCCATGGAGGGGACTGCATCGTCGGAGTGGCCCCTTCTACACGGTCAGCAGCTCGGGCCTTGTTGTTGCTTGCGGGTGTCGTGGCAGGCCCACCCGCTGTGATACTCCCACCTCAACAAAACCAATCAAACATTGAATGGTGGCTCTCCACTCACCCATTTCATCAGCCGCTGGCGGGAATCTTAGCAGGAGTTGGGCTCACGCTGTGGCTTCCGAAGCAGTGCTTGGTATGGATGACAATGCAGATCGCGACGTCGCACGACTTCTGAAAGTATCAGTAGTGGCAGCGCCGTGCTTTCGCCACCACGAGCCAGTTGCCATGGCGGCATGGCGACGAGAAGGATTTGCCTCGGGGTTGACGACCCCGTTCGACGCTTCGTTTTGATTACCCTGTCCTAGGGAAGGCGCCTGTCCCGTAGCTACGCCCGTAACAGGGACAGCTAGGGGTCATGATTCGCACCAGAGCGGGTGTCGTTGTTGCAGCTGCGCCCTTCAACACGGTGGAGAGGCAAAGACTGAAGATTCTCCACACCCGCGCCTTGTGGAACACGGTCGTTGTGATGCTGCTAATGCGGCCCTCCTCCAGCGTCTTCTGCTCCTAGTTCAGCTGCAGGGGGAACGATGACAGTGCCGCCTATGATAGTCATGCCCCCATGGTGTCTGCGTCCCCTAACACCGCCACATCACCCACTGTATCGGTGGCTGCATGCAAAGGGGCCTTCAAGGTGGAAGGGTGAGCTGTTGCGCCAGACTTTTTCTTGGGCGCTATGGATGATGAAGCTAATGATGAATAAGATGATGATGAAGACGGATGCGCTATGCACGAGCTCAAGTTCGTGAAAGCTTCTCCCCCCATACCTGGCGCGCCAAAGATGTCATGGCAGAGCACGTTCACCTATGGGGCCAACAGCCCCTTGTGGTTCGGCAAGGGGGAAGGACGCATTGCACAAAGAGCGGAGATCATGGAACAACATGGCGGGGGTGACGTCATGACCCACAAGTATAGGGGATCTATCATAGTCCTTTTGATAAGTAAGAGTGTCGAACCCAACGAGGAGCAAAAGGAAATGACAAGCGGTTTTCAGCAAGGTATTTTATTCAAGCACTGAAATTATTGGTGACAGATAGTTGTATGATGAGATAATTCGTAACGGGTAACAAGTAAGAAAAGTAAACAAGGTGCACCAAGGTGGCCCAATCCTTTTTGTAGTAAAGGACAAGCCTGGACGAACTCTTATATAAAGAAAAGCGTTCTCGAGGACACATGGGAATTGTTGTCAAGTCAGTTTTCATGATGCTCATATAATTCGCGTTTTTTACTTTGATAATTTGATATGTGGGTGGACCGGTGCTTGGGTGCAGCCCTTCCTTGGACAAGCCTCCCACTTATGATTAACCCCTCTCGCAAGCATCCGCAACTACGAAAGAAGGATTAAGATAAATCTAACCATAGCATGAAACATATGGATCCAAATCAGCCCCTTACAAAGTAACGCATAAACTATGGTTTAAGGTTCTGTCACTCTAGCAACCCATCATCTACTTATTACTTCCAAATGCCTTCCCCTAGGCCCAAACAATGGTGAAGTTTCATGTTGTCGATGTTCACATAACACCACTAGAGGAAAGAGAACATACATCTCATCAAAATATCGAACGAACACCAAATTCACATGATTACTTATAACAAGACTTCTCGCTTGTCCTCGGGAACAATGTAACTACTCACAAAGCATATTCATATTCATAACTAGAGGAGTATTAATTATCATTAAGGATCTGAACATATGATCTTCCACCAAATAAACCAACTAGCATCAACTACAAGGAGTAATCAACACTACTAGCAACCACATGTACCAATCTGAGGTTTTGAGACAGAGATCAGATACAAAAGATGAACTAGGGTTTGAGAGGAGATGGTGCTAGTGAAGATGTTGATGGAGATTGATCCCCTCTCGATGAGAGGATCGTTGGTGATGATGATGGCTTCGATTTCCTCCTCCCGGAGGGAAGTTTCCCCCACAGAACAGCTCTGCTGGAGCCCTTGATTGGTTCTACCCAAGTTCCTCCTTGAGACGGCGGTGCTTCGTCCTGAAAGCTTCCTCCTGATTTTTTCCAGGTCAAAACACACCATATAGCAGAAGATGTGCATTGGGGGCCTGCCAGGTGGCCCACATGGTAGGGGGGCGCGCCCTCCACCCTTGTGGATGGCAGGTGGCCCCCTCTGGTGCTTTTCTTGCCCAATAAGGTAGGGGCGCGCCCAGGGGGTGGATGACAAGGAGGTAGAGCAAGAGTTCGTCGTAAAGAGTTACGTCGATGCAAGCTTTGACACCGATCTGGATGACTCTGAGTCTCGATCTGGATACATATTGAAAGTGGGAGCAATTAGCTAGAGTAGCTCCATGCAGAGCATTATAGACATAGAAATTTGCAAAATACATACGGTTCTGAATATGACAGGCCCGTTGACTAAACCTCTCACACAAGCAAAACATGATCAAACCTTAGTACTCTTTGGGTGTTAATCACATGGCATGGGTTTTAATCACATGGCAATGTGAACTAGGTTATTGATTCTAGTGCAAGTGGGAGACTGAAGGAAATATGGCCGAGAGGCAATAATAAAGTTGTTATTTTATATTTCCTTATTCATGATAAAGGTTTATTATTCATGCTAGAATTGTATTGATCGGAAACGTTAATACATGTGTGAATACTTAATCAAGCACCGTGTCCCTAGTGAGCCTCTACTAGACTAGCTCGTTGATCAAAGATGGTTAAGGTTTCCTAACCATTGACATGAGTTGTCATTTGATAATGGGATCACATCATTAGGAGAATGATGTGATGGAAAGGACCAATTCGTTAGCTTAGCATTATGATCATTCAATTTTATTGATATTGATTTCTTCATGTCAAATACATATTCCTTCGACTATGAGATTATGCAACTCCCTGATACCGGAAGAATGCCTTGTGTGCTATCAAACATCACAACATAACTCGGTGATTATAAAGATGCTCTACAGGTACCTCTGAAGGTGTTTGTTGGCTTGGCATAGATCGAGATTAGGATTTGTCACTCCGAGTGTCGGGGAGGTATCTCTGGGCCCTCTCGGTAATACACATCATAAGCTTGCAAGCAAACGACTAAGGAATTAGTCACGACGTGGTGTATTACGGAACGAGTAAAGAGACTTGCCGGTAATGAGACTGAACTAGGTATGAAGATACGGACGATCGAATCTCGGGCAAGTAACATACCGATGGACAAAGTGAATTACGTATGTTGGCATAACGGTTCGACCAATAAAGATCTTTGTAGAATATGTAGGAGCCAATATCGGCATCCAGGTTCCGCTATTGGTTATTGACTAGAGAGGTGTCTCGGTCATGTCTACATACTTCTCGAACCCGTAGGGTCTGCACGCTTAATGTTCGTTGACGATATAGTATTATATGAGTTATGTGATTTGGTGACCAAATGTTGTTCGGAGTCCCAGATGAGATCACGGACATGACGAGGAGTCTCGAAATGGTCGAGAGGTAAAGATTGATATATCAGACGATGGTATTCGGACACCGGAAGTGTTTCGGAGGGTACCGGGTACTTATCGGTCACCGGAAAGGAGTTTCGGGCACCCCCGGAAAAGAGATTGGCCTTATGGGCCAAGAGAGGGAACACACCAACCCACAAGTGGCTGGTGCGCCCCTATAGTGGCCGGCTATATGAGGAGGAGAAGGAAAGATGGGAGGGAAAGTAAAGTGTGTTGTAGGAGTCCCCCTTTGTAACACCCCGGATGTAACTTTCCATATTTGTAACTCCAACTCTTGCCATTTTCGGCTATGTGTTATGATATTCCCTTCGTGGTCGGGTTTTGTCTTTCGTTTTGTATTTTGTGCATGTCATGCATTTCATATCATGTCATCATGTGCATTGCATTTGCATACGTGTTCGTCTCATGCATCCGAGCATTTTCCCCGTTGTCCGTTTTGCAATCCGGCGCTCCCACCTCCTCCGGCGCACCCCTCTTGTTTTCTTTCGTGAGCGGATGTCAAACGTTCTCGGAATGGACCGAGGCTTGTCAAGTGGCCTTGGTATACCACCGGGAGACCACCGGTCAAGTTTCGTTCCATTTGGAGGTCGCTTGCTACTCCAACGGTTAACCGGGTAACCACAGATGACGTTTGTGTGTTCCAGCAAAAACCCGTCTCTAAACAGCCCAAAAACCACCAAACTCTCTTCCATGCTCTAGGTCGTTCGATCACGATCGTGTGGGCGAAAACCGCACCTCATTTGGACTCTCCTAGCTCCCTCTAGCTATATATTTGCATTCATCCCAAGATACAATCGCTGATAAAACCCTAACCCTATCCCTCCGCGCCGCCGGACACGTCCGCCGCCGGCCGGACGCTCCCGCCGCCGCCCGCGACCAACCACGGGCTGCCACGTGGCCAGCCCCACCGCGTCCCGCCGCCGGGCGCCGCAGCCCGGGCTGGGCCCCCCGAGCCCGTCTCCCCGTCGCTGCGCCTCCTGTCGCCTCGCCGCGCACCGCCGCCGTCCTCCCTCGTCGCCGCCGCCTCGGCGCCCCGCCTCGTCGCCGGCGAACCGCCGCCGCCACCGGGCGCGGCGCCCGCGCCGAACCCCGCGCCGCCGCGCCCCCCACGTCTCCGGCGACCACCCCCCCCCCTCTCCGGCCGTTCCTCCCCGGCGACCCGAGCTCTCCGCCGCCGGCGCCCGCCTCCTCTTCCCCAGCGCCCCGAGCCCCGGCGAGCCCGAGTCCGGCGAGCTCGGCCGCACCTCAATCCCAATCCAGTCAACGCAGGTTGACTTCTCTCCCCTCTCCCGATTTCTTCCAAGTCCTTATAATTTTACAGTATGTGCCCTTGTTCATAGCATCATAACTCTCTGCACATAGCTCCGTTTCGCGCATGTAATATATCGAAATGTTCGCCTCGTGATGCTCCACATCTTTTCTCAAGCATCTCCTGTAGATTACTGTCATATGCTTTGTTGCTATGTTGGAGTGCTGTAGCTTTGTTACTTGTTGCTTTCTAAGTGCTATCATGCTGTTAATCGCAGATTCGTGTCATTCTTGTTTTGCTTGCCATTTGCAAACCGTGCATCCGTTTCCGGTGATCTTTATATCGATTTCGACCGAAATCATCTCATCTTTCCAGTGGCATGCTTGGTTTGCCAAGTTACTGCCTTGTTCATCATTTTTCTTCCAGAGCACACATATGCATCGCATATCATATCTTGCATATCATTCATATATTGCATCATGTTGCTTGTGCATTCCCCGTGATTGATTGTGGTTTCGTTGCTTGTGTTCTTGTTGTGGGTAGAGCCGGGAGACGAGTTCGTGAACGAGGAACCTGTTGAGTACGCTTACGAGGATCAAGCTTTCGACAACTCTGAGAACCTTGCAGGCAAGATGACCACCCCTCGAAATCACTTCTATCTTTGCTTTGCTAGTTGTTCGCTCTATTGCCATGTTGCACTAACTACCATTTTCTATATCATGCCTCCCATATTGCCATGTCAGCCTCTAACCATCCTTTCCTAGCAAACCGTTGTTTGGCTAAGTTACCGCTTTTGCTCAGCCCTTCTTATAGCGTTGCTAGTTGCAGGTGAAGTTGAAGTTTGTTCCATGTTGGAACATGGATATGTTGGGATATCAGAATATCTCTTATTTAATTAATGCATCTATATATTTTGGTAAAGGGTGGAAGGCTCGGCCTTATGCCTGGTGTTTTGTTCCACTCTTGCCGCCCTAGTTTCTGTCATACCGGTATTATGTTCCTTGAGTTTGCGTTCCTTACGCGGTTGGGTGATTTATGGGACCCCCTTGACAGTTCGCCTTGAATAAAACTCCTCCAGCAAGGCCCAACTTTGGTTTTACCATTTGCCACCTAAGCCTTTTCCCCCGGGTTTTCGCGAGCCCGAGGGTCATCTTATTTTAACCCCCGGGCCAGTGTTCCTCTGAGTGCTGGTCCACACTAGAGCACCGTGCGGGACCGTCCCTTGGCAACTTGGGTTATGTTGGTAGCTGTACGCTTCGCTCATCCGTTGTGCCCTGAGAACGAGATATGTGCAGCTCCTATCGGGATTTGTCGGCACATTCGGGTAGATTTTCTGGTCTTGTTTTACCATTGTCGAAATGTCTTGTAAACCGGGATTCCGAGATTGATCGGGTCTTTCTGGGAGAAGGTTTATCCTTCGTTGACCGTGAGAGCTTATGATGGGCTAAGTTGGGACACCCCTGCAGGGTATTATCTTTCGAAAGCCGTGCCCGCGGTTATGAGGCAGATGGGAATTTGTTAATGTCCGGTTGTAGAGAACTTGTCACTTGACCCAATTAAAATACATCAACTGCGTGTGTAGCCGTTATGGTCTCTTCTCGGCGGAGTCCGGGAAGTGAACACGGTTTGAGTTATGAATGACGTAAGTAGGAGTTCAGTATCACTTCTTGGTCATTGCTAGATGACGACCGTTCCGTTGTTTCTCTCCTCGCTCTCATTTGCGTTTGTTAGCCACCATATATGCTTAGTGCCTGCTGCAGCTCTCCCTCATTACACATTCTTTCCTACAAGCTTAAATAGTCTTGTTCTCGCGGGTGTGAGATTGCTGAGTCCTCGTGACTCACAGATTCTACCAAAACAGTTGCAGGTGCCGACGATGCCAGTGCAGATGATGGGATCGACCTCAAGTGGGAGTTCGATGAGGAACGTGGTCGTTACTATGTGTCTTTTCCTGATGATCAGTAGTGGAGCCCAGTTGGGACGATCGGGGATCTAGCATTTGGGGTTATCTTATTTTCATTTGGGTTCTTGACCGTAGACGGTCTATGTGTGTATTTTGGATGATGTATGAATTATATTTATGTATTGTGTGAAGTGGCGATTGTAAGCCAACTCTTTATCCCATTCTTGTTCATTACATGGGATTGTGTGAAGATGACCCTTCTTGCAACAAAACCACAATGCGGTTATGCCTCTAAGTCGTGCCTTGACACGTGGGAGATATAGCCGCATCGTGGGCGTTACACCCTTCCATCCCCTCCCCCCTCTTTCCTTCCCCTTGTTCTTACAACGAAAGTGGGGCGCAGGGCAAGGCAACAGCCCTAGGGCTGCCGCCAGGTCTCTTGGGGCACCCTAGGGGCTGCCTCCTCCCCTCCCAACAATATATACATCGGTAGGGGGCGCCACACAAGGACAGGACATTATCTTAGCCATCTGCGGCGCCCCCGTCCACCGTTTACTCCATCGGTCATATTTTCGTAGTGCTTAGGAGAAGCCCTGCGGAGATCACATCACCATCACCGTCACCACGCCGTTGTGCTGACGGAACTCATCTACTACCTCACCGTCTTGCTGGGTCAAGAAGGCGGAGGACGTCACCGAGCTGAACGTGACGCAGAGGTGCCATGTGTTCGGTACTAGATCGGTTGGAGTGCGAAGAAAGTTCGACTACATCAACCACGTTGTGAAACTCTCCCGCTTATGGTCTACGACGATACGTAGACACACTCTCCCCCTTGTTGCTATGCATCTCCATGGATAGATCATTGCGTGTGCATAAAAAAATTGTTTTCCATGCAACCATTACCAAGAGGTGGCATGGGCCATAACTAGCATTCACGCCTAGCAGTATGGCACACACCACCCACACGATTCTCATCTGATGCCAATTTTCTTAGAGTCCATGCTACAACTATCTCTTCTCCCTCCGGTTTTCTCTAACTTAGCCCTGGCACTGTGGGGGAGGTGGGGGTTTGCCGATAGTCAATTTGCTCAAACATGGTCCCACTTGTAAGTGAAAATGTAACACAACATGCATCCCCCCTTAAGCGGCGTGCCAGAGCAACCGTTTGGGGGTGCGACACGAACACGGTAGGCTTTTCCTTTTTAACTTGTAACTCTTAGGATATCTTTCCGACAGACGCATGATATGAGATTGGGGTTCGACGTCTAGTGGTCCGCTTGTACACGGTTGTTTTTACAGTGGTCTCGTAGTGTCTGAAAGAGTCCTTGGCTATGCCGACTCGGGGACGCTTCGTATGTCATGTGCACAGCCTTGTACATGATGGTGTTGTACGATCGAGCCCGTGTGGGCCCCACCACGAAAACTTCAGACGAAATCTCTATCATATGTTTGTTCCGGCTTATTCTGCAAGCCAATACTTTGTTTTTTGTTTTGTATTGTGGTATTCGAGTTGCTTCAAAATCAAATGTTGATTCCATATCTTTTTCTAAGTGGCTTCTCAACTTATGGAAGTGTGATGATTTACTATGGAATTCATTCGTTCATCCTCGTTCGAATGTTTATTGTGAAGACTATATGTTGCAATTTCTATTCGTTGATTCAACTTGACTATTTGTCTATCAAGATGCTAACGGATGTCACCCTCTTCAGGATGGCTCCGCCAACGCGTCAAAATCCGGGTCGCAATGAAGGGAGTCAGGCAAACCCTCCGCCACCACCTCCGCCTCTGGAGGCATGGCAAGCTATCATGGCAGCCACCAACGCCAATGCTCAGATGATTCTGTAACTCTTGCAAGAACGCACCCAAGGGCAAGGCAATCAAGGCAATCAAGGTCAAGGCAACAATCAGCCTCACTTCGCTACACTCAACCAGTTTCTCGCAAATCAGCCCAAGTCTTTCAGCTACTGTGCCGAGGCCACGATTGCCGATGATTGGCTCGTGGACATCAACAAGCATTTTGAATGTAGCAATGTCAGGCCTGAGGACTATGTCAAGTTCGCTTCTTTTCAGCTCAAGGACCAAGCTGCTGATTGGTATCAACAATACAAAGATTCCAGAGGAGGTCGTATGATCACTTGGACTGACTTCTGTCGGGACTTCAAAGCGCACCACATTCCACAAAGTGTTGTTGAGAGCAAGCGTGAGGAGTTCCGCAATCTCAAGCAAGGCAACATGTCAGTGTATCAATTCAACATCCAGTTTCAGAAACTTGCTCGCTTCGCTAAACAAGACGTTCCTGATGAAAAGAGCATGATCTATCACTTCAGAGGTGGCCTTAGAGAGGATCTGCAGTTAACTCTCGTTCTTGTTGAGCCTACTCAGTTTGATCAATTCTATAATATGGCACTGAAGCAAGAGGCTGCTCAGCTCAAGTGTGAGGCTTCTAAGAAGAGAGTCAGAGATGCAGTTCAGTCTTCTTCTTCCTCACTTGTGGCAGCTAAGCAACATAAGTTTTGGTTGCCTCCTCCTCCTCCGTTTCGTCAGCCTTACCAGCAGAAGAACAAAGGTGGCCATGGTTCTTCCATCTCTTCCAATTCTAGCTATCAGAACAAGTCTCGGAATCAAGCTCCAAAGTCCAATGCTCCTTATCATCGTCCAGTCTCAGAGGTGACTTGCAACAACTGTCAGCAGAAAGGTCACTATGCTAACAAGTGCTTCAACCAAAGGCGTCTTCCGCCTCCTCCTCCTGTCAGATCTTCCAGCAATGCAGTGGTCAAGCATAATCCAAAGTCTGCAAAGGTGAACATGATGAATGCATCTCAAGGGGAGGAATCTACTGATGTGATAATGGGTAATCTTCCTGTTAATGATATTCCTGCAAAAGTTCTTTTTGATACTGGTGCATCGCTTTCTTTCATTTCAAGACCTTTTGTTGCCAAGCATGAGTTTGTGACGGAAAAGATTCCTATCCCGTTGAAGGTTGATAATTGTGTCCCGGATGTTTCCATCAAGATGGGAAACTATAAATTTCTGTCTTCTCCAGCTGTTCTTGGTGACTCGGATATTGATCTAATTCTCGGGATGGACTGGCTTTCTAAGCACCAGGCTCAACCTGATTGTGCTGCCAGGGAAATTCAATTGACACACTCTTCTGAGGATGTGATTATTTATGCCGCTCGTGATGAAACCATTCGGTTATTTTCTCTCAATGAGAAGGGCGAATTGAATGCCATCTCTCAAATTCCAGTCGTTTGTGAGTATCAAGATGTCTTTCCAGAAGAGCTTCCGGGTATGCCTCCTCACCGGCCAGTTGAGTTCGTTATCGATCTCGAGCCAGGCACTGAACCCATTTTCAAGCGTCCATACAAGCTTGGACCCAAGGAGCTGAAGGAATTGAAGAAACAGCTCGATGAACAAGAGCGTCTGGGTTTGATCAGACCGAGTTCATCTCCAAGGGGTTGTGGTGTTCTTTTTGTAAAGAAGAAGGATGGCACGGACCGACTTTGTGTCGACTACCGTCCATTGAACAAGAAGACAATCAAGAACAAGTATCCACTTCCCAACATCAATGAGTTATTCGAGCAAATCAAAGGTGCTAAAGTATTCTCCAAGCTTGACCTTCGTATGGGTTACCATCAGATTCGCATTCGTGAAGAAGATATTCCCAAGACAGCATTCAGAACAAGTTTTGGTTCTTATGAATATACTGTCATGTCTTTCGGCCTTGTCAATGCTCCTCCAGTATTCTCTCGGATGATGAATTTCATCTTCAACCCCTATACCAATGAATTCGTCCTGGTGTATCTCGATGATATCTTGGTTTTCTCCAAGAATAAGAAGGATCATGCCAAACATTTGCGATTGGTGCTCGACAAGCTCAGAGAGTATCAATTCTATGCGAAGTTCTCAAAATGTGAGTTTTGGCTCGATGAAGTTCTTTACCTTGGTCACATCATCTCTGCCAAGGGCATCGCTGTTAACCCCGAGAAGGTGTCCGCAATTGTGAATTGGGAACTGTCGTGGAATTGTCACGGCAGATGTCCTCGAGCTAGGACTTAGTCGTGGAGCCATCGCAACTAGGAAGCTTGAAGGGGTTATGTGGGACAAGGAACGCGAGGGTTTATACTGGTTCGGCCCCTTACGATGAATGTAAAAGCCTACGTCCAGTTGAGGTGGTATTGATTAGGGTTATGATCACCAGGGAGCTAAACTGCTATGCCCGGCTCTCGACGAGATTGTTGTTGTCCCTAAACCGCTGCCGGGTCGTCCCTTTATATAGGGAGGCGGACGCCCAGCAGCCCTTAGAGTCCCGGCCGGCTCATAAGAGTGTCCGGCTCGGACTCTCAATCATACTTGCCTTACACTACAAGTTCTACCGTAATAATGATTATAACTATGGGCCTTAAGCCGTATCCGGGTCTTAGCCCATCTCTGGCCCATCTCTTCAAGCTTGTCTCCGGGCTTCTGGCAACGACCATACGAGTAACCCGGCCCCTCCTGGCGGGTGACTCTAAGGTCTATATCCTCAACATTAGGCCCCAGATTGATTTGAGCCGGCTCATGTCAATCTTCAATGCTTCTGACAGAAAAAATCTCCGGCTTACCATTCATGTGAAAGCCATAAGCCGGAGTGACGTCATCCTCTGGACTCCGGATAATCTGCCGTGATGTCATCCTCCATTAAGTCCGTTTCTTACTCCGCCAGATTCGCAACGGATCTTTGCTTTTACTGTTATTCCGAAAATCGAGGCATCGTGGGGGGAGATAACCACGCCGTGGTCTCCTTGAATCTCGCGCCCACTTATGACCTTGCCTTATAAATAGGCCGGCCCGACGGGCTCTTCTCACGCTCCCTTCTTCCTCCTCGCGCCGCTGCCTTCTCACCGAGCTCGCACTCCGCCGCCGCCGTGTCGCCTCCGGTCTTCGTCAACCTTGGCCGCTGCATCACCCTGACTCGGACCAGACAAACGGCGGCGACTCTTGCACCTCTTCAGCTCCGGTAAGTTCTCACCACCCCGTAGAGTAGATCTGCAGTAGGGTTCGCTGTGTTCTTCGTGTTCATCGCCATTGCCACAAGCTTCGGTAGTTCTTCGTAGTCACTGCCCTTGTTTGATCCTTAGCCTTGTATAGAACTAGTGCGGCAGTTATTTAGGCCTCATTTCAAATGCCAGTAGATCTCTTTCCACTGTATAGATGCTTCGTTCGAGCTCAAGAACATCCGCTCGTCTGTTTCTAGGTCTAGAAAATTTTCATTTCACCCGACCATTTTGATCCAAAAAAGTTACCGCAATATGTGAAACCTGTTTTACCACACTTAGTAAAAACTGCAACCATTGAATCTTGGCGGCTTATGATTCCGGGTTAAAGTACCCACGCGCTGTAGAATCCTCCGGCTTAACTGTAGTAAGGCCGTAGATAACCAACTTAATCTGAATGCCCCTGCGGCTTAAATAACCCACTGTACCTGAGTATATATCATTAGTCCCCTTCATAAGCCGCCACCTTAGTTTTGAACTGTAGATCTCCGGCTTATAATTAACCCGGACATTTTCCTTTTGTCATAGACTGCCAACTTTCACCATGCCTCCCAAGGCTCCCATCACTTGCAACTGGATGAGGTCCAACGTCACCAACGAGACCCTAGCCAATTTTGTTAAGTCCGGATATCTCCCTAAGAAAGAAGTCATGTCCTACCGTGCCCCTGACCCGTCAGAAGAAAGACCACAGCCAAGGGACGGGGAGGTAGTGATCTTCGCAGATCATATGAGCCGGGGCTTCGCACCGCCCGGCTCGAAGTTTTTTAGAGATGTGCTCAACTTCTTCGACTTGAGGCCTCAAGATATAGGACCCAACTCCGTATCCAACATCTGCAATTTTCAAGTCTTCTGCGAGGTTTACCTTGGAGAAGAGCCAAGTCTGCTGCTTTTCAGTGAGCTGTTTTACTTAAACCGCCAGAATGAGTGTGCCAATGGGCCGAGTCTGGAGTTAGGTGGCATTTCCATCCAGCGGCGTAGGGATTGTTTGTTCCCTTATGCAGAGCCGCCGAGCCACCCCAAGGACTGGAACATGACTTGGTTCTACTGCCAAGATACGTCCCCGGCTGACGAAAGCCCGCTGCCCGGCTTTCGCCCAACACGTCTAGAGCCGACTCACCCACTGTCGGATAAGCTAACTCCAGCGGAGCGCCAACCTCTGCTTCCTACCATCAATAAAATCAAGGCCCTCCTGGGCAACGGTCTGAACGGAATCGACCTGGTCCGGGTCTGGATCTCATGGCGGGTGATCCCATTGAGCCGCCGCCCCGGCTTAATGTGTGCGTACACCGGGCAAAAGGATGACCCTTAGAGGCACAGCCGCAATGATCTTCCAGAAGATGTTGTAGAAGAGGAGACCAAGGCTCTTTTAAACGAGAGCCTGGCAGACTGCGGAAGGACCGGATTAGCCCCATTCTGCAAGACCAATCCAGCCCCAGCGGTAAGCCGCTGACTTTAACTTTTCATCTTCGTCTGCATATAACCTTCATCTGAACCTGTTTTAAGAATTCATCATTGTATTTTTCAGGTTGATGACAAGTTCTGGCGGGTCAAGTATGACCATGAGGCGGCCAAGAAGGCCAGGAAGGCGAAGAAAGCCGCCAAGAAAGCCGCCCCTCGCAAAAAAGGAAGCAGGCCTACTGCTTCGGAGCTGATGCAATTAAGCGACAGCTCCGAGTCAGAGGTAACCCCCAAGCCTTTAAATTCTTGTTGTACTTGTTATTTGTTGCTGTTTTCCTTATCAACACTTGCTCATTGACAGGATGACACCGGCGCCAGTAACCCGGTGGTTGAAGAGGTAACGTCACTTTCCTCCGACTCGGAGCCCTTGCCACAGCTGAAAGTCCGAAGGGTAACCCGGAAAGTAAGCTTTTCCAATCCTTTAGCTCATCAAGACCCTCAATTTCTTTTGAAGCGACAGGTTCACGAAAGCCGGCGTCACACCCGGACCAACAAGGATACCGACCTCTCCGCCGGGTTACCCGACGCAACAAGGAAGCGTCGAACTGAGGTTTTTTCTCACTTGTACCCTTTTCACCCGTTGGCGGGTGTTATCCGTCAGCCACTCAATTCTTCTGACTCCAATTACTAGGAGACCTCCCCTTCTTCGGGTGACTCTATGCAATCGAGTCTTCCGACTTTCAAGACCGCGCCCGGGTAATGACAACCATCTCATATTATACTTGTCTGTACTTACTCTTTTTATGCTGAATGTTTCTGCTCTTTCAGCGCCCAGGCAAAGCTCACCAAAAGAGCGAAGAAGACCAGGTCAGCCGGAGTGCTGGACTTACCTGAACCGGAGGTGACGGCTCAAGAGCCGCCAGCTGCCTCCGCCCCCGAAGCCACCACTCCGATGGACATAGCACCTGAAGCCACTGCCCCAACTACCAAGGCAACGGCCGAAGCTTCGGTTAACCCGGAGGCCTCCGGCTCAGCTCCGCCAGCAGACGACCCGGACGTGGTAATCACCCGGACGGAGTTCGTTGAGCCGGGGAGACCAACCGTGCTTGCCAAATGCTCCGCGAAGGGGGAGTTGCTGCAGCCCCACCGGGTGAACCTGGACCTCTCCGACCACACCAACTTGACCATTGGAGAGCTCGTCTCTAGCTACATCAGCCAGGTGCACAAGAGCCGGGACACGGAGGTCGCCATGGTAAACCAGATCCAACAAAAATCTGAGGTATCCTTCTGCTATCTTCTTACTTACTGCATAGTTACCTTTGCCATGCTAGCCCCCAAGTCGACGACTTATGATTTGAATATGTTGTAGACTTAGGTTCCGGCTTACTCAATTGAGCCGGCAGTATGTAGATAGATACGTTCAATATGCATTAGCCCCAAGTGCCAAGTGTCTTTGCTTGGAAAGCGCTTGGGACTTATATAATGACTGTTAATAACCCGGTAATTTATTCAGGCTGTTGGCAAGAAGCTAGAGTCGGACCTTGCGGATCTCAAGAGCCGGCTGAAGACGCAGGAGATGGAGACCCGGAAGGCAAACGCCAAGTTTGTCTCCAGCATCGCCGCTCAAGAGAAACTGAAGACAGAATTTGATGCTGAGCGGAAGGCCTGGGCTGAAGAGAAGGCCGCACTGGTGACTCGGGCAGAACAGGCGGAGAAGACTCTCTCTGAGAAGACCGCCGAGCTCACCAGCCTAAAGCGCCAGGTTTCCCAAATGGTGGCCGCCATCTTCGGTAAGTCGCCTCACCGACTTTCATCAATGTCAGAATGTTTATGTCTCAGTATTCATCCTTGCCGCCGGCTTATCTGATTCTGTTAAACAGGCCCCAGAAGTGCCAACCTCAACCAGAGCGTGGTCACCAAGCTCAAGGCCGTGTATACCCTGGTGGAACAGCTCTACACCGGGTCACAACGTGCCTTAGCTGTGGTGGCCCTATCCAACGAGGTGCCAACTCATCTGGCCGAAGTCCTGCGCCGGCTCGCCGTTCTGCCTCAGCGGATCCAAGAGCTGCGCGGGCCTCCGCGAGAGCCGGAGCAATCGCCGCGCTGAGCCGGGCCAAGGCATTCCTGCCGGAGCTAGACCCAGCAGACATCGCCCTGGGTTATCCAAGCCTGAAGGAAGACGGCTCAGCTTTTGATCAGAAGGACTTCGCGGCATGCGTGAAGGCTGTACGCCCGGTGGCCACCCTCATCGGGAATGACACAGATCTGACCAAGTACCAGCCGGGTTATGACGCGGAGAATCAGAGGATTCCAACCACCTCGCTATGAAGCCCTCAACCTGATCCCGCCGGCTCGTCAGCACACCTTCGCCCCAGAGATCGACCCGGCCAGGGTTAATTGACGAGGAAGCCCAGTTCGAGGCTCTCAGCGGCATCGACTGGAAGTCATCAACCTTCCAAGTCTTGGGATCAACCGGAGGAGAGGACAGGAACGAGCCGGAGACTTCCACTCAGCGGGCATCGTAACTCGGCTGTTGGTTTATCAAACAATGCTCCACCCTTGTTAGATTTGATGAGTTTTTGTAATAAAGTAGGTGCAATAGTTCATCTTTGCCGTGCCATCGTGCACGTATGGAATGCGAAAGTCCTTTGAAATTGTCTCTTTGATGTTTCTCCGGGTCATAATCATCCCTTCGTTTTTCTCAACCTTAAAGAGGTGCCGTTAAATATCCTGCATAAAAAGGTAGATCACAAGTCTCGAGGCGGCTTACCGCCCTGAGAATCAGGTGTTTTGGATAGATAACCCGGAATATGAATCAAAAAAGACTGGTCCTCAATTATATCCTTAACACAGCCGTAATAATGCACTTAGCAGTCTGTGAGCATACTTCCGGTTTAGATAACCCGTGTAACAAGGTTGGTATCTTAACTCCGACTTACCTGTCGTAATGACACCCATGGCGTTCAAAATTAAGCCGGTAAAGTGAGACCCGGCCGTACACACCTTGACATAATCAGAGTAAGCTTGTGATAAAGCAGAGGAACTTTAGGGGCTTCCGGTTCAAATACGACCAGAAACCCGGCCCAAAGGGGTTAAGCCATGATTCGGATACGATCATATAGCCCCCAGTGGGTGTGGCGGTGCCAATCAAGAGGGTACCAACAGCTATGTTCTCTTTGGTTCGAATACGACCCATGTTTGAACAGGAAGCCCCCAAGTGATTTCAAGATTTGTTTAGCGACGCTGATTCAAATACGATCCACGTCGGTTCTCAGAGGGGTTAAACTATGATTCAAATATGACCAAAGATAACCTCCCAATGAGCTCGGCACTTTGCCAATCAAATGGGTATCGACAGCTATGTTCTCTTGGGTTCGAATACGACCCATGTTTGAACAGGAAGCCCCCAAGTGACTTTACTGCTTACGGCACGATTCGAATACGATCATAAGCCGGCTCCTCCTTTAAGCCATCATGTAATCTTGTAATAAAAACAACACGTGCATACTTAGAGGAGAAAATAGGACAGAGGTCCTGCTTTATTGCTTCATCATAATATATACATGTCTGAGAGAAATATGTACACCACGAGAGCCGGTGGCTCAAGTGTAGTAAGGCCGAAGCTGAGCTATGTTCCACGGCCGACGGGTCTCCTCCTCCGACTTACGTGAATCTTTGTGCTCCCGAACGTCAATGAGGTAATAGGACCCGTTGTGCAAGTTCTTGCTGACCACAAAGGGCCCTTCCCAAGGCGGGGATAACTTGTGTGCATCTGTTTGATCCTGGATGAGCCGGAGCACAAGGTCGCCTTCCTGGAAGACCCGGGATTTGACCCGGCGGCTATGATAACGACGCAGGTCTTGTTGGTAAATCGCCGAACGGGCCGCTGCCACATCACGCTGTTCGTCCAACAAGTCAAGAGCATCCTGGTGCGCCTGTTCATTATCCGTCTCAACATAAGCCGCCACGCGAGGTGAGTCGTGACGGATATCACTGGGGAGGACTGCTTCTGCTCCATAGACCATGAAGAAAGGCGTGAAGCCTGTAGACCTGTTAGGAGTAGTGTTGATGCTCCATAAGACGGAGGGCAACTCCTCCACCCAACAACCCGGCGTCCGTTGCAAAGGGACCAAAAGCCGGGGCTTGATGCCCTTCAGAATCTCCTGGTTAGCTCTCTCAGCTTGACCATTGGATTGAGGATGAGCCACTGAGGAAACATCAAGTCGGATATGCTCTCGTTGACAAAACTCTTCCATAGCGCCTTTGGAGAGATTGGTGCCATTGTCAGTTATGATGCTGGGCGGAAAGCCAAAGCGGAAAATCACCTTTTTCCTAAACTGAACTGCCGTGGCTGCATCGCACTTGCTAACTGGCTCAGCTTCTACCCACTTTGTGAACTTATCAACTGCCACCAAGAGGTGGGTCTTCTTATCCTTGGACCTTTTAAAAGGCCCAACCATATCAAGCCCCCAGACCGCAAAGGGCCAAGTGATCGGGATCATCCTCAGCTCCTGAGCCGGCACATGAGCCCGTCGTGAGAACCTCTGGCAACCATCACATTTACTGACCATGTCCTCTGCATCAGCATGAGCCGTTAACCAATAAAAACCATGACGAAAAGCCTTGGCCACAAGAGACTTTGAGCAGGCGTGATGGCCACAATCCCCTTCATGGATCTCACGCAAGATCTCTTGACCTTCCTCAGGGGAGACACAACGCTGAAACGCTCCTGTAACACTGCGATGATGTAACTCGCCATCGATAACGATCATGGACTTAGCTCGCCGGGTTATTTGCCTGGCCAACGTTTCATCCTCAGGCAACTCTCCTCGGGTTATATAAGCCAGATATGGCATTGTCCAGTCTGGTATGACATGAAGAGCCGCCACCAGTCGTGCCTCCGGGTCAGGGACAGCCAAGTCTTCCTCTGTAGGCAACTTAACTGAAGGGTTATACAGGACGTCCAGGAAAGTGTTAGGCGGTACCGGCTTTCGTTGAGAGCCCAGCCGGCTTAGAGCATCCGCCGCCTCATTCTTCCTGCGATCAATGTGCTCCACTTGGTAGCCCTGAAAGTGCCCCGCAATGGCATCAACCTCGCGGCGATAAGCCGCCATGAGAGGATCTTTAGAATCCCACTTGCCTGATACTTGTTGAGCCACCAAGTCTGAGTCACCAAAGCACCTTACCCGGCTCAAGCTCATCTCCTTAGCCATCCGAAGACCGTGGAGCAAGGCCTCGTACTCAGCCGCATTGTTAGTGCAAGGAAACATCAACTGTAGCACATAATGGAACTTGTCACCTTTAGGGGAAGCCAATACAACGCCAGCCCCCGAGCCCTCCAACTGCCTGGACCCATCGAAGTGAATAGTCCAATATGTGTTATTCGGCTTTTGCTCGGGCACTTGTGACTCTGTCCAATCATTGGTGAAATCCACCAAGGCTTGAGATTTAACAGCAGTGCGTGGCACATATTTAAGACCATGAGGTCCAAGCTCTATAGCCCACTTAGCAATTCTCCCTGTGGCCTCTCTGTTTTGAATGATATCACCAAGGGGGGCAGAACTAACCACAGTAATGGGATGACCCTGAAAGTAATGCTTAAGTTTCCGGCTCGCCATGAACACACCATAGACCAACTTCTGCCAATGCGGGTACCGCTGTTTAGACTCAATGAGCACTTCGCTGACATAATAAACCGGCCGCTGAACCGGATGCTCCTTATCCTCCTCCTTGCGCTCCACCACAATAGCCACACTGACGGCTCGTGCGTTTGCCGCCACATACAGTAGTAAGGGCTCCTTATCAACCGGAGCAGCAAGGACTGGAGGCTCTGCCAGCTGCTTCTTCAAATCCTCAAAGGCAGTATTAGCTGCATCATTCCAGACAAAGTTATCAGTTTTCTTCATCAACTGATATAATGGCATGGCCTTCTCACCCAAACGGCTTATAAACCGGCTTAAAGCAGCAATGCGACCCGCCAAACACTGAACGTCATTTATACACGCCGGCTTAGCCAGGGAGGTGATGGCCTTGATCTTCTCCGGGTTAGCTTCAATGCCTCTGTCAGAAACCAAAAAACCCAAGAGCTTGCCTGCAGGGACACCAAAGACACACTTGGCCGGGTTAAGCATCATCTTATAGACCCAGAGATTATCAAAAGTTTCCTTTAAATCATCTATCAGGGTTTCCTCTTTGATGGACTTAACCACAATATCGTCCACGTAAGCGTGAACATTGCGCCCGATCTGTTTGTGAAGACAGTTCTGTACACAACGCTGGTAAGTCGCCTGTGCACACTTGAGTCCAAAGGGCATAGACACATAGCAGAAGGCTCCAAAGGGAGTGATGAACGCCGTCTTCTCCTGGTCCTTAACTGCCATCTTAATCTGATGATAACCGGAATAAGCATCCAAGAAACTTAAACGTGCACAACCTGCCGTAGCATCAATGATTTGATCAATACGGGGGAGGGCAAAAGGATCAGCCGGACACGCCTTATTCAAGTCCGTGTAGTCCACACACATCCGCCAGGTGCCGTTCTTCTTGAGCACGAGCACCGGATTAGCCAACCACTATGGGTGAAAAACTTCAACGATAAACCCGGCCGCCAAGAGCCGGGCCACTTCTTCACCAATAGCTTTTCGCCTCTTTTCATTAAACCGCCGAAGGAACTGTCTGACCGGCTTAAATTTCGGATCAACATTGAGAGTATGCTCAGCGAGTTCTCTAGGTACACCTGGCATGTCAAAGGGTTTCCATGCGAAGATGTCCCTATTCTCATGGATGAACTCGATGAGCGCGCTTTCCTATTTTGGATCCAGATTGGCACTGATGCTAAACTGCTGAGATGAATCTCCTGGAACAAAATCAACAAGCTTAGTTTCATCAGCCGACTTAAATTTCATCGCCGGCTCATTCTCCGTCGTCGGCTTTTTCAGAGAGGTCATATCTGTTGGGTCAACATTGTCCTTATAGAACTTCAGCTCCTCTGTAGCACAAACAGATTCTGCATAAGCCGCATCACCTTCCTCACATTCCAGAGCCACTTTCCGGCTGCCGTGAACCGTAATGGTCCCGTTGTGACCCGGCATCTTGAGCTGTAAGTACACATAACATGGCCGTGCCATGAACTTGGCGTAAGCCGGCCATCCAAATATAGCATGGTATGGACTTCTTATCTTGACCACCTCAAAGGTCAATTTCTCCACCCTGTAGTTGTTCTCATCACCAAAGGCCACTTCCAATTCGATCTTGCCAACTGGATAAGCCGACTTACCAGGTACTACACCATGGAAGATGGTGTTTGACTGGCTGAGGTTCTTATCAACCAACCCCATACGGCGAAAAGTCTCATAATAGAGGATGTTGATGCTGCTGCCTCCATCCATGAGCACCTTTGTGAACTTATATCCTCCCACTTGAGGAGCCACCACTAAGGACAAGTGGTCCGGGTTATCCACCCGGGGAGGGTGATCCTCCCTACTCCATACTATAGGCTGCTCAGACCACCGCAAGTAGCGCGGGACCGCCGGCTCAACCGCATTCACAGCCCTCTTATGAAGCTTCTGATCTCGCTTGCACAAGCTAGTGGTAAACACATGATACTGTCCACCGCTAAGCTGCTTTGGATTGGTCTGATAACCCCCCTGCTGCTGTTGATGACCCTGGCCAGACTGTTGATTAAAGCCCCCTTGACCACTCTGAGGACCCGAATTTGAGCCGCCCCCCGGGCCATTAAAGCCGCCGGCGCCTGAGCCGCCGGCACCTGAGCCGCCGCCCGGGCCATTGTAGTTTTTAAAGGCCTTCATGATTGCACAATCCTTCCATAGATGAGTCGCTGGCTTCTCTCTAGAGCCGTGCCTCGGACAAGGCTCATTCAATAGCTGCTCCAGTGAGGGTCCTGACCCGCCGCCTAGGGGAGGGGGCCTCCCCTTGCGTCGCTGGTTACTGCCTTGCGCGCTGGCGTTGGCCACAAACTCTAGGCTGCCATCTGCCTTGCGCTTGCCTCCTCCTTGGTTTCCCGGGTTAAACTGAGGACCCTTGCCGTTGCCGTTCTTCTTTCCCTTCCCTGTCCTTTCATCATCTGAAGGGGGATCCTTGGTACCATCAGAATCGGCGTACTTGACAAGAGCTGCCATTAGCGTACTCATATCAGTGCAGTCGCGCTTAAGCCGCCCGAGTTTCATCTTCAGGGGCACAAAACGACAATTCTGCTCCAGCATTAAAACTGCTGAGCCGGCATCCATTTTGTCTGATGAATGTATGATTTCCTTAACCCGGCGAACCCAATGTGTCGTGGACTCACCCTCCTGCTGCTTACAGTTAGTCAAATCCACAATTGACATAGACTGCCTACAGGTATCTTTGAAGTTTTGGATGAACCAGGCTTTCAGCTCAGCCCAAGACCCAATGGAATTCGGTGGTAGCCCTTTCAACCAAGTGCGGGCAGTTCCATCTAACATCATGGTGAAATACTTGGCCATGGCCGCCTCACTGACCTCCAGCAGCTCCATAGCCATCTCATAACACTCGATCCAGGCTGCGGGTTGCAAGTCAGCTGTGTAGTTAGGCACCTTCCTAGGGCCCTTGAAGTCCTTAGGTAGACGTTCATTACGGATAGCTGGCACCAAACAAGGGACACCCCCGGTCCTGGTAGGGATACCCACATCAACGGAAGTCGTCGGATAAGCCGGGGGGGGGGGGTCTGGTAAGCCGTCAATTGAGGCACTTGCTCCGCCTCTTGGCGCGCTTTGTCCTCGTCTGCTGCGTAAAAGGCTCCATTATAAGCCGGGCCATGGCCAGGGGGCGGGTCATGGCGTCGGACGTTACTTGAGCCGGTTGCTGAGACCATGTGCCGGCTGTAACTCGGGCTCTGGCCTGGACGAGGGGTCGAGTGGATCCTGTCCCGGCTGTAGGAGTATGCCTCTTGCTGCGCCAGTGCTGTCTGAAGGAGTTCCCTGACCCGACAGGTTTCAATAGCCGTCGGAGAGTCGCCGTCAACTGGGAGAGTCGCCAGCCGTGCTGCCGCAGCGACCATGTTCTCCAGCGAGTTATTATAATGACCCGAGGGTATTGGCACATACTGAGGCGGGGCAGGGGCACCTGGGGAGGCCCCATCACTCGTGGCTGAATAAGGGGTCCAGACCTAGGCGCTATGACCCCTGGCGGGTTACTAGACCCTGCTCCTGGCGTGTTGAAGAGGTTGCGTGGATCGTAAACCGGTGGGAGTCGAGATTGGGCCTTTTGATGCCCCCTTCTTATGACCTCATTGGCCGCGTTCTGATCCATCATGAGTTGGAAGGACTGCGCCTGAATCAGCTGAGTCCGGGCATCGAGAACCGCCCGCTCCGCAGCCAGCCTGATCCCTTCCGCTGCAAGATCCTCTTTAGCTTTTATCAGATCCAATTTTAACTGTCCCACCTCCGCATCATGCTGAGCTTGATCCGCCGTGTCAACCGTGGCGGTTAACAGGGTCGTCATCTTGTCCGTGAGATCCATTAGCACCTGAGCCGGCGAAGGCACCGGGGTTCCCGCTCCAGCAGCAGGGTTCTGAACAGGCTGCGCACCAGCCATAAAAACTCCAACCTGACTTGGTGGCTCAAATAGGTCCGGAATACTGGCACCATCGGAACAACCCATGAGCCTGTCATCCTGAAGTTGGTACAATGAGTTTGACTCATCGGTGGCCGACTCGCCGTCAGAGCCGGCGGCCGTCTCATCACCGGACCCAGCTGGATCAAAGGGCCCTCCATGGATGCATCCCACAAAAGTGTGCTTTACAGCAGGCCGGGCCCGGGCGGGTCGTGCGCGCTGAGCCGTTTCGATGAGATCGGCGCAGAGATCCGGCTCAGGTCCCGGTTCACCAATCTTACCAATGAAGACATGGATTCCGCCGAAGGGGACCCAGTACCCGTACTCAATTGAGCCGGCGTCGGGGCCCCAGTTTGCATCGTCGATGTAGAGCTTGCCGCGACGACTCTTGGTCATCCGGCCCACAGCGTATCCCTTGAGCCCTTCGAAGCTGCCCTTCAAGAACTCAAATCCACCGTGTGCTGGCCCCACGGTGGGCGCCAACTGTCGTGCAATTGTCACGGCAGATGTCCTCGAGCTAGGACTTAGTCGTGGAGCCATCGCAACTAGGAAGCTTGAAGGGGTTATGTGGGACAAGGAACGCGAGGGTTTATACTGGTTCGGCCCCTTACGATGAAGGTAAAAGCCTACGTCCAGTTGAGGTGGTATTGATTAGGGTTACGATCACCAGGGAGCTAAACTGCTATGCCCGGCTCTCGACGAGATTGTTGTTGTCCCTAAACCGCTGCCGGATCGTCCCTTTATATAGGGAGGCGGACGCCCAGCAGCCCTTAGAGTCCCGGCCGGCTCATAAGAGTGTCCGGCTCGGACTCTCAATCATACTTGCCTTACACTACAAGTTCTACCATAATAATGATTATAACTATGGGCCTTAAGCCGTATCCGGGTCTTAGCCCATCTCTGGCCCATCTCTTCAAGCTTGTCTCCGGGCTTCTGGCAACGACCATACGAGTAACCCGGCCCCTCCTGGCGGGTGACTCTAAGGTCTATATCCTCAACAGGAACCTCCTCAGAATGTCAAGCAGCTCCGCAGTTTTCTTGGTCTTGCAAGTTATTGCCGAAGATTCGTTGAGAATTTCTCTAAGATTGCAAAGCCTCTTTCCAACCTCCTCCAGAAGCATGTGAAGTATGTCTGGTCTCCTGAGTGTGACGTTGCTTTCAACACTCTCAAAGAGAAACTAGTCACAGCTCCTGTCTTGACTCCTCCTGATGAATCCAAGCCATTTGAAGTTTTCTGTGATGCTTGTCTCCAAGGTCTCGGTGCTGTGTTAATGCACGAGAAGAAAGTTGTGGCCTATACCTCACATCAGTTGAAGCCCAATGAGAAGAACTACCCCACTCACGATCTTGAGTTGGCGGCAGTTGTCCATGCATTAATAACGTGGAGACATCTCTATTGGGAAGACAAGTGGACATTTTCACCGATCACAAGAGTCTCAACTACATCTTCACTCAGCCCAACCTCAACCTCAGGCAGACTCGACGGGTCAAAATTATTCAAGAGTACAATCCGAGTATTGAGTATACTCCAGGCAAAGCCAATGTCATTGCAGATGCTTTAAGCAGGAAGGCTTATTGCAACAGCTTAATTCTCAAGCCATTCCAACCAGATCTTTGTGAAGCTTTCCGCAAGCTGAATCTCCAAGTTGTTCCTCAAGGCTTTCTTGCCAACCTCATAGTCTCTCCTACTTTGGAAGATCAAATTCGTGAGGCACAACTTCTTGATACCATGGTGAAGAAGGTGAAACGTGGTATCGACAAGGGTCTTTCCAAATACAAGTGCTATCGCATTGATGACAGAAACACATTATTCTTCGAGGACCGGATTGTGGTTCCTAAGGGTGATCTAAGGAAAGTCATTATGAACGAGGCGCACAATTCTCTCCTTTCCATTCATCCTGGAAGTACGAAGATGTACCATGACCTCAAGAAGTCGTACTGGTGGACTCGAATGAAGCGAGAAATTGCTCAATTCGTGAATGAATGTGATGTCTATCGAAGAGTGAAAGCAGAACACCAACGACTAGCTAGTCTCCTCCAACCTCTTGCTATCCCAGAGTGGAAGTTTGATCATATCGAAATGGACTTCGTGACTGGTTTTCCAAAGTCCAAGCGCGGAAATGATGCTATCTTCGTTGTCGTCGACAAGCTTTCTAAAGTGGCTCATTTACTTCCAATCAAAGAATCCATCACAGCAGCTCAGTTGGCAGAGCTATACACTTCCAGAATTGTCTCTTTGCACGACATTCCACAATTGATTTCTTCAGATCGTGGAAGCATCTTCACCTCTAAGTTCTGGGACTCCTTCCAGAGGGCCATGGGCACCAACATTCGCTTTAGCACAGCTTTCCATCCTCAAACTAGTGGCCAAGTCGAGCGAGTCAATCAAATTCTTGAAGATATGCTCAGGGCTTGTGTCATTTCCTTTGGCATGAAATGGGAAGATTGTCTTCCATATGCCGAATTCTCCTACAACAACAGCTTCCAAGCGAGTTCGGGCAAGGCCCCATTCGAGATTCTCTATGGCAGAAAGTGCCGTACTCCTCTCAATTGGTCAGAGACTGGTGAACGCCAACTTCTTGGCAATGACTTAATCACAGAAGCTGAAGAAATGTGTAAAGTCATCCGTGATAATCTCAAAGCCGCGCAATCGCGCCAGAAGAGTTACTATGACAGTAAGCACCGTGATGTGGTTTTCGAGATCGGAGACCATGTCTACCTCCGCGTCTCTCCAATGAAAGGCACTCGTCGCATCGGTATCAAAGGGAAGCTTGCCCCTAGATATGTGGGTCCTTTCAAGATCATTGGCAAAAGAGGCGACCTCGCCTATCAACTTGAGCTTCCTTCCAACCTCGCGAACGTGCACGATGTGGTCCACGTGTCACAGCTCCGCAAGTGCTTCAAGACGCCTGAGCGCACTATCAACTTCGAAGAGATTGACCTCCAAGAAGATCTGTCTTATCATGAGCACCTCGTTGCTATTCTTGAAGAAACTGAGCGCAAGACTCGGAACAAGTCAATCAAATTCCTGAAAGTGAAGTGGTCGCACCATTCCGACCGGGAAGCCACCTGGGAACGTGAGGACCATCTCCGTTCCGAATATCCGGAGTTCTTTCAGTCCTAGATCTCGGGGCGAGATCCTCTCGTAGTGGTGGAGTGTTGTAACACCCCGGATGTAACTTTCCATATTTGTAACTCCAACTCTTGCCATTTTCGGCTATGTGTTATGATATTCCCTTCGTGGTCGGGTTTTGTCTTTCGTTTTGTATTTTGTCCATGTCATGCATTTCATATCATGTCATCATGTGCATTGCATTTGCATACGTGTTCGTCTCATGCATCCGAGCATTTTCCCCGTTGTCCGTTTTGCAATCCGGCGCTCCCACCTCCTCCGGCGCACCCCTCTTGTTTTCTTTTGTGAGCGGGTGTCAAACGTTCTCGGAATGGACCGAGGCTTGTCAAGTGGCCTTGGTATACCACCGGGAGACCACCGGTCAAGTTTTGTTCCATTTGGAGGTCGTTTGGTACTCCAACGGTTAACCGGGTAACCGTAGATGCCGTTTGTGTGTTCCAGCAAAAACCCCTCTCTAAACAGCCCAAAACCCACTAAACTCTCTTCCATGCTCTAGGTCGTTCGATCACGATCGTGTGGGCGAAAACCGCACCTCATTTGGACTCTCCTAGCTCCCTCTAGCTATATATTTGCATTCATCCCGAGATAGAATCGCAGATAAAACCCTAACCCTATCATTCCGCGCCGCCGGACACGTCCGCCGCCGGCCCGACGCTCCCGCCGCCGCCCGCGACCAACCACGGGCTGCCACGTGGCCAGCCCCTCCGCGTCCCGCCGCCGGCCCGCCGCAGCTCGGGCTGGGCCCCCCGAGCCCGTCTCCCCGTCGCCTCGCCGCGCCTCCCGTCGCCTTGCCGCGCGCCACCGCCGTCCTCCCTCGTCGCCGCCGCTTCGGCGCCCCGCCTCGTCGCCGGCGAGCCGCCGCCGCCCCCGGGCGCGCCGCCCGCGCCGAACCACTTGCCGCCGCGCCCCCCACGTCTCCGGCGACCGCGCGCCCCCCCTCTCCGGCCGTTCCTCCCCGGCCACCCGAGCTCTCCGCCGCCGGCGCCCGCCTCCTCTTCCCCAGTGCCCCGAGCTCCGGCGAGCCCGAGTCCGGCGAGCTCGGCCGCACCTCGATCCCGATCCAGTCAACGCAGGTTGACTTCTCTCCCCTCTCCCGATTTCTTCCAAGTCCTTATAATTTTACAGTATGTGCCCTTGTTCATAGCATGATAACTCTCTGCACATAGCTCTGTTTCGCGTGTGTAATATATCGAAATGTTCGTCTCATGATGCTCTACATTTTGTTAAATTGAACCATGTTCATTAGAGGCCATCTTCATGCCCAAATATCTGGTGCAAGAGTGCTAGTTGCTGTTGTCTGTTGTTACTTATCAGAACTTGAGGATTTGTTATTTTTGTATCATTTAATCTGTGCATCTTATGGGCATAAGCTCTACATGTGTTTTGTTGTATGCCATGCCATCTTTCCAAGGGTGTATGCCATGTATTTTTGTCATCTCTGTGGTGACTAGCACAAGCATGGAAACTAGGCTCCGTAATGTTTCTGATTTCAGGGACGGTATTTTCTCCAAGTCTTTGTCTGCTGTTATTTTGTTGCCATGTAAACTTGATGCTACAGAGAGGTCCATGCATATTTTGGAGATGTTCAGTAAGAATGTTTTGTAGGTATCGTTGTAATGGATCCATTCCTGCCCTTGTTTGCAATTATGAAGTACCATAGCACGACTCAATCTTGCTCTTCTTTTGGTAGAAAATATTTCTGGCAGATTGTTTACGTGTTATTCATTTTTGCCAAGCTTGTTGTAGTTGTTTCATACATGTATGCTTTTTTTCTTGCCATGGATAGCTTCATAAACATGCCATCTTGCTGTAGGTATGCTTGTTTTGTCATGAATTGCTTTGTGGTGAGTGCACCAAGCTCACCAAGATGCCTTCATATTATTGTTTCTGCCCTGCTCTGTTTTCTGCTAAGTCTGAGATCTGTTAACGAAACTTGCTATCTTTACATGGTTGCCATCATATCTTCTGGTCCTTTTTGGCTTATGGTCAGTACGGGACTTTTGTCATATGCATTTAGTAGAACACTGCCATGCCTTATTTTGCCATGTTAAGTCCTGTAGCATGTTGATTTCGTACTCTGAACATTGCTACCTGATACTTTTTCTGCCATGTCCAGTAATTTCACCGTCTGTGAACCTGTTATCTTTTGCACTTTTGCCATGCTTGTTTGAGCTTGTTATATTGTGATCTAGCCGTAGATCAGTGTTCATCTTTTGTCAAGCATCTCCTGTAGATTACTGCCATATGTTTTGTTGCAATGTTGGAGTGCTGTAGCTTTGTTACTTGTTGCTTTCTAAGTGCTATCATGCTGTTAATCGCATATTTGTGTCATTCTTGTTTTGCTTGCCAATTGCAAACCGTGCATCCGTTTCCGGTGATCTTTATATCGATTTCGACCGAAATTATCTCATCTTTCCAGTGGCATGCTTGGTTTGCCAAGTTACTGCCTTGTTCATCTTTTTCTTCCAGAGCACGCATATGCATTGCATATCATATCTTGCATATCATTAATATATTGCATCATGTTGCTTGTGCATTCCCCGTGATTGATTGTGGTTTCGTTGCTTGCATTCTTGTTGTGGGTAGAGCTGGGAGACGAGTTCATGAACGAGGAACCTGTTGAGTACGCTTACGAGGATCAAGCTTTCGACAACTCTGAGAACCTTGCAGGCAAGATGACCACCCCTCGAAATCACTTCTATCTTTGCCTTGCTAGTTGTTCGCTCTATTGCCATGATGTGCTACCTACCGTTTGCTATATCATGCCTCCCATATTGCCATGTCAGCCTCTAACCATCCTTTCCTAGCAAACCGTTGTTTGGCTAAGTTACCGCTTTTGCTCAGCCCTTCTTATAGCGTTGCTAGTTGCAGGTGAAGTTGAAGTTTGTTCCATGTTGGAACATGGATATGTTGGGATATCAGAATATCTCTTATTTAATTAATGCATCTATATATTTTGGTAAAGGGTGGAAGGCTTGGCCTTATGCCTGGTGTTTTGTTCCACTCTTGCCGCCCTAGTTTTTGTCATACCGGTATTATGTTCCTTGAGTTTGCGTTCCTTACGCGGTTGGGTGATTTATGGGACCCCCTTGACAGTTCGCCTTGAATAAAACTCCAGCAGCAAGGCCCAACTTTGGTTTTACCATTGCCACCTAAGCCTTTTCCCCCGGGTTTTCGCGAGCCCGAGGGTCATCTTATTTTAACCCCCGGGCCAGTGTTCATCTGAGTGCTGGTCCACACTAGAGCACCGTGCGGGACCGTCCCTTGGCAACTTGGGTTATGTTGGTACCTGTACGCTTCGCTCATCCGTTGTGCCCTGAGAACGAGATATGTGTAGCTCCTATCAGGATTTGTCGGCACATTCGGGTGGCTTTGCTGGTCTTGTTTTACCATTGTCGAAATGTCTTGTAAACCAGGATTCCGAGACTGATCGGGTCTTTCCGGGAGAAGGTTTATCCTTCGTTGACCGTGAGAGCTTATGATGGGCTAAGTTGGGATAGCCCTGCAGGGTATTATCTTCCGAAAGCCGTGCCCGCGGTTATGAGGCAGATGGGAATTTGTTAATGTCCGGTTGTAGAGAACTTGTCACTTGACCCAATTAAAATACATCAACTGCGTGTGTAGCCGTGATGGTCTCTTCTCGGCGGAGTCCGGGAAGTGAACACGGTTTGAGTTATGAATGACATAAGTAGGAGTTCAGGATCACTTCTTGGTCATTGGTAGATGACGACCGTTCCGTTATTTCTCTCCTCGCTCTCATTTGCGTTTGTTAGCCACCATATATGCTTAGTGCCTGCTACAGCTCTCCCTCATTACACATTCTTTCCTACAAGCTTAAATAGTCTTGATCTCGCGGGTGTGAGATTGCCGAGTCCTCGTGACTCACAGATTCTACCAAAACAGCTGCAGGTGCCGACGATGCCAGTGTAGATGATGGGATCGACCTCAAGTGGGAGTTCGATGAGGAACGTGGTCGTTACTATGTGTCTTTTCCTGATGATCAGTAGTGGAGCCCAGTTGGGACGATCGGGGATCTAGCATTTGGGGTTATCTTATTTTCATTTGGGTTCTTGACCGTAGACGGTCTATGTGTGTATTTTGGATGATGTATGAATTATATTTATGTATTGTGTGAAGTGGCGATTGTAAGCCAACTCTTTATCCCATTCTTTTTCATTACATGGGATTGTGTGAAGATGACCCTTCTTGCAAAAAAACCACAATGCGGTTATGCCTCTAAGTCGTGCCTCGACACGTGGGAGATATAGCCGCATCATGGGCGTTACACCCTTCCATCCCTCCCCCCTCTTTCCTTCCCCTTGTTCTTACAACGAAAGTGGGGCGCAGGGCAAGGCAGCAGCCCTAGGGCTGCCGCCAGGTCTCTTGGGGCACCCTAGGGGCTGCCTCCTCCCCTCCCAACAATATATACATCGGTAGGGGGCACCACACAAGGACAGGACATTATCTTAGCCATCTGCGGCGCCCCCGTCCACCGTTTACTCCATCGGTCATATTTTCGTAGTGCTTAGGCGAAGCCCTGCGGAGATCACATCACCATCACCGTCACCACGCCGTTGTGCTGACGGAACTCATCTACTACCTCACCGTCTTGCTGGGTCAAGAAGGCGGAGGACGTCACCGAGCTGAACGTGACGCAGAGGTGCCATGTGTTCGGTACTAGATCGGTTGGAGTGCGAAGAAAGTTCGACTACATCAACCACGTTGTGAAACTCTCCCGCTTATGGTCTACGACGATACGTAGACACACTCTCCCCCTTGTTGCTATGCATCTCCATGGATAGATCATTGCGTGTGCATAAAAAAATTGTTTTCCATGCAACCATTACCAAGAGGTGGCATGGGCCATAACTAGCATTCACGCCTAGCAGTATGGCACACACCACCCACACGATTCTCATCTGATGCCAATTTTCTTAGAGTCCATGCTACAACTATCTCTTCTCCCTCCGGTTTTCTCTAACTTAGCCCTGGCACTGTGGGGGAGGTGGGGGTTTGCCGATAGTCAATTTGCTCAAACATGGTCCCACTTGTAAGTGAAAATGTAACACAACATGCATCCCCCCTTAAGCGGCGTGCCAGAGCAACCGTTTGGGGGTGCGACACGAACACGGTAGGCTTTTCCTTTTTAACTTGTAACTTGTAGATTTTGGTTCTGCTCATTGGCGCGACCGATAGATAGAAATAACAATTTTCCCTAGAGTAACGAGAAGTTTGGTTCTGGCGCGGTTCATGCATGGTACTCCCTCGTTCATAAATATTTGTCTTTCTAGAGATTTTAACAAGTGACTACATACGGAGAAAAATGAGTGAATCTACACTCTGAAATATGTCTATATACATCCGTATGTGGTAGTCCAATTGAAATCTCTAGATGGACAAATATCTAGGAACGGAGGGAGTAGGTACGAAAATTATGAAGTTGATGCAAAAGGTAAGATAATTACTAGTGCAATATACTACTACATGGAATTGACAGAAAGATAAAGATACATACGGATCCATCAACGACATCCTCACGCCCCTAGTGCGCCGGGTCACCAACCAACGTGTGAGGAGCAGCGGCGTTGGCGGCGAATGATGTCTCTTGAAGCTACGTCGGTATTTCCCCAAAGAGGAAGGGATGATGCAGCACAGCGGCGGTAGGTACTTCCCTCAGATATGAAACCAAGGTTATCGAACCAGTAGGAGAACCAAGCAACACAACGTAATCAGCCCCTGCAAATAGATAACAAATCCTCGCAACCCGACGTGTTAAAGGGGTTGTCAATCCCTTCTGTGGTATGGCGCCTCAAGATAGGCAAACAGATGTGAGATAAATTTGTAGTAAATTGATGATCGAACGCCAAATAAAATAAATAGGGAAAAATTGCACCTTGGTAATTTTGTATTTTTGGTTTAATAGATATGAAAATAAAAGCAAGGAAAAAGTAGATCGCAAAGGCAAATATATGAGAAAGAGACCCGGGGGCCATAGGTTTCACTAGTGGTTTCTCTTGAGAAAAATAACAAACGGTGGGTGAACAAATTACTGTTGGGCAATTGATAGAACTTCAGATACTCATGACAATATCCAGAAAATGATCATTATATAGGCATCACGTCCAAGATTAGTAGACTGACTCCTGCCTGCATCTACTACTATTACTCCACACATTGACCGCTATCCAGCATGCATCTAGTGTATTAAGTTCATGGAAAAACGGAGTAATGCAATAGGAACGATGACATGATGTAGACAAGATCTATCTATGTAGAGATAGACCCCATCGTTTTATCCTTAGTAGCAACGATACATACGTGTCGAATCCCCTTCTGTCACTGGGATCAAGCACCGTAAGATCAAGCCACTACAAGGCACCTCTTCCCATTGCAAGATAAATAGATCAACTTGGCCAAACAAAACCCAAATATCGGAGAAGAAATACGAGGCTATAAGAGATCATGCATAAAAGAGATCAAAGAAACTCAAATACTTTCATGGATATAAAAGATAGATCTGATCATAAACTCAAAGTTCATTGATCCCGACAAACACACCACAAAAGAGTTACATCATATGGATCTCCAAGAGACCATTATATTGAGAATTCAGAGAGAGAGATAGCCATCTAGCTACTAACTACGGGACCCGAAGGTCTACAAAGAACTACTCACGCATCATCGAAGAGGGACCAATGGAGGTGGTGAACCCCATCCGAGATGGTGTCGAGATTGGATCTAGTCGTTCTGGACTTTGCGGCGGCTGGATGAATATTTCATTGACTCCCCGAGGTGGGCACAACCCACCAGGGCGCACCTGGACCTCCTGGCGCGTCCTGGTGGGTTGTGCCTCCCTCGGGGCAAGCCCCAGGTGCAGCCAGGGCCCATTGTTTCCTTCTGGCCCATAAAAATTCTCCGTTAAGTTTTGTGGCATTTGGACTCCGTCTGATATTGATTTTCTCCGATGTAAAAAATATGGAAAAAACTTCAACTGGCACTTGGCACTATGTCAATAGGTTAGTACCAAAAAATGATATAAAATGACTATAAAATGATTATAAAACATCCAAGATTGATAATTTAACAGCATGGAACAAGCAAAAATTATAGATACGTTGCAGACGTATCAGCGAGCTCAATGTGTTTCTGAACAATGCCATGCAAGGTTGCCCTGCGGTCCAAGAAGGCCAGCGTCCTATCGTCCTCCTCTTGCACATAGTAGTCCTTGTGGACAATTTGCTCGTAGACGTGGGTGACTATGTCGATGGTGCCTTGCTGCGCCAAGCGCTGTGTGGCGAGCGCGACCTCGAGAAGGACATTCTCTGACGCGACAGAAAGCAGTCACAGGGTCACCAGTGCTTCGAAGAGGTTATCACCATAGAGGCCATTGAGGGTGGCGGGCATCGCAGAGCCTAGGCGGGTGGGCTAGAGGCGTACTTCAAGGTCGTGCATGAGCTTCTTGACAACGGTGAACTTTTCGAGGAAGTCTACGAGGACCTCGTTGAACAAGGAGACGAAGTTGTCGTCCAAGAGGCCTCTCGGCCTGGCGGCCTCAAGCACGACCTGGAGACGTTCCTCGGTGTCGAGCCGCAGGCCAGTGTCGTGGACCATCTGGCATAGCCAGCTCATGCTTGCGCTCATCGCCTGCATGGGTCTAGCTTCTAGTCAAGTGATCTTGAGATTGGAGTGATCACTCTTGCCCTTGGTTAGGGTGCGTAGGTGAGTAGGATTTCGTAGATTGGACTGGCGGGGAGCCTTTATATGAGAAGTGCATACTGCATTGCATTCACGTGTGTGTTGGCCATCTACTCCTCGGCCCTCACTCCGTACCGTGCAGTGTAGTAGTCCTCTCACTGAGAACAAGTTGGGGGCCAAACAAGAGAACATTGATATTTACTACTCCCTCCTTCTAGGTGTATAAGTTACGAAAACCAAGTAATCCCAAAACACTTAGGTTGGTCATAATGGGAGTATCATAAGTAGTATCATGCATGCCAACTAGGTAATTCTGATGAGGTGGCATAGAATGAAATGAATAAAGAGAGTGTTGAGTATCGTATCATGATACCGTATCATAATAAAAGATATGCTAGTATTGTCATGCATGACAATAAATAAAGTACTATATGATACTAATGTATTATACTAATGCATGATACTAGTACATCATACTCCCCATTACAACCAGCCAAAGGCGCGGTGCATTAACTCCCACCTTGTTACTTGTTTCTTGACATATCAACCAATAAGAGATGTGAGGCGTGCATGCTTTCAATGACTTGAGAGTACCAAACACGAATGCAGTGGTTAGTTCATTGCATGCAATGCTATTAATTAGCAAATAAACATTAAGGCATCCTTTGGTTTAGAGGAATCTTGTAGGAATTTCATAGGATAGGATTTCTATAGGAAAAATTCCTTTAGAGCCCTTTGGTTTGCAGGAATGAAATCCTATTCCTAAGGAGGAATTCTTCCTATCGTCCACATTTCATAGGAAAATATACATTAGCCTAGACTCAATGGAAAAATCCTATGATGTGAATCAAAGGGCATCTCCTTTCCTATTCCTACTCATAGGATTTGAGATGTACATGTCATCTCATTACCTATGAATTTCCTACCCTATGAACCAAAGGAGGCTTAAGTTCTCTCGTTTTCCCATCTTCCTTGGTCATAGTGCACAACCTAGGATGACTTATTCACCTAGACGGAGGGAGTAGTATTTTGTAATTAATGTCATTGCATGCAAAAAATTGAGCACCCCATGTTGTGCTAAGTAGTCTCAAGTCATTGAATGCATACGAACCCCACGTCTCCTATTGGCTGATTTCTTTTTTCGTGGCAAAAAATAGGGAACGAGGTGGGTAGTTAATGCATCGTGCCTAAAAGTTTTGGGATTACTTGATTTTCGTAACGTGACTAATGCACCAGTACGAAGGGTGTACATTGGTAGTCTGATTGATGAGATTTCAGATTTGAGCCATCTACCGAAAGGGAGAGGAGTAGGGAGGGTGTATAATATCATTGAGAACTACATTCAAACCCGAATAAAACAATACTCCATGTATTTATTTACACAGGGAGTAGTATATTTTTTGTGACATGCATTACTAGATATTGCTAGTCAAATACTAAATCCAGACGCAGGTGGTAGTACTACTCAAACTACCTCTCTCCTCATTAACTCATTGCCACATAAGCAATTTGCTGAGTTGGACTCGATGTTACTACTGAAGTTACTCCCATTGTGGCTAGTCTAAATCCAGACGGTGGTGCTAGTACTAGTAGTACTACCAATGTAGTAGTACTATACTACCCATTGGTCAAATTATTATGTGTTGCTCCTCACAGTGAAGTGACAAGACCCAACACCAGAGATGACACCTGAGTGTAGGCGCCGTGTTTGGAATACCAAGTTAGCCTCACCATGTGCAGTCACTATCATCATGGCTGTAGAGCTAGCCTGCTTAACTAGCCATATTTGACATGATTTCCCGTGCGTTGCCATGAGTAATAATAAATATGGTACTCAAGTAATGGGTATGTATGCGAACATTTATCGTAACATAGTACCTTGTGCTGGATAGTCATAATATTAAAAGTTTCAAACCGATATTACAAATGCTAGGATTAATGTTGCACCTATGAAGAGGAGATTATTATGAAGTTTATGTAAGAACTTTCGTTACTTTAGGTGGATACAAAATTATCATACAAACTAAAATCCACCGCCCTGACAAGTCACTAATGGGCAAATATTTTTTTTAGTTTCTCGCGACTTGATGTTTCAAAAAGAAATCCAGCTTCTGAGGAGCCTTTGTCGTTTAGGCTTAGACGCATGCGGTGATTCGCATGCCATTCATTATTGCGCCAGGGAACACCAAACCTCATTACCTTGAGCACACTTGCCTTCAGAACAAAGAACTTGGCCAATTTAATCTCAGATGTGCTGCCTTGGTTGTCGATAATCAATTTCTATAAGATGCAGATCAAGGCATTCGATGAGATTGTTATAGTGCAGCACATTTTTCACTTTTAGGTCTTTTTTTATCTGGAAAATAAGAGAACATATTAGAGCAGCTGGCTATATAAGATTGTCATGTCATCAAGAGGTACCAATATCATTCGCTCATACGGTAGGGTTGGCTCTAAGGCTAATGATATTTCTTTTCACTCTCTCTCTCTATCTCTCTCTATCTCTCTCTCTTTCTCTTTCCTCTCATTTAACTAGGAGCACGTGAAGAGCTTGGGCATTTGTTTCCTTCCAGTATGTGGCCGATGCCATATTTCTCAAAATTATGCCACAAAGAATATGCATTGATGTCAAATCAAAAGATTTTGGCACCGCTCTAGCAATGTGAGAGAGTTGGCACCGCTGTGCACACAGCCCCACATGTACAAACAAATCAATCAAACCAACTACACCAGCCTCTCCCTCTCCCAAACAAGTGTTTATTATTGCCTCAGTCCTCTCCCTCTCCCACGTAAGTGTTTTTTCATTGCGTGAGTTAATTTGGCACCGGAGCAAAGTAGGTGATCCAAATTGGGGCACCAGGTGAGCAATGGAGGGCATCAATGTCAAATGCATTAGAAGTGAATTTGGCATGTGTTTTGGCCTACATAGTGGAGGGCCGTTATATCCCACTTTTGTACTACATCATATTTAATATAAAATTTTGACCAAAATTCTTCCTAAGAAAATGCCAATGCATGTCACCAAAAATTATACCATTTTAAATTACGTTCAAATACGAATCCAATGATATAATTTTTAGTGACATGCATTAACATTTTGTCAGTTAAATCTATGGTCAAATTTTGATACTACAAAATAAATACGAAGAGTAAACCAGGACAGAGGTAGTACTTGCTCTTGGGCTAACCATAGTAGAGTTACTTGTCTAAGTTACTTGCCACTATGACTAGCCTAGGCTACTAGTACAACAACAAAAACGATGTAGGTGATCACGTGAGAAAAATACTAAAAACATTTCCATCGGTGCAGTGCGTAGATGCAGTTTTGAACACTACACTTGTCATCATAATTTGGGAAAATTACGAAAATATTGAGCTACATTGTGATTACCATTTACTAATCGGAAAAAAGTTTCACCTCGATGAGTAGCTTCTCCGCACATGGAAATCATGTAAGGAATCCAACAACTTGATCCAGATTGGGGCAGATAGATTTTATTGCCAAGATCTTCACTGTGCGCACGGACTGGGTCAAGCTTGTGGGAATCATTTTCTGGATGACAGTCGTAAGTACATCAATAAGAAATTTAAAAATATGAATTTCAAGAAGACAGAGAAGAAGATGAGTGTTGTACCTGAATGATTACGGATCCAATAAAGAGTTCAGAGAATTTGGCAGACGAATACACCAACACTGTTAGTTTCGGCACGTCAATGAACATGATTTTTGTTGGACCTTCTACAACAGATACAAGAAATCTCTCAAGGAAAGGCGCAATCTCAATGACCATAACATGGAACAGCTCGAGTGATCTCTTCCCAATTGATGTCTTGTTGCGGGGCCAGCAAGACACCTAAATCCATCGGAGATTCGTCGAGGCGATGTGGAGGCTAATGAACCCATGGATCTACCAAAGACGAAGGTACTCGAGCGCAGTACAGCTGTGGAGCAGGTGCTCCATAGCCTTCTTCAAGATGCAAATGTCGAAGAGGTCGAGCTTCTTGAGTTGAGGGAGAAGAAGGGCGTGTGTGGCATTAATTTGGGGAAAATAGCAGGAGCTGAAGCTGGAGCGGCGCAGCGTTGGCATGTGGCGGAGCGCGGACGGCGGCAGAGAGCGACATCGTCCAGCTTCAAACCTGAGCTCCTCGAACTAATCTAGGGCGGGGGATAAGAACCACTGGTCGAACATGGCTTGGACCTTGCAGTTGGTACTAAACATGCGGATATCAAGGCGTCTTGCTGGCCTAGGGTGAGATGCAAGGATCTTGGAGACTGCGGCCATGCGTTTGCAATCCCCGTCGCAGAGGCAACTATCGATGGTGAGGTTGAGGGAGGCGCCACCGCCAGGAGAGCAGGGTGGTCGTGTCGGTGTCAAAACCGGCGGATCTCGGGTAGGGGGTCCCGAACTGTGCGTGTAAGGTCGATGGTAACAGGAGATAGGGGACACGGTGTTCACCCAGGTTTGGGCCCTCTCTATGGAGGTAAGACCCTACTTCCTGCTGGATTGATCTTGATGAATATGAGTATTACAAGAGTTTATCTACCACGAGATCGAGATGGCTAAACCCTAAAAGTCTAGCCTGTATGACTATGGTAATGAGTATGTCCCCCTCCGGACTAAGTCCTCCAGTTTATATAGACACCGGGAGGATCTAGGGTTACACAAGGTCGGTTACAAAGAAAGGAATCTACATATTCGGTCGCCAAGCTTGCCCTCCACGCCAAGGAGAGTCCCATCCGGACACGGGTACAATCTTCGGTCTTCGTATCTTCACAGCCCATCAGTCCGGCCCATGGCTAACAGGCCGGACGCCCGAGGACCCCTTAGTCCAGGACTCCCTTAGTAGCCCCTGAACTTGGCTTCAATGACGAGGAGTCCGGCGTGCAAATTTGTCTTCGGAATTGCAAGGCGGGTTCCCTTCGTTCAAACTCCAAAATAGTCTCCAGATGTGATGATTGTATCCGGACCTGTAACACACGCCACACACAACCGCAGAGAGAATATAATACTCCACGAGTCCAATCCGCTGACAACTTTTTACAACATGACATCACGTCCGCCCGGTCATAATTTTGAACCATCTTGTGTCTGCCGTTCCACGTTTCGAGACGCGGTTGCCATTGGCACGTCTTCTCGAAGCAGAGATCATGTCCCCTTATTGTGGGATTCTCATCAATACGGGTATGGGTAACCCAACCGTGCCGTTTACACAGCCCTTGGGAATAGGCGAGTTTTAAGGCGAGTGAGGAGGCGCTTGATATTCGCGACCCTTTATAAGGGGATAAGAATTTGCCCTTGTCTACTCACGCCTTCTCCTTCTTCTGCCCTTCTATCCTAGAGCTCCAGCGCCCAGGTCCCCATCTTTCCATCTCCGGAAAGCATCCGACCATGTCCGGATCTGGAGGTCAAGGCAAATGGATGGTCTCCTCCGTCAAGGAGAAGGACATTGCCGAGCTTCGGGCAGCCGGGTACTTGGCGAAGGAAATCACCCACCGCCTTCCGCCCCAGGGGCAAGTCATCCCCACCCCGAAGCCTATTGAGAGAGTAGTTTTCCTCCCTCACTTCGTCCGTGGACTGGGGTTTGCACTTCACCCTTTCGTCCGCGGTCTAATGTATTATTACGGCCTAGATTTCCATGATCTGGCCCCGAACTCCTTCCTCAACATCTCGGCGTTCATCGTTGTGTGTGAGGCCTTCCTTCGCATCCAACCCCACTTCGGGCTGTGGCTTAAGGTCTTCAATGTGAAGCCGAAAGTGGTGGATGGCCAGCACGCGGAGTGCGGAGGCGCCATGGTGAGCAAGCTAGCCAACGTCTCCTGGGCAAAAGGCACTTTGGTGGAGACGTTAAAGGAATTGCAGAAACAATGGTTCTATATCACAGGACCCCGCAGCGTCACCTGGTTCGCGGTTGCCGAATTCAACTCTGGTGCTCCCATGCGACTTACCTCCTGGGTCGAGAAGAGCCCGAACTGGTGTTCGCCAGATGAGCTGACAGCGCTGCAGACGCGCATTCAAAGCATGGTGGACAAGGATGTCAAACTTGTCGATGTAATCCACGTGATGCTAGTTCGCCGGATCCTCCTATGCCAAAGCCGAAGCGGCCCTCTATGGAAGTTCAATCCGAAGAAGCACCATACCCTGAAGAGGCTCTTCGAAACCACTCACGAAGGTGCCTGGAAGTTGCTCTTTAAGGGCAACGAGAAACCGCCGGCCACAGATTCAGACCGCGGGCACGACATTAACCACCTCGCCAGCGAGGTATGTTATTTTTAACGCATCCCCTACTTGCTTGTTTCAAGGATGATGTTTGAGCTTTTATCATCATTCCTTCTTCAGGACATGATGGAGAGGGTGAAGCGGATCTAGTGTCTGGGTCCGCTGCCTGAAGAACTAGTCATCCCGCGTTTAGCGAAGATGCTGGTGCCGGCGCCCTAGAAGGTGCCGGAGAAGAAGGCCAAGAAGAAGGCCCAGGGTGCCAAAGGTGGCCCGCGTCGTAAACGAAGAGACCTGTTCCTTCGTCCCTGAGGACGATGACGAGGAGGAGGAGGAGGAGGAGATCCCTCCCCGCGATGAGGGGAGGGAGAAGAGGGCGGCCTCCACGAATCTGGAGGTGGGGACGCCCAAGAAGAGGAAGGGCTCCCTTGCAGTTAACTCCGTATGGGATGTCGACAGTAGTCAGGAGCGCCGCCCCCGCGCTAAGCCTCAGGCCACATCGTAAGTGCTATGATTAATGCGTATCCATATCTCCAGCCTCCTCTCCTCATTGTATTGACATGGTTAATTGTGTTATTTCAGTCCGGCCCGCGACGGCTTCCAGCGATCCTCGTCAGGAGGTTCGCTGGACTCCAAGGAGATGGCCAGCATGTGACCGCTGACTGCTCACTCTCCCAAGGCCATGGACGACACCGAGGTGTTGTCCCGAAGGACCGCTCCAGGCCGAGGAGAGGCTCTCGACGCTGTCAAGGGGGCGCCAGAGGGCGAAACCTTTACCGCCGGACACACGGGGGAGCAAATCCCCACGGAGACTGGCGAGTAGGGCCGTATTCAGTTTGGCCCTTAGCCGAATATGATTACGGAGAGCCATATGGCTCCAAAATCCGGTGAGCGACCTCCTTTAAAAGAGGGGGGTGCACCCATTCCACCAGTGGCCCCTGTCCAACCAGGGGCACCGGATAATCTGATGGAGGCGCTTTGAGGTGCCTCCATTGTGGACGAGCACCGTATCCTTATGGGTATGGTGATTGAGAGGGTCCAGTCGTCCAAGAGCGGACTGACCGAAGCCTGAAGCAGCCTACTGACAGGTTTTGAGGTAAGCGACGTAAAAATCCCAATATAGTCAGTAGCCCTTGAGACACTGTCCGGTGTTCGGAAAGAAAAGCCGGACAGCGGATCAATCCTTTATTGTAGGAAACTAACTAAATTTGTCGGGAATGAATATGCAGGCGTCGCTGCTGTCCGCGGCCTCACATCCTGCCGAAGTCTCCGAACTTAAGCGGAGACTGGAGAAGGCCGAGGAGGAGCTCAGCCAGGTGAAGAGGCTGCTCCAGGAGAATCAAGGTATGTAATAACCCAAGAAGTATTCGGAAAGGGTAGGATGATATATATTGACCGAAGTGTCCTGATATGTATAGGAGCAACGACCGAGGTTGAGGCCCTGAAAAAGGGCCTGGGCGAAGCCGAGGGGAAAGCTGTCATGGAGCAGGCTGCCTGTAAGAAGCTTAAGGCCCGAGTCAACGAGGTCCAACAAGAGCTCCATGATGCAATGAAGAAGTGCGAGACCTTGGAGCATGACGCGTCGGCTAAAGAGGCCGAACTTTCCAAGGCTCGTCAGAGCATGGAGACGGCCCGGAATGAGGCCTAGGGTGCCCTCCAAGAGATCCAAGAGACGAGGAAGATCACGGCGGGTAAGGCATTCAGTATGCAAAGCAAATATGCGAAGTGGAAGTATCTTTTACTAACCCGGATATGGAGTTCTCCAGGGGCTTTTGCTGATCTGCCGCGAAGTGTGTCTGACGCCGCGGAGTTCTTCCGAGCCGAAGAAGGGAGCTCCATGGAGAAGCTGTTCTGGGCGCAATATCTTGCGCCAGAGCATCCCGTGCCCTTCACCGATCAACTGAAACAGCTGGTGGAGCTGCATAGGGTGGCCGAACTAGCCATGAAGGATTTGATAATCCAGCTATGGCCAGCCGAAGCTATGCCCGACAGCTACTTCGGACTCGTGAGGCAGCTGGTGAACGCCTGTCCTCGGCTGGACGTCATCAAGCGATCAGCCTGTATTGAAGGTGTGTGTATGGTCTTCGTCCGTTGCAAGATGTGGTGGGCGAAGATGAATGCCTTCGAGCTGGCCAGGGGGCCGCCAGAGGGCAAGGAGCACCGCACACCCGAGCGTTATTTTGCGGATGTCCTGGAGGGGTCTCGCATTGTGGCAATGCAGTGTGGGCAGGACATTATTTTCGAATGAATACATTTGTGTTGTCTTTGCCTTGTATGATGAAACAAAGTGGGTTTTTAATATAATGATTGTTATGTTTTTAATTACCTCCTGTGCGGCCATGTTGTATGAAATCTGAGGGTTGGCCAGTCGTCGGCTTCTGCCCCCACGTAGGTAGTACAGAGGTGTTCCGGATGGAATCTAAACAATCTTGATCCAATTATATGGTCCTTGATGGAGTTGTTTAGCGCAACGAACCAAGCAACCAGACTATTCGGCTTTAACGCCCTCACTTAGCCATAGGAGTTCGACAATAAAAACATGGACGCAACCCCTAGTTTCCGAACTAGAGTGCTATAAGCATCTGATCGGGAAGTACCGATCCTTCCCGTAACGCGGAAGAAATCTCCAACGATTTGCAACCTCTGAACAGCTGACCGGCTCTCGCTGCATCATGACAGTCAGTTTTTGGTTTTCTCTACTGAGGTGCTCCTTTGGATAAACCAGGGCACAATCGCAGTAGTTCTTCCTTTACTACCTTAGCCGATATAGCGGAGACATGATTTGGAGCCAATGCATATAATGCTAAATTCGGGGTGCCGAACTATACTATTAAAAGTGTTCGGACTTTGTTGCCATATTGTGTGGCGCTGGGGAGCCCCTGGCAAATATGAAACGTACCAGAGTGTACGGGTGCTAGAAGATAAGTTATTAATGGGAAAAGTAAAATAGAAAGAGAGCAGAGGTGATATCTGGGGCCCTTAAACTTGAGCCGCGAACTGCTTCCATTATAATTGAGTTAATGCGTCAAAGCGCATTAGTACAAATTGTGCGATAACCAACTGGCTATTTAACATGCCATGACCAAAGGTGAGCTGCGTGTGGGTCTTGACAGCAGGTAGAGTGGTCGTTGAATTGACCTCTAGAGCTTCCCCTATACGTCTGTGCTTCTTGCCATCCTGGTATTTTTATCCTTTTACAGGACCGGTAGTCGGGCCGTCAAAGAAGGCCTTGTAAAATAAACCTGAAAAAGGAAAAAGGAAATAGTGAAAGTATATGTGTGTCCGGGATCGGTCGAGCCGAACTGTGGATCATAACCTAGCAGTGCCTCCGTTGATGCCCATGGGATTTCTAGTGCGTAATTATGCACACGTGGTACAAATGCCACTACATGATCGGGGCTGGGACGGAGGCCAAATTGCTAATGGAGCTCTTGATGAGCCGAGCTGTCCTATTGCAGCGTAGTTCGGACCCTCTTTACGATGTCCAGGGGCTCGGTAGCCGGATTACAGTTCTGCTTGAGAAGGCAACTCTGTACTTCTGCTGCTGTACGGAGGGAGCGCTCCGTGTTTCCGTTGACCGTTATGACGCTGCGTAGACCAGGCATCTTGAGCTTAAGATAAGCATAGTGCGACACCGCGTTGAACCGAGCAAATGCAGTCCGTCCGAGCAGTGCGTGATAACCACTGCGGAATGGGACGATGTCAAAGATTAACTCTTCGCTTCGGAAGTTGTCGGGGGATCCGAAGACAACCTCTAGTGTGATTGAGCCTGTACAGCGGGCCTCTACGCCTGGTATGACTCCTTTGAAGGTTGTCATTGTTGGCTTGATCCTTGATGGATTAATGCCCATTTTGCGCACTATGTCTTGATAGAGCAGATTGAGGCTGCTACCACCGTCCATGAGGACTCGCATTAGGTGGAATTCATCAATGATTGGGTCCAGGACTAGTGCGTCTGATCCGCCATGCCGGGTACTGGTCGGATGATCCCGACGATCAAAAGTGATCGGGCACGATGACCATGGGTTGAATTTTGGGGTGACCGGCTCTATCGCATAAACGTCCCTTAGTGCATGCTTGCGCTCTCTTTTGGGGATGTGTGTAGAATATATCATGTTCACGGTTTTGACTTGAGGGGGGAACTTCTTCTGCCCCCCTGAGTTCAGTTGCCAGGGCTCTTCGACATCGTCCTCACTTTGCGATCCCTTTTCCTTATTCTCGGCGTTTAACTTGCTGGCCTGTTTCACGACCCAACAATCCCTGTTGGTATGATTGGCTGGTTTGTCTGGGGTGCCATGTATCTAGCACGGACGATCGACTATGCGGTCCAAGCTGGATGGTCCCTGATTGTTCCTTTTATACGGCTTTTTCCGCTAACCGAACTTGGAGCCGCTGAATCCGGCGTTAACTGTAGTGTCATCGGTATTATCACCATTGCTTCGGCGCTTGTGTCTGTTACGTCGGAGCTTGCCGTTGCTATTTTTTACCTCGGAGGGGCTTGCCTCGCTGGCTGTGTTTTTGCTATGAGCCAGCCAACTATCCTCACCTGCGCAAAAGCGGGTCATGACTGCCGTGAGGGCTACCATAGATTTGGGATTTTCTTGGCCGAGATGGCGTGCGAGCCATTCGTCACGGATGCTATGTTTAAAGGCCGCTAGGGCTTCTGCATCCGGACAGTCAACGATCTGGATCTTTTTAGTTAGGAATCTAGTCCAGAATTTCCTGGCTGACTCTCCAGGCTGTTGGACTATGTGACTTAAGTCATCAGCGTCTGGTGGCCGGATGTATGTACCTTGGAAGTTGTCAAGAAAAGCTTCTTCCAAGTCCTCCCAGCTGTCAATGGAATTTTTAGGCAGGCTATTTAACCAGTGCTGGGCTGGCCCTTTGAGCTTTAGTGGGAGGTATTTGATAGCATGGAGGTCATCTCCGCGGGCCATGTGAATGTGGAGAATAAAATCCTCGATCCATACCGTGGGATCGGTTGTTCTGTTGTATGATTCAATATTGACTGGTTTGAACCCTTCGGGGAATTCATGGTCCATTACTTCTTTAGTGAAGCAAAGAGGGTGTGCGGCGCCTCTATATCTGGCCGCATTGCGTTGTAGCTTCGATGGAGTTCGTCTGCGGTTATCGGCTCGGGTGTGACTAGGTTTGTCACGCCCGAATAGGTAGCCATCATCACGTGTCGAGGGACGTTCTCCCGATCCATAAATCGATCGGGTATGTCCTGCTCTACTATCCAGGGTCTGACGGAGGTCGTATGTATGACCCCGAGCTGTTTCGTCTCTATTTTTACGAGGCGGTGGGGCAGACTGCTGTTCGTCCTGAGTTGCCGCTCTATCTCGACCACGTGGTGGTCAGTCCGCCGCACTGTCCTGACCGCGTGGTGGTCGTTCGGCCGCATTACGCAAGGGAGGTATGGGCTCCGGTGCCTCTTCATTGACTTGGGGTAGCAGCCTTCGCTTTGGGTAACTCTTGGCTGGGCGTGTGAGGCCGTATTCTTCGGCTGCCAGGACATCAGTCCATCTGTCGACGAGCAGATCTTGGTCAGCTTGAAGCTGCTGTCATTTCTTTTTCAGGCTCTTTGCAGTGGCTATTAGCTGGCGCTTGAAGCGCTCCTGCTCGAGAGGTTCCCCTGGCATGATGAAATGTTCGTTGCCGAGGCTTTCATCATCCTCAGAGAGCGGACGATAACTACCGTCCTCCGAGTCGTTAGGCCTGGCCTGTTCATCGGGGCTAGCTTGCCCGTTTTATTGCTCCTCCTGTTCGGACGTTACCTCAGAAAGGTCTTCATTGTTTTTGGCATCGTCCGGAGTATTATTTTCACCGGTGCCAGCATTGCTGTCTTTTGAACGACGTGACTTAGAGCGGCGCCGAGGACGCCGGCGTTTTTGCTGTGTCTCAGGAGGTTTATTCTCGACTGGATTTTCTTTGTCATCGTCGTTGGTTGATTTGGGTGTATCCACCATGTACACATCGTACGAAGAAGTGGCCGTCCAGCGTCCAGTATATGGCGGATTTTGGTCCTGCTCTTCCTCAGCATCGTCGTCCATACCGTCGATGTCTTTGGAGCCGTAATCGAGCGTGTCGGTTAAATCCTCGACTCTGGCTATGAAGTGGGTGGCGGGAGGGAAGCAAGATTCTCCTTCATCAGCCCCTAGTTCGAACCAAACATAGTTCGGTTGTGAGTCCCCTGCCAAGGACAGGCTCTTTAATGAGTTTAGCACATTGCCCAAGGGCGAGTGCTGGAAGATGTTACGCCCAGAAACGAGGCCGGAGTTCCGGTGACACAAATATTGTGTGAGGCTACGTCCATGTGAGGCTCCAATGCCGGGGAATCTGTGGCCTGCGCGGTGGGGTTGAGCCTCCAATCCTTGGACGGCGCTGTATGCTCCGGATCTAAGGCCGGAGCCGTTACATGAGCTATCTCCTGGATACGGTTTGACGACAGAGTTAAGTCATGTTCATCAAGGTGACCAGGAGTGGTTGCCGCGGTCTCGAATCCATCGAAGATCAGATCTCCACGGACGTCCGCAACGTAGTTCAAGCTCCCCAATCTGACCTGATGGCCAGGGGCGTAGCTATCGATCTGCTCCAGGTGGCCAAACGAGTTGGCCTGCAGTGCGAAGCCGCCGAATAAGAAGATCTGTCCGGGGAGAAAGGTTTCTCCTTGGACAGCGTGACTGTTGACGGTTGAAGGGGCCATCGAAACCTTTTGGGGACGGCACAGTGGAACTCTCAATGAAAGCACCAACGGTGGTGTCCAAACCGGCGGATCTCGGGTAGGGGGTCCCGAACTATGCGTGTAAGGTCGATGGTAACAGGAGACAGGGGACACGATGTTTACCCAGGTTCGGGCGCTCTCTATGGAGGTAATACCCTACTTCCTGCTTGATTGATCTTGATGAATATGAGTATTACAAGAGTTGATCTACCACGAGATCGAGATGGCTAAACCCTGAAAGTCTAGCCTGTATGACTATGGTAATGAGTATGTCCCCCTCTGGACTAAGTCCTCCGGTTTATATAGACACCGGGAGGATCTAGGGTTACACAAGGTCGGTTACAAAGAAAGGAATCTACATATTCGGTTGCCAAGATTGCCTTCCACGCCAAGGAGAGTCCCATACGGACACGGGTGCAGTCTTCGGTCTTTGTATCTTCACAGCCCATCCGTCCGGCCCATGGCTAACAGGCCGGACGCCCGAGGATCCCTTTGTTCAGGACTCCCTCAGTCCGCATCGCAGATTTGGTGGGGAGGAGGGTGATGATGACAAGCAGCATGTCATCGGGGAGGCTGTTGATGAAGTCCAGGCTCGCCGGATGCGGTTTTGGCTCGAGCCACCTCTGCTTGTTGGCTGCCTCGCCGTCCATCTCAGCCAGCGGCAACGCCGGTGTACACGTGTGATGGTGTGTATTTTGTGCTGGGTGTGCGTGAGTGCGTCCTTGTGTGCATGCTGTCGCGTAGTGGTGTAGCGTGAGCGAGTGCGTCCTTCACGCGGAAGAAGTGTGCCCTCAATTTACCAGTGGAATTGCTTCACGCACGACAGTAAACGCACGACGCCTGCACAATTCTCCTTCCACAACAGTGCTCTTACATGCACGCTAGCTGTTGGTGCTGCCACGTCTGAATCGTGCATGCATTGGATGTGCATGTGTTGTGTGTATAGCAACACTGATTTACAAGTGTGCGGGGTGCTACCGCGAGTGGTTTCAACTTTAAGCTTAAAAAAGTGGTTTCGACTTTGTTAACTTCACCGCGTGTCAGATGGGCCTCTAGTTTACTTATTTTCACCCACTACCACATGGGCCAGCACACGAAGATAGAGAACACGAGATGACAAGGTACCATGTGGACTGGTTGACGGGTCAACTAAACAATATAAGGAGCCATATGCTGAGATCGTATAATCCCTCGGTAAAGAGAGGTCAAGTGAGAGGGGAGGCCCGTGAGAGATAGTAGAGAGATAGAAAGTGCTACTCCCTCCGTTCGATAATGTGGCGCCTATATTTTTTTTAAGTTAAACTTTTGAAACTTTGACCAAGTTTATAAAGAAATTACTTATATCTACAATGCCAAAGATAAATGATAGTATGAAGTAAGTACATGTTGTGATGAATCCAATGATCGTTCCAGATGTAAATGTTTTTCTCCACATATACCTGGTCAAACTTTTCTGAGGTTTGACTTTTCAAAGCATCCATATGTTTATGGACGTGAGAGAGTACCTACCTAGAGAGAGAGTGTGTGTGTGAAATAGAAAGAGTGAGTGAAAACAGTGTGTGTGCTTGTGTGAAAGAGACATGGACAGCACACGATAAAGGAGAGAAAAAACGTGTGTGTCTTATGCAAACATATCACACATGCATCTTCAACATCGGAAGCGATATGAGGAGATAGTGTGTGGTTGTTTGCAACCTAGAGAGAAAGACCCCTAGCAAGTGGCCTAGAGAGGTCTGATAAACAAGGGTGAGAGGTTGAGAGAGACATATCGAGAAAATGCAGGCATGGGGAGGAGAGAGTGTGTGTTTGTGATAGAGAGATCCCCTGGAGATCGTGATGGGACTACATGGCAGATCGAGTTACAAGGTGTGTGCGCGCTAGAAGATGCCCCGAGGGATATCGAGATAGACGTATGGATGGAAGGAGACAATACGTGTGTTCCTGAAGGATAGTGAGAGATAGTCATACTTAGGGGGGAGTGCGTGTGCCTATGATGGAGTGAGAGATTATGGTACTTATAGGGGGGTCACATAGAGAGAGAATAAGGGCGGAGTGTGTTAGATGGGTCTACGTAGCGCGAGCGAGATATGTGTATGTGTGAACCAGGGAGATATATAGTTTGAGAGAGATAGAGGAGCTCCGATACAACTGAGTAGTGCATAAGATAGCTCAGAGGGGGAAAGAGATACTCCATCCATTCCATAATGCAGTGCATATAATTTTTTTCAATGTCAAACTTTGGAAACTTTGACCAGGTTTACGCAAATATTATTTATATCTACAATACCAAAGATACATCATATGAAACTACATCTCATTATGAATCTAATGATATATGTTTGTCGTTCTAGATGTAAATGCTTTTCTCCACGTACCAGGTCAAACTTTGTGAATTTTGACTTTTGAATAAATCTATATGCTATGGACCGAAGAGAGTAGCTAAGTCGACACACATCAAGTGCGTGTGAAGGAGAAAGAGTGAGTGTGCAAAAGAGTGTGTGTGTGTGTGTGTGTGAAAGAGAAAAGGACATCAAACGATAAAATAGAGAGAGTGTGTGTTCGTTACTTATGCAAACATATCATACCTGCATCTCTGAGATAGAAAAGCGAGGTGAGGAGATACACGTAGATAGCTAGTGCGTGATTGTTTGCAACGGAGCGAGACACCCCTATAACACATTTCCAATAGAGGTCTGGCCAACAAGGGATGGAGGTCGAGAGGGACGCATGGTGAAGATGGATGCATAGGGAGGGAGAGAGGGTGTGTTTGTTATAGAGAGACCCCCTCGAGGTCATGCGGGGACTATATGGTTGGGAGTTCGAGGGACGAGGTGTGTGTGCGATAGAAAGATGCCCCGAGAGAAATCGATATAGACCAAGTGAGGGAAAGAGGCAATGCATATGTTTCTGATGAAAGTTAGAAATAGTCATATAGTCATATACATAGGGGGGACTGTGTGTGCCTACAATTGAGTGAGAGATAGTCATACTTAGATAGGCATGAGATTGTGTGTATGCGCGTGTGAGATGAAGAGAGAATGAGGGAGAGAGTGAGTTTTAGATGGGTCTATCGAGTGTGAGTGAGATATGCATGTGTATGTGTGACCTAGGGAGATGGAGAGTTTGAGAGAGACAAGGAAGAGCTCCGAGACGGCAGAGTGGTGTGTGAGAGAGTTACGGACAATGAGCTTGGGAATTTGTTTGCGTACGATGAGTGCACCCTAGATATTTAGGTTGGACTAGAGAATCATACATTGTGTGCTAGAGAGCTACTTACACATGGAGTGTGCATGGGAACTAGAAACACACACACACACAGAGACATAGAGAGAGAGAGGGACCGACAAAGTTTGTGTTTGGATGCGTGCGATAAGATTGTCAGCGAGAGAGAGAACAGGAGTCCGGGAGAGGGGGAGGACGCGTTTATGCATCAAAGACTGATATAAACCATGTTTCAATATAAATTTGCATTAAAAAATTGAAACCGAGAACATGTTGTCTACCATCCACACCTGAACGGAGATATGTATATCAAACAAGTTCATTAATTTGACTTTCAGCATGTTCATGGAGTACTATAATACAACATGCTACACAATTGAGATGTTAAATTTTGGATTTAGTTCATTATTTTGACCTGTTGAATGAGCTATTCCATTGAATCGAGATATTTCATTTTTGGGTTTGATTCCCGTTTTTGAGTGGTTCAACTATTTGTCATATAGTAAATCATTAGCAACGAGCATGTAAAAACACATTTGTCCCAAACATCATCTCACCATCTAAAAAAGAAGTGGCAAGCTAATATTTCAAAATTTGATTCGAATCGACTTGGTAAGGTAGACATGGATGCTCGTTCTCCCAAAATTTGAATGAACCGCTAAACACCCTCTACTCGGTCGAATTCGCCTAAGCAAATAAATGGGAGACGCGAAATTACCGGCCTATGTGGGACATGCATCAATTGGCCCATTGTACATCGAGGGTAGGTTCGTAACTTCATCTAAGCGCGCCTCCTCCTCGGCCGAAATGACAGGTGTCGAATAATTCATAAACCATGGGCGGCGAAACACCCTCTCCTCGGCTGAAATGGCTTGCGCCGAATAATTCATAGACCATGGACGACAAAACGCCCTCTCCTCGGACGAAATCGCTCGCGCCCACTATTTCAAAACACGCCCTCCTCGCCCGAAATCGCTCGCGCCCACGATTTCAAAACACGCCCGAAATCGCTCGCGCCCACTGTTTGGGAGAAGCAAACTTACTCTACTATCCCCGGCCCTCAAAACACAGACCCAAGGCCAGAAGCCTAAAGGCAGGGGTAGAACTGTAACTCCCCCCCACACACACACATGTCGGTGCAATAGACCTCAGGTATGTTTCCCAACTGTGCACAGGCACAAGATCAAGATTGGAGCACCATCTTAAGTCAGAGGTCGAAGAGCCAAGATTCTTGAAGAGCCAACATTCAGCTCAAAGAGATCGAGATCGAGCCAAGGGAACAGGATATTGGCAAGAGAAGGGCCTCCCTTGCCGGGCAGGCGAGCCTGGCAAGGGGCCAGGCCACCACCAGAAGCAAGCAACCAAGACTCCCCGGCAGCACCTGCCGGGGCTTGCGGAGCCTAAACTACTCCGCCAACCGCGCAAGTACGACCCACGTAGTCAATCAGTGCGGTGTCAAGCCGCAAGGTGATTAAGTGGCAGCATTTGCCACATGGCAGCCATCTCCTATAGAAGAAACCCACAGGTGACACTCGTCCAGCGACGTGTCAAGAGAACAGGTGCGGAGCTGGTGAGATAAGCCGGGCAGGCCTTGCCGGGCAGCTAGTGATGTGAAACTGAGCAGTGCATTTAATGCACCCTGCCAGCCCGAAGAGCTAGGTATAATAGCACTATTTGCTATCATATCGGTGGGTAATGACTGTTTTGCCACTGTGGTGACCCCTTAATCTATAAAAGGATGCCCATGGCAATCGTAGGAGGGGCTTAGGAGGTTGGAAACTTGATAAACCCAAGCCACCATACGCTTGTGGTCACCATAGCCCTGAGGCAGGCCTTGTCGGGCAAGTGTACCATGCACCACCATGTTCATTTCCACCATCAATCCACCAAAGCAGGAGTAGAGTCTTACGCCTCGCGGCGGCCCGAACCTGGGTAAATTGCTTGTGTGCTCTCTGCCGTGCTACCGCGTGCTGGTCTGATCTTTGTGCAACGCGACGTCCCCCTCCGAACCAGCAAAGGGGCCACCCGGTCCCATAGGTGGCCGCGGATATCCCGTGACATCTTTGACAACGCCATCGACCATGGCGCCCAAGAAGAAGAAGTCCGGCCCTTCTGCCCAGCCATCTACATCGAAGACCCCGCCGCCCGCGACCTCAGATGCCGCGGGGGATAAGGGGACAAGTGAGGACATGAGCGCTGCTGGGGGCGTGGCAGGAGCAGGTGGCGCCATCGCCACTCCCCCTGCGGGCCGACACAGGGTCTAAAGGCGTCGGAGGAGAACAGCTTCAGCAGCTTCTCGACGATCAAACTCCGCAAGGTATGGACAGGAGGATGACTCCGCTTACATCCCCTCCTCCCACCATCGGGCGCAACCACAACAACGGCGCTCGGTCCGGGATGAGCCACCGTCCTCCGTCCGTCCCTGCCACGGGAGCGATCACGGCACGTCTGTCTCCTCCCGGGCAAGTCGACCCAACCACTGCACCCGAAGGAGCCGTGGACCCTCGAGCTCCATCATCGCGCAACCCCGCTGCCCAGGTGGTCGCCCCACCATAGCGCGGGCGCGCCACCGCCGTCGGCACCACGGGCACCGTCAGGAGCCAGGCGATGGTGCGGTAGATGTCGTCAACTTCCATGCCAAGCACAGCCACTGAGGCTATGGCGTGGGCCCAGCTGTTACTAAGGTTCCCGCCAGCAGCCGAGCAGATGGATAAATGGCATGCCACCATCCAGAGTCCGCTCGGTTTCGCTGAGGCTGGGGGCTCACGGCACGCCGGCCCGCCACGACCTCCCCAAGTGAAGATGACTGCCCGTACTGCAGGCTGAACGGAGGGGGTTGTCCCCACCGTGATGTCCCCACACGGCAGCAGGTGCGGGTGCAACAAGATCAAGATCCCAACAACATCTCGATGGCCTCTTCCGACCCTCGAGCACATCCGGGCCAACTGTGAAACCCGAAGGATAGGCAGCGGGGAGACGCGTGCGTCGTCGTGGGACGTCCTCTCGACGACCCCCGCCAGAATGACGGTTGCAGCGGCCTCAATGTCAACGAGCCTGCGTTCGGTGTTGGCGGGTGCCTAGCTTTTTAGGTCAGCTGCCCTGCCTTTACACGAAAGCTGCGGCAAGTCCGTTGGCCATCCGTCCGCATGTTCAAGCCGGAGATACCCGAGAAATACGACGGGAGACTGAACCCGACAGAGTTCCTGAGCATCTACACCATCGTTGTTTAGGCTGCCGGGGGAAGAGACGAGAAGGTGTTCGCCAACTACTTCCTGTTGGCACTCTAGTCCAACGTGAGATCTTGGCTCATCCACCTGCCAGAGAACTCCATTTCGTCATGGGCAGACCTATGCCACGAGTTCATCGGTGCCTTCACCGGTTGTCACCAGGAGCCCGGCAGGCCCAGCGACCTGCAACTTCTCCAGCAGAAAGAAGGAGAAACTCTTCGTAAGTATTTACAAAGATTCAGTAAAGTCCATAGGAATATTCCAAATATCCATCCTGCAACTGTTATAGTAGCCTTCCAGTTCAATGTGCGCAACCGTCGCATTCGCTCTAAGATGAATGTGCGGTTGCCCAAGACTGTGAAGGAGCTGTACACACTAGTGGATAAGTGTGCTTGGATGAAGGAAGGAAGGAAGTTGCCCGAGGAGAGGATTGCATCAATGTTGATTCAGAGGATGAAGATGAATCAACCAGTTAAAGAAAGGGCAAGAAGCGCAACAAGAAGCCAAGAGATAAGACAATGATGACTATGGAAGGTTCTGGCACGCCTAGTACCGGCAAGAAAGCCAAGGTTGTGGCCTCCGGCAAGGAAGTTGCCCCATGCACTGCCTGCCGGGAACCCGCTGCCATGGAAAAAGTCGGGAAAGGTGATGGACCGTATTGCAAGATCCACCGGACCAAGGGCCACGACCTTCATGAATGTTATCAAGTTGAGGAGCTTGTCAAGAGACAGAGAGCAGAGTATGATAAGCATGATAAGGAGAAAGGAATGCCACTGGCAGAAAGGGTCGAGGCGGTGAAGCAAACCGCCACGGCAAACCCTTTCGAAACCAAGGAAAACCCGCTAGGGGCCCAAAGAAGGAAACCAGTGATGATTTGAGTGATGGAGGGAATGAAGAGGAAACTAGTGAGCATGAATTTCAGAGGGCCGCTGAGACCCTATGCATTGATGGTGGTGCGTCCTTGCACTCCTCCCATCGCCAGCTCAAGCGATGGGCACGAGAGGTCAATGCTGTGGAGCCAGCGCCAGAGGCCCGGAAGCTGCTCAAATGGTCCCGCACGCCCATCATCTTTGATGAGGAGGACCACCCTTGCCGCACCATCGCGGTAGGGTGTTTGCCGTTGTTGGTCTCCCCAACAATTCGCAACCTCAAGGTCACAAAGATGTTAGTGGAAGGCGGGTCCGGGTTGAATCTGATTTCCCCAGCAGTTATTAACAAGCTTCAGATAGGAGAGGAAGAGTTGGAGGTTACCGTCACGTTTCAAGGAGTCAATCCCGGCAGGAGCTGTCCCAAGGGAAAGATTACATTGCCGGTGATGTTTGGGGGAGAGTTGAACTATAGGACTAAGAAAATTGTGTTTGATGTGGTTGAGCTCTCCTACCGTATAATGGGATTCTTGGACGACCGTCCTTGGCAAAGTTCATGGCAGCATCCCACTATGCTTACAACACTTTGAAGATGCCTGGGCCATTGGGAATCATCACCATACCCTCAGATGAGAAGGATGCGATTATCTGTGTGGATAGGATGTATTGGGATGCCATCGCAGCAAAGGTTGCGGCAGCAACGGTCCCTACCAAGGAAGGCAAAGGTAAGAAGAAGGATTGTAGGACCTTCGGCAAGGAGTCTGAGAAGCGTGCCCCCTTCGAGTGCATGGCACCTGTTGACGACGTGCCGGAGTGTTCCAACAGCAAGAGATCCAAGGTTGCAACACCCCAAGTGAAGAAGGTCCCGATAGGGCTGGCTGGTGTTGATGGTACTTTCACCATCAGCGCCACCCTTGACGACAAATAGGAAAGCGCGCTCGTTGTCTTCCTGCAGGCGAATATCGATGTGTTTGCCTGGCAACCATCTGATATGCCTGGTGTTCCAAGGGAGGTAATCGAGCACCACCTTGCTGTCTGCCCACATGCCCGACCCGTCAAGCAGAAAGTTAGGAAGCCAACCTTGGAGCGGCAGCTGTTCATTGCCGAGGAAATCTAGAAGTTAGAGGCAGCTGGATTGGTCAGAGGAGTACTGCACCCTACGTGGTTGGCAAACCGAGTGGTAGTTTGGAAGGCGAATGGGAAATGGAGGCTTTGCATTGATTTCACATATCTCAATAAGGCTTGCCCAAAGGACCCATTTCCCCTTCCGCGCATCGATCAGATTGTGGACTCTACTTCAGGGTGCGATCTGCTCTCCTTTTTTGATGCATACTCCGGATATCACCAGATCTTCATGTCCAAATTAGATGAGGAGAAAACATCATTCGTCACTCCATGTGGTACATACTGTTTTGTCCGCATGCCTTCCGGATTGAAGAGTGCCGGGTCTACTTTTGCAAGAGCAGTCCAGATTGGTTCTGAGCCACAACTACACAAAAACGTAGAAGCCTATATGGATGACATTGTGGTCAAGACCAAGGATAAGGCCACCCTTATCCAGGATTTGGAAGAGACATTTACTAATTTGCGCACTATCAACTTGAAGCTTAACCCGGAGAAGTGCGTATTCGGTGTTCCCTCCGGCAAGCTACTTGGATTCTTCGTGTCCCACCGGGAGATCCAAGTGCCAAGGACAGTTAAGGATGTGAGGTGCTTGACGGGATGCGTTACCGCGCTAAGCAGATTCATTTCCAAGTTTGCCGAGTGTGCCCTGCCGTTCTTCAAAATTTTGAAGAAGGCAGGGCCTATGAAGTGGACCCCGGAAGCAGATACAGCCTTGCAAGAGTTGAAGGCTTACCTGTCATCTGTGCCTACCTTGGTTGCACCCAAACCTCAAGAGTCGTTACTACTTTACTTGGCAGCAACCAACCAAGTGGTCAGTGCAACCTTGGTAGCACAACGAGAAGTGGATGAACCAGAGAGCGGCCAGACCACGGTAGAGTTAGAAGAGGATCAGAACAGTAGTAAGCACGACAACGAGTGCAACCCCAAGGACGCGGCAAGGAAGAAAGTCGTGCAGCGCCCAATGTACGTCGTCAGCTCCTTGTTGCAAGGGGCTAGATCGAGGTACTCTAGTGTGTAAAAGTTGATCTTTTGCCTTATCATGGCCTCAAGGAAACTGCGGCACTACTTCCAAGCCCATGAGATCACGGTTGTTACTCATTTTCTGTTGTAGAGGATACTCCGGAACCCTGAGGCTACTGGCAGAATAGTGGAGTGGGCTTTGGATTTATCCAGCTTTGGTTTGACGTTTGAGAGCACTTCAACCATTCAAAGTAGGGCACTGGTAGAGTTTATTGCAGAATGGACGTCAACCCCTGATGAGGAAACAACAAAAATAGCTCTCCCCGGCAAGGAATCACCCCAAGAATGGATTATGTATTTTGATGGTGCTTTTTTGCTACAAGGTGCAGGAGCTGGCGTGCTTCTCATTGCCCCCTCCGGGGAGAACTTGAAGTACGTCATCCAAATGCACTTTGCCCGGGAAGAAGCCACCAACTATACAGCTAAGTATGAAGGGCTCCTTACCGAGCTCAGGATTGCAGCAGAATTGGGAACAAGAAGCTGATTATTCGAGGAGATTCATAGTTAGTGGTGAGACAAGTCAACAAGGATTACCAAAGCCCATTGATGGAAGCATACGTTGAGTAAGTAAGGAGGTTAGAGGAGCGCTTTGACGGGTTGCAAACAGAGCGCGTACCCCGTGCGGAAAACAACATAGCTAATCACCTCTCAAAGTGTGCTACGTAGAAGCTTCCTGTGGAACTAGGAACTTTTGTTCTCCACCTCTCACAACCCTCCGTATCACCAACCACAATGGCCCAAAAAAGGAGAAAGTTGGACTACGGTAAGCCTCTCCTGATCGAGCCATCCGTTCCTGGCAGAGACCCTGCTAGAAACAACCCCTCACAGCCTGCAGGACCACCCCCTCTAGCCGGGCCTATGGACCCCGTGAACGAGGCTGGTGCTCCCGCAGCCGAGGAGGTGCCGCTAGTCCTTATTATCGAGCCTTAGGATCCAACTTGGGCAAGGCAGTTCGCCCGCTTCCTCCAAACCAGAGAACTCCCCGGCAACCCAGATGAAGCTGAGAAAGTAGCCCGGATGGCCAGTATGTATCCGTTTGTCGATGACACTCTGTACAGAAGGAGCCCCAACTGTGTGAAATTGAAGTGTGTCTGCCAGGAGGGCGAAAAGGAACTGCTTGCTGAGATTCACAGAGGAATGCGCGGCTCACACATTGGATCAAGGGCATTAATTGGGAAAGCATTCCGACAAGGATTCTATTGGCCCACATCCCTCCAAGACGCAGCTGAGCTCGTCACGACATGTGAAGCCTGTCAGTTCCATTCCAAGAAAACACACCTGCCTGCCCAAGCTCTTCAGACAATCCCTTTGTCATGGCCATTTTCAGTCTGGGGGCTCGATATCCTCGGCCCCTCCCCCCGAGCAATCGGGGGCTTTGAATTCTTGTTCGTTGCCATCGACAAGTTTACAAAGTGGCCGGAAGTGACTGCCATGAGGAAGGTGACTGCTCAGTGAGCTATCAAGTTCTTGAAAGAATTGGTGTGTCGTTTCGGAGTTCCGACAAGGATCATCGCTGACAACGGGAACCAATTCACGAGCCACGCCTTCATGCAATATGTTCAAGCCCTCGGATGCAAGATCTCATTTGCCTCTGTGGCAAACCCCTGGAGCAATGGACAAGCTGAGAGGGAAAACGCTGAAGTGCAGTGTGGACTCAAGACAAGAAGTTTCGATACGCTGCAGAAGCACGGCAGTCGGTGGATCGAGGAGCTGCCGGTAGTTCATTGGACCCTCTGAATGACACCTAATCGAGCTATCGGACATACTCCCTTCTCCCTGGTCTACGGGGCAGAAGTAGTTATCCCCACATAACTCATTTACGGGTCTCCTCGGGTGCTTGCCTACGATGAAGTAGCGCAAGATCAGCACCGGCGTGACGACACTGTGCTACTCGAGGGGAACCGTCTCTGGGCCGCTATGCGTGCTGCACGCTATCAGCAAGCCCTGCGTTGCCATCACAGTCGCAGGGTTCGTGCCCGGTGTCTTGAGGAAGGTGACCTTGTCCTTAGGCGCATTCAGTCCGCCAAGGGTACACACAAGTTATCACCGAAGTGGGAAGTGTCGGATTTCGGGTTCCGGCAAAACCCTTGAGGTTCGAACACTAGGGTGTGCACGAAGATCTCTCTCTCTCTCCCTAGGCCGCTTTCGCAACAATCGCAAGGCCTAGCTTGACGAACCCAAAGAACGAGAGACACAAAAGTTTATACTGGTTCGGGCCACCATTGTGGTGTAATACCCTACTCCAGTGTGGTGTGGTGGATTGCCTCTTGGGCTAAGGATGAACAGTTATAAGGGAAGAACAACCTCCTGAGGGGAGGTGTTCTTGTGCTTGGTGAACTTGTGTGGCTGAGGATGATCTCTCCCCTCCCTATGGTGGTGGCTAGTCCTATTTATAGAGGCCCTGGTCCTCTTCCCAAATATTGAGCGGGAAGGGATCCCACAATGGCCAAATTCGAAGGGAGACAACTAGTACAAGTTATCCTGACTAAAGGTGGTCTTCCCCTGCCAAAGGCTCTGGTGGTGACGCCGCCTTGGGCTCCACGGTGACCTCCGTCCTACCGTCCTGCTGGCCTTGGTCTCGTTGCACCGGGAAACCTTTGCCTGATGCTTCGGGACTCCTCGCCTGCGCTTGCCTCTTTAGCACCAAAGAGGAAACGAGGACACTGCGTGCACTAGTGCCCGCCTAGCTCCAGTCGTCATGGCTTGCATCACAGGAACCTCGCGAGGTTCCCCTTTCCTTGATCTCTCTGCCCCTCGCGAACCGGCCTGGTGAGGCTGCTCCCGAGGAGGTCTTGTGTCGTCCGCCTCGCGAGGCTTGGCCCCTCGCGAGGGTCTTGAGTGTTTGCTGGTGAGGATGGGCTGTACAGGGCCGCCGGAGGAGCCACGCTGTGGGCCGCAGGCAGGCAAGTCTGGGGACCCCCGTTCCCAGGACGCCGACAGTAGCCCCCGGGCCCAAGGCGCGCTCGGGCTTGGCTTCGAGGCAAAGCCAAAGGGCAAGTGCAAAGCCCCGCGGGCCCCATAGCCTGTGGCCCTGCTCGACGCGTGGCGATTGATTGGACGTAGGCGTCTCCACTTCTCCACGCTGCCTAGGCAACTGCCCGACTTGACGAGTCCCTGCTGCTTGCAGAGAAAAATTATCATTACCTGTGATCGTGGGGAGGGGGCGGAGCCCCCGTCGCTCATCTCTTCCTGCTCTGCTCGCTTCTTCTTCTCTGCTTCATTGGTAGTAGCGACTCCCATGGCACCTATGAAGAGGTTCTCGGCCATAGAGAAGGGGAAGGCCCGCCAAGAGGGGCCCGGCTCTCCGCCACCCAAGCTTGGGCGCGGCCGTCCTCATAAGCACGCCGCGACCCCCGCCGCGGCCCCTCACGGCTGCGGCGGCGCCTCTTCTCCTGGTGGGACTCGCGCAGATCGTGGCAGCCCCATCGATGAAGGGAGGCACGCCATGGTCGCACGGCCTCCCCGGTCTTGCTTCCACTCGGCGGAGGTGAAGCCAGATTTCGTCGTGTGGTCAGAGAACCCGGCCGGCGCCTGGCTTCAGCTCCCACGCTTCTTCGCCGGTGAGCTGCCGGCACGGGTCCAGGTGGGCTCTGGCTGCAGGAGGACAGCTGTTGTAGCAAAGGTTCATGGGTCACGGTCGATGTCTCCGTCGCAGGCAACGTAGCCCTGGCCCGCGGCTGGCAGACATTTGGCCGCGCGCGCGGCCTAGGCAGGCGGTGTACTCTCCACTTCAAATTTGACGACAATGCGACCCTCTATGTGAGGGTGTTTGGAGAAGGCGGCCGCCGCGTCGGGTGCTGCCCCAAGGACAACTACGGCGGCGAGGTGCTTGTCCTTGGCGACGGTCAAGACGAGGGTGAAGATGGTCTTGCCTTTGGCGCTAGCCACTGCTCGCCCAGCTACGGCGATTCTCCCTCCAGCGACATCTCTAGCAGCGGCGGCTACGACCAGCCGCCATGCCGCCGCGCCCGCTTCGAGGGTGGCAGCGGGTCGTCTCGTCACCGCACCCCAGTGAAGCGCGAGGAGGGGTCCGGCTGAGCTCAGGAGAGTGCCATGGGTCCATCCTCGCGAGCTGCTGCAGGGGCATGCGCCACTTCTGTTTCATTCTTCCTTTCCTTCCTGCATTAAGAGAGAGACGAGTACGGGGCCCATTATGCTATGCTATGTTTATTGCTCCTGTGCCACCTTGCAGCATTGGCGTTTTATGTAGGCGCGTAGAAATAACTTAGCTTGACGCGCTCGAAGTAGTTTTCTCCTCGCGAGGCGCGCATTTCCCAGTACCTGGCGAGGCCTCCTTGGCCTGGAAGTCGTCTAGGAACTGCAAAACTTCGTTAGGAAACTCTTATTCTTTCGAGCCATGGTCGCAGGGGCCGCTTGTGTCAGGAACCCGATCCTAAGTCACACCAATCTAGCATGTGACACATCATATCACTTTGCGGCCTCACGCACGGTATAACCACAGGTGCCACCTTACCTGGCCCGGGACCGTTTGCGTCTTTTGGCTCACGTATATGATAGTGTCGCTAGCATCCATATGACAAAGAACCCGGGCCGACATGACTAGTCGTAAACCCAAAGTGGCACTAACTAACATGGACAGGCATACTTGACCCAGCAACGAACATGTCGGTCATCAGCGAGTGAATCCGGGCTGTAGCAGTTGGGCTAACAGGACTCCGGAGAATCCGGTCTGTAGCAGGCTAACAAGACTCCGGTAGACACCGCGTGACATTTCCCCGAAGGGACATACACAGGAACGAAGAAGGACCCATGCCGGCCAGCCTAAGTGTTCCGGAGCAGTAGCAAGCTACCATGGCTCAGTGGAAGCACTAGGAGACATTTCCTGGTAAGAGAGGCTACCAAGGATAAACAACTAGGTTGTCGGATCCCACACATACCAAGCATTTCAAATCGTACACACAATATGCTCGATATGTGCAAATACAACATGGCATCACAACAAAACACTACAACTCAAAGTACTTATTCATTAGGATCCGAGGAGCCAAGTATTACAATAATGGGTCTCATGACCCAACATACAGAGCATACAAGCAACAAGCACATGCGGAAGCTTAACTTGTCTGAGTATAGACAACTACAAATGAAAAAGGCCGAGAAGCCTGACTATCTACAAGACCCTGCCGAGGGCATAGGATCGTAGCTGAGGTAACAAGCTAAACGTCGAAGTCCACGCGAAATTACTAGTGAGACTGAAGTCTCTCTGCAAAAACATAAATTAAGCAAATGTGAGTACAAATGTACCCAGCAAGACTTACATCAAAACTATCTACATATGCATCAGTATCAACAAAGTGGGGTGGTGGAGTTTAACTGCAGCAAGCCAGCTTTGACTCGGTGGCTATCCTGAACTATGACTACAAGCAACTCTTTTGAGGTGGCGCACAGGAGTCCACATAGTCACCACCCAATACACCACTATGGATCCGCTCTCGTCTCCCTACAAGAACGCCATCCATAGCACTCAAGATTATCTTGCGCATTTTAGAGTATCCACTTTCACTTGTCTATGAACTGTATAGGCAACCCAGAGGTCCTTTACCACGGACGCGGCTATTCTGATAGATCATTTATAACCCTGCAGGGGTGTACTTCTTCACACATGTTTCCACCACTTAGTGTCTGCACACGACGTGGGTTTAGACCAGGACCTGACTAACCACACAAGTCCCTAGTCCAGGTTTATCGCCTATTCAGGTTCCATCCGAAGGGAGTCCGGCCGAGGTTTCCACTTACCGCCCCGAACGATGTGTGCAAGGTTCCCGAGGCACCAAATGGGCGTCCCGGTACACTGTGCCACGTGCCTACCGCATCACAGCCCACCCCTCAGGTCAGCACTGCGCACGGCGTCCAGCATACTACAAACACCAGAAACTACTTGCAACTCCTGGACAGAGGACAGGGCGGGTTAATAAGTCCAGCGGGGTCATATTTCAGGGCCCAATGTGTGGTAGTAGCTATTCATGGATCACAAACACAGAACTCAATTCCTGAGGACGGCTTTAATGAGACAACCCACCATGTACTCCTACATGGCCTCTCACCGCTACATTTACCAAATCGTGTTCACACACTTAGCTCACACCTAGTAGGACATGTTCATCACCATTCCAATTCATTCCCGATGAATCATACCTAACTCAACTCTAAGCAGTAGCAGGAATGACAAAGAAGCATGAATGAGGAGGCACATCAGGGGTCCAACAACTCCAACTCATGCTAGTGGGTTTCATCTATTTACTATGGCAATGACAGGTCATGCAGGGGAAAAGGGGGTTCAACTACCGCAGCAAGTAATAGATGAATCGTGGTTGTCATTTCTGAAGATAGTATAGCTCTTCATTGGTGTCATCGAACTCATCGTCGGAACCACGTCTACTGAGAGGGGACAAATACCGGCAACAGAGAAGGAACACAATCAATGCAATGCAACAATATGATGGATGAATATGACATGGCAATATGCTGTGATTTGGACTAATGCAACTGGTAACAATATGAGTGAAGCTGATTTGAACACAAGATTCAAATTCAAACTCCATGTAAGGCATTTCAAATGCCATTTATTCAAATTGTCATATACAGTGGCTGTAAGTTGTTCAAACATGCATGAGAATGCCATAAACAGATTCTTCTAATTTTTCATATATAATTTATTTCATTCTGATCTACGGTTGAATTTCTATGATTTTTAGAAGTTTAGGACATTTTCTAAAAATAAATAAATCATTTAGATTTATTTAAAATCTAGAAAAGTAATTACTACATCAGCATTACGTCAGCATGACGCCAGCATGTCAACAGGGGGCGGTCCAGGTCAAACTTGACGTGTGGGGTCCACACGTCAGTGACACATGGCTGGTTAGTGTCGCTGACAGGTGGGCCCGGTCAACGGCCACATCAGCAGGGTCAATTCTAATTAGTTGGTCCCGCTGGGTTATATACTAATCTAAGCTGGAAATAAACCCAGGGTTAGTTAAGGCGTGGGGCCCATATGTCAGTGAGAGAGGGGATTAATTAGCCGGGTCATCAGTGGCTAATGACGGTGCCACATCACCAGCCACCGGTGTTAGACACCGGTGACCTCAAGTCGCGGCGGAAGGTCCCCGGAGCGGCGCTACGGGCATCAGTGGGTCAAGCCAAGGGCACCAAGGGGTTGCCCTCGCTCGCCCGCATAAAGGGGAGACACCGGATGGTCGCGGGGCGATCTGTAGCGGCGGCGGCAAGTTGGGCGGCGGCCGGAGTCCGGGTGCGTGCAGGCGCGGCGCTGCAGTGTGCCAGGGAGCAGGATGGGCTGCGGGTTAGCTCCCTGGAGATGCTAGGAGCACGTCCGCATGCTCACGAGCGATGGACACTGGCTCTGGCCACGATGGCGTGAGGTCCGATAGCGGTAAGCTCTCGGGTCCAGCAGGGCTGCTAGCTAGGGGACGAAATCGAGTGCATGGAGTGAGGGGAAGAGAAGATGAGCTCACGGGGAGTCGGACGAGACGCTAAGTGGGCTCGGGGACGGCTTGGTGACGACGGAACGACGGCGGTGATCTCGCCCCGCCGAGCTTGAAGACGACGGTGGTGGCGGCGTTCCCGGGCACCCAGCGTTGCGTGACTCGGTGGAGAGGACGAGGACGTCATCGCGAATCTCAGGGGGTACGTCTGGGGGCGTAGGGTAGGCGGGTGGCTATGTGAGCGGTGGACGGCGGCGACGGGGCTGCTCGGGTGCGTGCGAGTGAGAGAGCAGAGGAGGGGAGGAGCGCGGGGGGAGGAGTGAGAGGGCCCGGGGGGTGTGGCCTCTCCAGCCAGCTCCAGGCGGTCGGCGGCAAGTAGGAGGAGGCGTGGTGCCTCGCGCGCGCGTGCGCTGTCCCGCCTCTGCCTACTGGCACAGGTTAGGGATGACTGGCACCAGGCCAGCTAGGCTGGGCCAGCACATGTGAGGCCCAGGTGGGTTTCTCTCTCTCTCTCTCCTTCATTTTGTTTCAGTTTTCTATTTTATTCCTTTGTTTTGAATTAGTAAAAATACTAATTCATTTCAAAAATTCCTGAAATAACTTGTGGGAACATTTTGAATTATTTCCAACAGCCCTCAAATCATTTCAGAATAATTTGAGCATTCAAAATATTTATATAATTTAAATGCCCCAATTCAAATACAATATGGATTGATTAAAAAATCCAGAATGTCCTAGGAATATGTGCACCATTTGTGGCAGAGGTTTTTAGCCAATTCAAAAATGATGAACTTTTCCAAAGGCATCTTGGGTTAATTCAAAATGTTTTTATTTGAACCTATCTGAATTCATTTGGTGCTAGGGTTTGAACATCCCCAATTCAAGTTCTTTTGAATTTAAACATGATGCAGGGATGCTCACAGATGCAATTAACAACAAGCAAATCTAGGGTTGTGACAACTCACCCCCACTAAACAAGAATCTCGTCCCGAGATTCAAGACGTGAGGTAAGAAGGTAGAGGGGACACTAAATCTCACAAACTTCATGATCCAAGTTGCACCTCATAAGAATATTGATTTGATCATCATCTTTGTCTCGACGTCTTGCTCTGAGAACTCCATCCAACATGACAACAAGAGGAAAGGGAAAACTCTAGAGAAATCGATCTTCGCAAGGATCGAGCAACTCAAGATCAACTCATGGAGTCAGGCGTTGAAACATCCCTTGAGTTGGGCCACAAAACACACATCAGTTGAAATGGAAAGAGGTAGATGACAACAGTTCAATTGGGTAGGCAAAATTTCCACGCTGAAGAAAATGGTGCATGGTTTGAAGATAGCGATGAAATAATTGCCATGATTTCATAATGGGGCACCTTAGAGGAGGTGACTCATAGAATTATTCCCTAAAGTGGCAAAAGAATTACTTTTGATCCATAGATCATTGAAACTCTTCATACCAGCTTGAGGCAATTCACAATGGATCGTTTGAAGGAGTTCGAAAGAATGACATACTTGGACTAGGATGGACGATGTGGACTACCTTGTTGAAGACAACGCAATGGATGATTTTTCCTTATCATCGGAAATGGATTGTACCCATGGTAGGACCTCTTTTGAAGAAGATCCTAAATAGGAATTACTGAGAAAGAAGCCCATGGGAAATTGGCACAATGGCGGTGCAAGCTGCGAACAAAATGCAAATGTTCGGAAGGTTCCAACCATCATATCTGCCTGAGATTCAGATCTGATTGGTGATAGGATACTTCAGACTCAGCATGTCTGAAAAGAAAGTTTGCAACACAAACCGATGAGATGACGTTGCGAGATTCTCGGTAAATGAACTACGATAGCAAGCTCCATAACATGAGCTGGTTCCGCTACACACATGTGAACACGTTGTCCCAGAAAAGCATGACCACATAGTAGTCTTACAAGGAAACACGACCGAGTTCTGTTTGGGAACCATCATCGAGGATACCGAAGTCCTTACATAAGTCCGGATTAGCTCTTAAGAAGGAACTTCTTCTCCTTGAACAAATTAGTCAGTGCCTTGCTGTGCTAGGGAATACATATGGAATGAAGGTTGCAAGTCTCCAAACAACAGAATACTTCGCACGTATGCATGACTAACTTGGGATGATTCTAGAGGAAGCAAACAATCTTCCTCGAATCCACGGCGAAAACTTACGTCAAGTGCACGTGAATTAGAGGAAGTCTGTTCTTTCATCCAAACATATACCTCATGGACGGGACACAAAGGCAATGCTTACAAAGTTTCCAACACTAGCTTAATGTCCAACAAAATCATGGAGAAGATAAGGATGTTGTCGATGGGCTCAACAACAATTCATCCAGGTTTCCATATAAATGGAATTCCACAATTATGTGAACACAGTGATAACATTGGTCAGACCAAAAGATATAATGGTGTAATACTCGAGGGATCAACCACGAGTAGGACAACATTACAAACATCATTGGTTCTGATTTGATTTGATGATAGCCCATACTCAAATCAAAGTTTGTCCAGACAATAGATCCAACAACTGATCACGAGGACCAATCAATGAAGATATCATCTTTCTTCAACACACACACACACACAAAAAGATATCCCTTAGTGATGAACTAACTCGGACAAGCTTCCATCTTCCAACTCTCCAAGTTGTTGTTTAGCTTAGCTAACTAGTTCAGGGTATCCAACACAGATTCTTGGAGAACGGGTGGTTTATAAGAAAACCAACTTGATCACGAACTCCACATAACGGTCAGGGGATGACCTGGTGATACTTCCGAGAAAATATTCGAAAAATCACGAACCACCGATATGTTACTAAGCTCGAGAACAATCTTGCTTTTCCAGGCAAGACGATGTGATCCGAAGAGCGAGGGATTGATACAATCCTAACTCATTGATTGTACAGTGCACCACGAAAATGGACTAGGTAGCATGATCAATCTCAGAATGGTGATTTCGTAACCAGCACGCTAAGAGAGAAATTATCGTCCTTTAACCACCAAGCAATGGTGATTTCACGGACATCATGACCTAGTTGTCCCTCTTTAGATGTCAGCATTCCGGTTACAATAACACAGAAACGAAGGAATGAACAATTATGGTGAGAAGTATCACTGCATCAAGAATTCATAAGATGGTGTGCAATTCTCATGACAATCCTCACATAAAGGGGGTAATACTCCAGGGTAAAACAAAACAAAAGCCGGATTGGCATTTGATCTGTGGATTACAACTACTTTGATTGGTCCAAGAAATGGATAAGGTACTGGAGTTTGTTTCTCTTAGTCATTCCGGAATAGAATGGCTTGATGGACCACAAGGATAATAGGAATCGATGAATGAATGCATGCATACTCTTGACTATCAATTGATAGACGAAGGTCAGAAAACAACTAAAGAGGGACAACTCAAAAGAGCATACAATTTCCTGAGTTGTGGGTGTATAGATTAGCATGTCGAACGAGTTCAACATATTTCTTCCGGATGACCCATGCAGAAAGGTAGAACTGGCAGTGTCACAATATGAATGGGGTACTCCTCAAGAGCACCCTGGTTGTGATCTTTCGGTTCAAAAGAACTTCTGCTATGATGGTTAATGGTATTGGAAGAATGAGATACCACGAACCTCGAGGACTATTGCAAAGGTTACTAATATCCTAAAGGAACTAGCAAACACTATCAGCATGAAGTAAGTAGGGTGAATCTCGGGTTCAAGAACCCAGGAATGGAATACCTACTAACTAATAACATCACAGGATGCTTTCAAGAATGATGGCTAGAATCATCACACTAGGGATACGAAGCATTGCTAGATTACTAAGTGGTTCTCTAAGACGCCTAGGGTCATAATAATGGCTTCAACATATATGTCGAGGAAATAGAGTACCTCAACACACTAGTTAGTGTGGTTAATCTGGCCCAAGGAACATCGGGAACGGGAAGAAGGGATTTACAAATGCATTAGACTATTTTGAAACCTAGGATGACTCAGACAGCATAACGGCTATAAATGCTCAAAAAGATTTCAGACATCCTGCAAAATGGTGGCATAACCGCTCAAGATCACAATATCAAGGTTCTAAGGCCAGCTATGAAAACACGGAAGTAGTAGGAGCTGAACTGCGACTTGAATCCATCATTCCTATAAGTCTATGGATTAGTAACACGTGATCCTGATAGAAAGAAGAGAAAGCCTAGTTCTTTAACCCCGTAGGAAAAAATAGGATGACTCTAATCAGAAGGGCATAAGGTAAAGGAGTAAAAAGAGCCTTACGTTCCTATCCACAATCAATTCCCTTATATAACTAAAGCATTTCTAGACTCAACTTCGACCAGTTTGTCTTGGTAATCCTACAGGCAGTCAGGCTCTGATACCAAAGCTGTCAGGACCCCTATCCGAAGTCACACCTATCTAGCATGTGACACATCATATCACTTTGCGGCCTCACACACGGTATTCCCACGGGTGCCACCTTACCTGGCCCGGGACCGTTTGCGTCTTTTGGCTCACGTATATGGTAGTGTCGCTAGCATCCATATGACAAAGAACCTGGGCTGACATGACTAGTCGTAAACCCAAAGTGGCACTAACTTACAGGGACAGGAGTACATGACCCACCAACGAATGTGTCGGTCATCAGCGTGTGAATCCGGGCTGTAGCAGCTGGGCTAACAGGACTCCGGAGAATCTGGGCTATAGCAGGCTAACAGGACTCCGGTAGACACCACGTGACATTTCGCCGAAAGGACAGACACAGGAACGAAGAAGGACACATGCCGGCCAGCCTAAGTGTTTCGGAGTAGTAGCAAGCTACCATGGCTCAGTGGAAGCACTAGGAGACATTTCCCGGTAAGAGAGGCTACCAAGGATAAACAACTAGGTTGTCGGATCCCACACATACCAAGCATTTCAAATCATACTGTCAGGACCCCGATCCTAAGCCACATCGATCTAGCATGTAAGACATCATATCACTTTGCGGCCTCACGCACGGTATTCCCACGGTTGCCACCTTACCTGCCCTGGGACCATTTGCCCCTTTTGGCTCACGTATATGATAGTGTCGCTAGCATCCATATGACGGAGAACCCGGGCTGACATGACTAGTCGTGAACCCAAAGTGGCACTAACTTACGGGGATAGGCATACATGAAACAACATCGAGCATGTCGGTCAGCAGCGTGTGAATTCGAGCTGTAGCAACTAGGCTAACAGGACTCCGGGAACCCGGGCTATAGCAGGCTAGCAGGACTCCGGATGTCATCGCGTGACATTTCCCCGAAGGAACAGACACAGGAACGAAGTGTATCACATGCCGGCTAGCCTAGGTGTTCCGGAGCAGTAGTACTGGGCTAGAAGGACTCCGGTAAACCGGGCTGTAGCAGACTACCATGGCTCAGTGGAAGCACTAGACTACATTTCCCCATAAGAGAGGCTACCAAGGATAGACAACTAGGTTGTCGGATCCCACACATACCAAGCATTTCAAATCATACACACAATATGCTCGATATGTGCAAAGACAACATGGCATCACAACAAAACTCTACAACTCAAAGTATTATTCATTAGGTTCCGAAGAGCCAGATATTACAAACATGGGTCTGATGACCCAACATACGGAGCATACAAGCAACAAGCACATGCAGAAGCTTAACTTGTCTGAGTACAGACAACTACAAAAGAAAAAGGCTGAGAAGCCTGACTAACTACAAGACCCTGTCGAGGGCATAAGATCGTAGCTGAGGTACAAGCTAAATGTCGAAGTCCACGCGGAACTACTAGCGAGACTGAAGTCTCTCTGCAAAAACATAAATTAAGCAAACGTGAGTACAAATGTACCCATCAAGACTTACATAAGAACTAGCTACATATGCATCAGTATCAACAAGGGGGCGGTGGAGTTTAACTGCAGCAAGCCAGCTTTGACTCGGTGGATATCCTAAACTACGACTGCAAGTAACTCTTTTGAGGTGGCGCATACGAGTCCACATACTCACCATATCAATACACCACTATGGATCCGCTCCCGTCTCCCTACGAGAACGCCATCCATAGCACTCACGCTTATCTTGCACATTTTAGAGTATCCACTTTCACTTGTCTATGAACTTTACAGGCAACCGAGAAGTCCTTTACCGCGGACACGGCTATTCGAATAGATGATGTTAACCCTGCAGGGATGTACTTCTTCACACACGCTCTCGCCACGTACCACCATGTACACGTCGTCTATCTCGGCAACCTTCAAGCGGAAAGCTAGCGAGGGAGTCGGCCATGACCTGACTAACCACACAAGTCTCTAGTCCAGGTTTATCGCCTATTTGGGTTCCATCCGCAAGGAGATCCAGCTGGCATGTCGCTCACGACCCCAAACGATGTGAGCAGGGTTCCCAAGCCCACCATCCGGGTGCCACTTGGTACACCGTGCCACTGTGCCTAGTCTGTCCCAAGCCCAGCTGTACCGGGTGCCACTTGGTAGACTACTAACACTACCTATAAACACCAGAAACTAGTTGCAACTGCTGGACAGAGATCGAGTTGATTAATAAGCTGAGAGGGGTCGAGTTACCGGAACCCAATGTGTGGTAGTAACTGTTCATGGATCACAAACACGGAACTCAGTTCCTGAGAACGGCTGAAATGAGACAACCCACCATGTACTACTACATGTCCTCTCACCGCCACCTTTACCAAATTGTGTTCACACACTTAGCTCTCAACGGTAGGACATGTTCACAACTTTCCAATTCACCCCCGATGAATCAGACCTGACACAACTCTAAGCAATAGAAGGCATGACAAACAAGCTTGAATGAGTAGGCACATCAGGGCACAAACAACTCCTACTCATGCTAGTGGGTTTCATCTATTTACTGTGGCAATGACAGGTCATGCAGAGGAAATGGGTTCAACTACAGCAGCCTGTAACAGTTGAATCATTGTTGTCCTGATGCAGTAAAAGAGAGCAGGAGTGAGAGAGTGGGATTGTATCGGAATGAACAAGGGGGTTTTGCTTGCCTGGCACTTCTGAAGATAGCATTGGGTCTTCATCAGTGTCAATGGTCACAGCATCGGAACAACGTCTACCGAGGGGGAACAACACCGGCAAACTGTGAATAAACACAATCAATGCAATGCACAATATGATGCATGAACATGGCATGTATATGTGATGTTGTTTGTGCTAATGCAAACAGCAACAAGTTCAATGGAGCTCATTTGAATCAAGGATTCAAATGCAACTCCAAACTTAAGCATTTTAAATGCCCTTTATGTGTTTTCATCTATACAGCAGGTTTAGATTGGTTTTTCATGCATGAAACTAGTACAGATGGATAGATTGAATTTTTCTGATAATTTTTCATATATAAATTATTTCATTTGGAGTTACGGTTGAATTTCTATGATTTTTAGAAGTTTATACTATTTTCTCGAATTTTCTGGTTTATTTTAATCCAGAAAATGTATAACTACGTCGGCATGACGTCGCTATGACATCATCAAGTCAACAGGGGCGGTCCAGGTCAAACCTGACCTGTCGGGCCCGCACGTCAGTGTGACAAGGCAGGAACAGAGGCTGACCAGTGGCGCCAGGTCAATGTTGACGTGGCAGGGTCAACTGACATGTGGGGCCACTGGTTTAAACTAAGCTAAACAGGGAATAAATCCCAGGGTTAATTAGGGCATGGGGCCCAGTAGTCAGTGAGCCAGGGGGTTTAGTTAGTGGCGTCATTAGTCGCTAATGATGGTGCCACGTCGGCGCTAACCGCCGGCGGTGAACAGAGCACGGCGGTGCTGCTCGTCTGGCCGTTTGCGGCGACGAGAGCACGGGCAGGTGGGCTCTCTGCAACGGCCGCAATGCACCGCGTCCAGTGGTGGTCTCGGGGCGGCCAGGGGTGGTCGGTAGCGGCGGTGGCAACGAGCTCAGGCGGCGGCGGGGCTCGGTGATGTGCGCGGGTGGCGCTGTGGGGTGCAAGCGGGCAAGGCGAGGTGCTAGAGAGGCTCAGCGCGGGGCGGCAAGCTCGGTGGACACGCGTCTGGGACCAAATGGTTACCGAGCGCCATCGGCAGAGAGCGCAGGCAGCGGCCAGTTGGGACGCAGGTGGTGCAGCGGCTACGGCGTGCAATAGAAGGAACGGAAGGGGGGTCAGGGTCAGCGGCTCACAGCGGTCATGGCGGTGCATCCGACGAGCTCGGAGGAGGACCGGAGCGAGCAGGGCGGCAGAAGCAATCTCGGCGGCGGGAGGTTGAAGATGGGCTCAGTGAGGACATTCGGGGGCTTCCGGCGGTGCGTGTGTCCTCGAGGAGCTACTGGACATGTTGGGGGGCCTAGGCGGTGGCTGTGGCCGTGGCGAACGGCGTCGATGGTGATGGTGGCACTCGGGCACGAGGTGCAGAGCGAGAGAGAGGAGGGGATGAGGACGAGGGAGTGGGCGAGAGGGTTCGAGGTGATGGGTGGCATCGTCCAGACGCGTCGGGGCAACAGCGGAAGCAGGAGGTGGCCGAGCGTGTGCCGGCGTGCGGCGAACACACGCCTCGCGTCCTTCTGGCGCGAGGTGGGAGACGACTGGCAGCGGTGGTGGGCTGGGCCAGCTCTTGGGCTGCACAGTGTTGGGCCTCTGGCTGTAGGTAAGCGCCAGGTAAATCCTTTCTCTATCCTTTCTCTTTTCTAATAATTTAGTTTTCTGTTATTTCATTTAGTTCATTTGCCACTGTTTTGAAAACAAACAAGTGCCAAACTTCCTCTGAATTTATTTATGTTGCTTCATGGACTTTTCCAAGGCACATAAACTATTTCAGAAGCATTTGAAAATATATTCTAGTTATATGAATATATGTTCAAATTCAAATAGCTTTTGATTTAAATTCAGAGTCCCAAAAATAATTCCTTAAAAATGTTCCTAAATTTTGGTTTGATATATAGCTCTTGCCAAAATTCTCAAACATTGCAAAAGGACATCTTGGAAACAAACAATGAGATTTCCAGGGTTCTTTGCCCTTCTTTTATTTAAGTTTTTGAGGCTTCCACTTTTCTCAATTCAAATTTCATTTGAATTTAAACATGATGACATGAAGATCAAGCAAAGACAACAGGGGCTGAGCTAGGGCTGTGACAACTCATCCCCACTAAACAAGAATCTTGTCCCGAGATTCAAGACGTTAGGTAAGAAGTCAGAGGGGAAACAAAGCCAACACAATCTTCTCGATCCAATTACCCTCACCGAAGATGTTGATTCATTGCTTCAAATTGAATTTGACGTCTTTGTTTTCGGGATCTTCATCCAACACGAGAATGAGAAGAAAGGGAAACTCTAAAGAGTCAATCTTCTAGAAGATCGAGCAATTCACGATGATCGTTTGAAGTGGTTCGGGGAAATGGCATACTCAGTTCAGAAAGGAAGCTATGGTTATAGAAACTACCTGGCAAACGGGAGGCACATTCCAATTGATACCGAGGATATAACCTAGTGACTGAGTGTGCTCTCAAGAACCTGAGCATTTCCATAGTCATCAAGGTCTTGCCAACATCCGTGCCGAGGACCCTGGCAACACATCTTACTACCATGATGAATAGTGATGGACAATGCAGGTGCAATGGAAGACAACACTTTCTCAGATTTCACCTTAGCGATGCCAAGGAAACAAAATCTGGATGATCGACCGAGAGACATTTAGCACTCCGCTTCTAATGTTCTCGTTGATGTACTAGCTTAACCCAATACCATTCGGTATCTGGAACATCAAGTAAAGGTCTGACTTCGGGAGAACAAGGCATCCATAAGGAACAACTTCTAAAATAAGTAGCACAACATCCTTATGGAGAGGATGGTCAAATTTCTCAGTTAAGGTGCTACAATAATAGATCTTCGGCTACGTGTGTCGGCCAACATCAACCTTGTCGAGACCTACATCATAGATATTGGAAAATTTCCAATCATCATATCCGCCTAAGATTCAGATCTGGTTGGTAACAGGACATTTCAGATGGCATGTCTGAAAAGGAAAGGTTGCAACACAAATCGACGAGATGAGGTTGCGAGATTCTCGGGAAATGGACTATGGTAGTAAGCTCCAAAACATGAGCGGGTTCTGCTACAACATGTGAACACGCTGTCCCAGACAAGCATGACCACATAGTAGTCTTACAACGAAACACTACCGAGTTCAGGTGGGAACCATCAACGAGGATATCGAAGTGCTTTCATAAGTCCGGATTAGCTCTTATGAAGGAACTCCTTCTCCTTGATGAAATCAATCAATGGCTTGGTGTGCTAGGGACACATATGGAATGAAGGTTGCAAGTCTCCAAACCACAAAATACTTCGCACGAGTGCATGACTGACTTGGGATGATTCCAGAGGAAACAAAACAAACTTTCTCGGATTCACGGCGGCAACTTTCACCAAATGCGCATGAATCAGGGGTAGTCACTTCTCTCATCCAAACATATGCTTCATGAATGAAACACAAGGAAATGCTTACACAAGTTTCCAACACTAGTTTGATGTCCAACAAAATCATGGAGAAGATAAAGATGTTGTCGATGGCCTCAACAACAATTTATCGATATTTCCATAAAATGGAATTCCACGACTATGTGAACACGTTGTTAGCATTGGCCAAACCCAAGGATGTAATGGTGTATGCTCGATGAAACAACCACGAGTAAGACAACATTACGAACATCATTGGTTCTGATTTGATTTGACGATAGCCCATGCTCAAATCAAAGACTCGATAAGATAATAGATCCAACAATTGATCCCGAGGACCAATCGATGAAGATATCATCTTTTTTCAACACACACTCAACACAAGACATCCCTTTAGATGAACTAAGTTAGGCAAGCTTTTATCTTCCAACTCTCCAAGTCGTTGTTTAGCTTAACCAACTAGTTTAGGGGTGTCCAACAAAGATTCTTGGAGAAGAGGTGGTTTATAAGAAAACCAACTTGATCACGAGCTCAACATAACAGTCAGAGAGAAGCCTGGTAATACTTCCGAGAAGATATTCAGAAAATCACGAACCACCGATATGTTATTAAGCTCGAGAACAATCTTGCCTTTCAGGCCAAGACGATATGATCAGGAGAGCGAGGGACTGACACAATCCTAACTCATTGATCGAAGAGTGCACCAGGAAAAATGGACTAGGTAGCACGATCAGTCTTAGAATGATAATTCAATAACCAGCACACTAAGAATGAAATTATTGTCCTTTAACTACCAAGCAACGGGGTTGCTAAGAGTATTGATTTCACACATCATAGTTCACTTGTCGGCATTCCGATTACAAGAACATGGAAATCGAGGAATGAACAATGATGGCAAGAGTTATTACTGCGTCAAGAATTCATAAGAGGTGGTGCAACTCTCCTGACACTCTTGACATAAAGATGGTAACACTCCAAGGTAGAGCATAGCAAAGCTGGATTGGCATTTTGATCTGCGGAATACAGTTGCTTTGACCCAATCCTAGATATGGATGAGGTTCTGGAGTTTGTTTCTCCTATTCATTCTGAATTAGAACGGCTTGACGGACCACAAGAATAGTATGCATCGATAACACGAATGCACAACTAGTCCTGACTATCAATTGATAGACAACGGTCGAAATACAACTAAAGAGAGACAACTCAAAGGAACATAGCACTTTCTGAGTTGTGGATGCATAGATTAGTATGTCGAGCAAAGCTCAAAATTTCTTCCGGATAACCCATGCAGAAAGGTAGAACTGGCAGATTCACAATATAGAATGGAGGACTCATCAAGAGCACTCTGGTTGTGATCTTTTGGTTCAAAAGAACTTCTACCATAGGATGGTTCATGGCATTGGAAGAATGATATACCACCTACCTTGAGGACTATCACAAAGGTTACTAATATCCGAAAGGAACTAGCAAACACTACCAACATGAAGTAAGTAGGGTGAATTTTGGGCTCAAAAACCTAAGAGTAGAATACCTACTACTAAGTAGGATCACGGGATGCTTTCGAGAATAATGGCTAGAATCATCACACTGGAACACAAAACATGGCTAGATTACTAGGTGATCCTCTAAGACACCTAGGGTCATAATAATAACTCCAACATATATGTCAAGGCAACAGAGTACCTCAACTCAACGATTAGTGTGGTTAATCTGGCCCACAGGAACATCGAGAACGGAAAGAAGGGATCTGCAAATGCATCAGATTATTTGGAAACCTCGGATGACTTGGATAGCATAACGGTTGTAAATGCTCAAGAAGATTTGAGACATCCTGCAAAATGGTGGCATAACCACTCAGAAGCACAATATGAAGGTTCTGAGATCAACTGTTATCGCACGGAGGTTGTAGAAACTGAACTAAGACTTGAATCCATCAATTCTATAAGTCTACAGATTAGTAACACGTGATCCTAATAAAAAGAAGAGAAGCCTAGTTCTTAATCCCTGTAGAAGAGAAGAGGATGACTCAGATCAGAAGGCCATAGGGTAAAGGAGTAAAAAGAGCCTTACGTTCCCTTCCACAATCAATTCCCTTATATAACTAAAGCATTTCTAGACACGACTTCGACCAGTTTGGCTTGGTAATCCTACAGGCAGTTAGGCTCTGATACCAAAGCTGTCAGGACCCCGATCCTAAGCCACATCGAGCTAGCATGTAACACATCATATCACATTGTGGCCTCACGCACGGTATTCCCACGGGTGCCACCTTACCTGCCCCGGGACCGTTTGCGCCTTTTGGCTCATGTATATGATAGTGTCGCTAGCATCCATATGATAGAGAACCCAGGCCGACATGACTAGTCATGAACCCAAAGTGGCACTAACTTACAGGGACAGGCATACATGAAACAACATCGAGCATGTCGGTCAGCAGCGTGTGAATTCGGGCTGTAGGAACTGGGCTAACAGGACTCCAGGAACCCGGGCTGTAGCAGGCTAGCAGGACTCTGGATGTCATCGCGTGACATTTCCCCGAAGGGACAGACACAGGAACGAAGTGTATAACATGCCGGCCAGTCTAGGTGTTCCGGAGCAGTAGTACTGGGCTAGCAGGACTCCGGTAAACCAGGCTGTAGCAGACTACCATGGCTCAGTGGAAGCACTAGACTACATTTCCCCATAAGAGAGGCTACCAAGGATAGACAACTAGGTTGTCCGATCCCACACATACCAAGAATTTCAAATCATACACATAATATGCTCGATATGTGCAAATACAACATGGCATCACAACAAAACTCTACAACATGGGCGGTCCAGGTCAAACCTGACCTGTGGGGCCCGCACGTCAGTGTGACAAGGCAGAAACAGAGGCTGACCAGTGGGGCCAGGTCACTACTGACGTGGTAGGGTCAACTGAGATGTGGGGCCGGCTGGTTTAAACTAAAATAAACAGAGAATAAATCCCAGAGTTAATTAGGGCATGGGGCCCAGTAGTCAGTAAACCAGGGGGTTTAGTTAGTGGCGTCATTAGTCGCTAATGATGGTGCCACGTCGACGCTAACCGCCGGCGGTGAACAGGGCACGGCAGAGCTGCTCGTCTGGCCGTTTCCGGCGACGAGAGCACGGGCAGGTGGGCCCTCTGCAATGGCCGCAACGCGACACGTCCATCGGTGGTCTCGGGGCGGCCAGGGGTGGTCGGTAGCGGAGGTGGCAACGAGCTCAGGCGGCGGCGGGGCTCGCTGATGTGCGCGGGTGGCGCTGCGGGGTGCAAGCGGGCAAGGGGAGGTGCTAGCGAGGCTTAGCGCGGGGCGGCAAGCTCGATGGACACGCACCCGGGACCAAATGGTCACCGAGCGCCGTCGGCGGCGAGCGCAGGCAGCAGCCGGTTTGGACGCAGGTGGTGCGGCGTCTACGGCATGCAACAAAAGGAACGGAGAGGGGGGTCAGGGTCAGTGGCTCCAGCGGTCATGGCGGTGCATCCGACGAGCTCGGAAGTGGACCGGAGCAAGCAGGGCGGCAGAAGCAATCTCGGCGTCGGGAGGTTGAAGATGGGCTCCGTGAGGACATTCGGCGGCTTTCGGCGGCGCGTGTGTCCTCGAGGAGGCGTAGACGTCAGTGGCGGAGCTGCTGGACATGTTGGGGGGGCTAGGCGGTGGTTGTGCCGTGGTGAACGGCGTCGGTGGCGATGGTGGCGCTCAGGCACAAGGTGCAGAGGAGAGAGAGGAGGGGATGAGGACGAGGGAGTGGGCAAGAGGGTTCGGGGTGATGCGTGGCATCGTGCAGACGTGTTGGGGCAGCAGCGGAAGCAGGAGGTGGCCGAGCGTGTGCCGGCGTGCGGCGAACACACGCCTCGCGTCCTTCTGGCGCGAGGTGGGAGACGACTGGCAGCGGTGGTGGGCTGGGCCAGCTCCTGGCTGCACAGTGCCGGGCCTCTGGGCTGTAGGTAAGCGCCAGGTAAATCCTTTCTCTCCCCTTTCTGTTTTCTATTAATTTAGTTTTCTGTTATTTCATTTAGTTCATTTGCCACCGTTTTGAAAACGAACAAGAGCCAAACTTCCTCTGAAATTATTTATGTTGCTTCATGGACTTTTCCAAGGCACATAAACTATTTCAGAAGCATTTGAAAATATATTCTCGTTATATGAATATATGTTCAAATTCAACTAGCTATTCATTTAAATTCAAAGTCCCAAAAATAATTCCTTAAAAATGTTCCTAAATTTTGGTTTGATATATAGCTCTGGCCAAAATTCTCAAACATTGCAAAAGGACATCTTGGAAACAAAGAATGAGATTTCCAGGGTTCTTTGCCCTTCTTTTATTTAAGTTTTTGAGGCTTCCACTTTCCTCAATTCAAATTTCATTTGAATTTAAACATGATGACATGAAGATCAAGCAAAGACAACAGGGGCTGAGCTAGGGCTGTGACACATACACACAATATGCTCGATATGTGCAAATACAACATGGCATCACAACAAAACTCTACAACTCAAAGTATTTATTCATTAGGATCCGAGGAGCCAAGTATTACAATCATGGGTCTCATGACCCAACATACGGAGCATACAAGCAACAAGCACATGCGGAAGCTTAACTTGTCTGAGTACAGACAACTACAAATGAAAAAGGCTGAGAAGCCTGACTATCTACATGACCCTGCTGAGGGCACAGGGTCGTAGCTGAGGTAACAAGCTAAACATCGAAGTCCACGCGAAACTACTAGTGAGACTGAAGTCTCTCTGCAAAAACATAAATTAAGCAAACGTGAGTACAAATGTACTATCAAGACTTACATCGGAACTATCTACATATGCATCGGTATCAACAAAGGGGGGTGGTGGAGTTTAACTGCAGCAAGCCAGCTTTGACTCGGTGGCTATCCTGAACTACAACTACAAGCAACTCTTTTGAGGTGGCGCACACGAGTCCACATAATCACCAACCAATACACCACTACGGATCCTCTCCCCTCTCCCTATGAGAACGCCATCCATAGCACTCACGCTTATCTTGCGCATTTTAGAGTATCCACTTTCACTTGTCTATGAACTGCATAGGCAACCCAGAGGTCCTTTACCGCGGACGCGGCTGTTCGAATAGATCATTTAGAACCCTGCAGGGGTGTACTTCTTCACACATGTTTCCACCACTTAGCGTCTGCACACGACATGTGCTCGGCGGACTTCAAGCGAAAGCCGACGTGGGTGTAGACCACGACCTGACTAACCACACAAGTCCCTAGTCCAGGTTTATCGCCTATTCAGGTTCCATCCGTAGGGAGTCCGGCCAAGGTTTCCACTTACGGCCCCGAACAATGTGTGCAGGGTTCCCGAGGCACCAAATGGGCGTCCTGGTACACCGTGCCACGTGCCTACCACATCACAGCCCACCCCTCGGGTCAGCGCTGCGCACGGCCTCTACCATACTACAAATACCAGAAACTACTTGCAACTCCCGGAAAGAGGAGAAGGGGGGTTAATAAGTCGAGCGGGCTCATATTTCAGGGCCCAACGTGTGGTAGTAGCTGTTCATGGATCACAAACACAGAACTCAGTTCCTGAGGACGGCTTCAATGAGACAACACACCATGTACTCCTACATGGCCTCTCACCGCTACCTTTACCAAATCGTGTTCACACACTTAGCTCACACACAGTAGGACATGTTCATCACCATTCCAATTCATTCCCGATGAATCAGACCTGACTCAACTCTAAGCAGTAGCAGGCATGACAAACAAGCATGAATGAGTAGGCACATCAGGGCTCAAACAACTCCTACTCATGCTAGTGGGTTTCATCTATTTACTTTGGCAATGAAAATTCATGCAGAGGAAAAGGGGGTTCAACTACTGCAGCAAGTAATAGATGAATCGTTGTTGTCCTAATGCAGTAAAAGAGAGGAGGAGCGAGAGAGTGGGATTGTATTGGAATGAACAAGGGGTTTTGCTTGCCTGGCACTTCTGAAGATAGTATAGCTCTTCATCGGTGTCATCGAACTCATCGTCGGAACCACGTCTACTGAGAGGGGACAAATACCGGCAACAGAGAAGGAACGCAATCAATGCAATGCAACAATATGATGCATGAATATGACATGGAAATATTCTGTGATTTGGACTAATGCAACTGGTAACAATTTGAGTGAAGCTGATTTGAACACAAGATTCAAATTCAAACTCCATGTAAGGCATTTCAAATGCCATTTATTCAAATTGTCATATGCAGTGTTGCATGAGAATGCCATAAACAGATTCTTCATATTTTTTTGATATTCTTCACATATAATTTATCTCATTCTAAGCTATGGTTGAATTTCTATGATTTTTAGAAGTTTAGGACATTTTCTGAAAATAAATAAATCTTTTAGACTTATTTGAAATCCGGAAAAGTGATTACTGCATCAGCATTACGTCAGCATGATGCCAGCAAGTCAGCTGGGGCCGGTCCAGGTCAAACCTGACGTGTGGGGTCCACACGTCAGTGACACAGGGCTGGTTAGTGTCGCTGACAGGTGGGCCCGGTCAACGGCCACATCAGCAGGGTCAATTTTGATGCGTGGATCCCGCTGGGTTATATACTACTCTAAGCAGGAAATAAACCCAGGGTGAGAGAGGGGGTTAATTAGCCGGGTCATCACTGGCTAATGACGGTGCCACGTCACCATCCATCGAGATTAGACGCCGGCGTGTCACGGCGGAAGGTTGCCGGAGCGGCGCTACGGGCGGCAGTGGGTCAAGCCAAGGGCACCAGGGGGTTGCCCTCGCTCGCCCGCATCTAGGGGAGGCACCGGCTGGTCGTGGGGCGATCTGTAGTGGCGGCGCCAGCAAGTTGGGCGGCGACCGAAGTCCGGGTGCGTGCGGGCGCGGTGCTGCAGTGCGCTAGGGAGCAGGATGGGCTGCGGGTTAGCTCCCTGGAGATGCTAGGAGCACATCCGCATGCTCACGAGCGGTGGAAACGGGCTCTGGCCACAACGGCGTGAGGTCCGGCGGTGGTAAGCTCTCGGGTCCGGCGGGGCTGCTAGCTAGGGGACGAAATCGAGTGCATGGAGTGAGGGGGAGAGAAGACGAGCTCACAGGGAGTCGGACGAGACGCTAAGTGGGCTCGGGGACGGCTTGGAGAGGATGAGGACGTCGTCGCAGATCTCAGGGGGTATGTATGGGGGCGTAGGGTAGGCCGGTGGCTATGCGAGCGGAGGACGGCAGCGACGGGGCTGCTCGGGTGCGTGCGAGTGAGAGAGCAGAGGAGGGGAGGAGTGCGGGGGGAGGAGTGAGAGGGCCCGGGGGGTGCGTGGCATCTCCAGCCAGCTCCAGGCAGTCGGTGGCAAGTAGGAGGAGGCGTGGCGCCTCGCGCGTGCGTGCGCTGTCCCGCCTCTGCCTGCTGGCAGACGTTAGTGATGACTGGCACCAGGCCAGGTAGGCTGGGCCAGCACAGGTGAGGCCCAGGTGGGTTTCTCTCTCTCTCTCTCTCCTTTATTTTGTTTCAGTTTTCTATTTTATTCCTCTGTTTTGAATTAGTAAAAATACTAATTCATTTCGAAAATTCCTGAAATAACTTGTGGGCACATTTTGAATTATTTCCAACAGCCCTCAAATCATTTCAGAATAATTTGAGCATTCAAAATATTGATAGAATTTAAATGCCCCAATTCAAATACAATATGGATTGATTAAAAAATCCAGAATGTCCTAGGAATATGTGCACCATTTTTGGCAGAGATTTTTAGCCAATTCAAAATTGATGAACTTTTCCAAAGGCATCTTGGGTTAATTGAAAATGTTTTTATTTGAACCTATCTAAATTCATTTGGTGCTAGGGTTTGAACATCCCCAATTCAAATTCTTTTGAATTTAAACATGATGCATGGATGCTCACTGATGCAACTAACAACAAGCAAATCTAGGGTTGTGACAGCTGGCCACGATCCAGCACTTCGCATCGCGGTACCCGAGGGGCATGGGTTGAGAGAAGTGCGCCAGCTACGAGCTCGAATGACGGTGGCTCACGAAAAAACAGGAAAAACGCTCCCGAGGGCAAAAATGCTCACGAGGGCACATGTCCAGCCCCCTCGCGGGGCATGCGAGAGAGAGTACAAGTCAAAACAGGAACCGAAGGCAGAAACGGAGGCAAAAGGCGATGGAACCAGGCCGGCAAGGAACACCAGAAAGCAAATTTTCATTAAAGAGGGGCAAGCCAACTACGGAAATAAAATGAAAAGCCGCGTCCGGCACCTAGTCTAGCCTTCTTGTCTTCTCACTAGCATGGAGCTATGTCCTGCCACTAGGACATGGGATGGAGCCCCCGAGGCCCGAGGGCGGAACTCCTGAGGCTCCGGGGCGTGTACAGCCCCACTCATTATTACGTGAGAGTGTCACGAGCGGAGACCTTCACAAGCATTGGGCCTTCTTCGTAGGCGTCGGGCCTTTTGTCGGTGTTCTGGGAACGGGGGTCCCCAGACTTGCCTTCCTGCAGCCCACGGCGTGGCTTTGCTAGCAGGCCCGTACGGCCCATCTTCATCAACAAGACAGTCAAGACCCTCGCGAGGGGCCAAGCCTCGCGAGGCGCACGACACAAGACCTCCTCAGGAGCGGCCTCGCCAGGCAGGCTAGCGAGGGGCGGAGAGATCAAGGCAAGGCAAACCTCGTGAGGTTCTCGTGACGTGAGCCATGACGATCGAGACCAGGCGGGCGCCAGGCGAGCTCCAGCGCGCGCAGCGTCCTTGTTTCCTCTTTGGTGCTAAGGAGGCAAGTGCAGGCGCGGGGTACCGAGGCATCAAGCAAAGGTTTCCATATCGGTGCAACGAGTCCAAGACCAACCGGACGGCAAGACGGAGGTCACCATGGAGCCCAAGGCGGCGTCACCACCAGAGCCTTTTTGCAGGCGAAGACTACTTTTGTCAGATTAAGCTGTACTAGTTGTCCCCTTTCAAATTGGCCGTTGTTGGCTCCCTTCTCGCACAATATTTGGGAAGAGGACCAGGGCCTCTATAAATAGGACTAGCCACCACAGTAGAAGGCAACTGGAACCAAGCCCGAGCTGATCGAATCCACACACACTCAAGTTCGCCAAGCACAAGAACACCTCAACCTCAGGAGGCTGTTCTTCCCCTTGTACTGTTCATCATCAGCCCAAGAGGCAATCCACCACCACCACCACACTGGAGTAGGGTATTACACCACAACGGTGGCCCGAACCAGTATAAATCTTGTGTCCCTTGTGTTATCAGTTCGTCGAGTTAGTCCGCGAGATCTTAGCAAAACTAGGACATGGATCGGTAGGGGGGAAATCTTCGTGCGCACCTAGTGTTCGGACCTTGAGGGTTTTGCTGGAACACGTGATCCGACACCTTTCTTCTTGGGTAGAACTTCCGGAGGTGCGCCGAAGCTTCCTTTCTGCCGCTCCGCGTCCAGTTGCTCCGTCGTCTCCATGGCGGACGCTCGCCGCGCTCGTGCTGACCGCCGGGCTGCCCTCGCCGCCCGCGTCGCTCAGACGACTCCCGTCGGCGGGCCACCCCATCGTTCTCCGTCGCCTGCCGCCAACGCCGCCACCGGCCCGGCGGGGAACAAGCAGCAAGCGTCTTTGCTGCACCCCTCGGTGCGGCGGGACGGCCGCACCGCCACTCCATCGCTGACCCCGGCCGGTTCGTCGTCTCATGCTCGTCAAGCTCCCGTGGATGCGCAGGCTGCTCTGTGCATGGCACGCGAGCTCCTGCGCTACCGCCCCATCGACGACCTCTATGAGGACTGGCTCGACCGCATCACCGAGCTCGTCAGCGCTGCAGGGGGCTCCCCTGCACCGTCCCTCTCGCTGCCTCGCCCCCTGTTAGCCACGGGCGGCATGGCCCATGGAGCGCCTTCACCACCCCTGCCCCAAGACGGAGTCTTGGTGCCAAGGTGAGCGGCCCTATCGCGTCTGGCGCCCGCTCAAGAAGAAAGAAGTTGCCAAGAAGTCCCTCCACCACGAGAGAGCGCCCTTGCGCTCCCCGCGCCACCACGGCAACACCGCGCGCCGCCTGCAGTGGCAGGGCGCGGACCCCATCAAGAGCAAGCTCTCCAACAGTGTCGAGTCCCTCTGACCACGGGAGGCTGCCGCGCCTTCACCCCTGAGCTGCGTAGCGTCGCCTAGCCTGGAAAGTTCAAGCCAGACCTGCCTCCTCGCTACGATGGCACCACCGACCCCACGGAGTTCCTGCAGCTCTATGAGCTGACCATCGAGGCGGCCAACGGCGATGAGAAAGTCATGGCGAACTGGTTCCCCAGGGCTCTCAAGGATGGCGCCCGCTCCTGGCTCCTGAACCTGCCCCCACCCTCGATCTCCTCCTGGGACGAGATGCGTAACCATTTCGTTGTCAACTTCCAGGGCACTCGCGACCGCCCGCCGGCCGCAGGTGACCTGCGCCGCGTCAAGCAACAACCAGGAGAGACCCTCCAGAAGTACATCCAGCGCTTGAACAATGTCCGCCTCAAGATCCCCAAGGTGACGGAGGAGGCCATCATCTCCGCGTTCTCTGATGGCGTCCGCAATGTCAAGATGAAGGAGGAGCTCGCTATCCACGAGGAGTTGTGCACGTCTCTGGAATTGTTCAACCTGGCGACCAAGTGAGCAAGAGCTGAGGAGGGGCGCCTCTCCCTCCTCGAGCTCCCAGCTGCGGACCCGGAGGAGAAGAAAGCCAAGGCCTAGGACGTGAAGCGTAAGGGAGCGGCCGTGCTTGCGGCAGAGCCAGACACGAAGCGCGGCAGGGACCAGCCCAAGTCATCCAAGAGCATCCGACCGTTCTGTGCCTTCCACAACCTGCACAGCCACAACACCAGCGATTATCAAGAGCTCAGAGCCATCCGCGAAGGGCACTTCGGTCAATGCCCCGAGCGCAACGGCCGGGGCTATGGCCGAGGAGGAGGACGTGGTGGCGGACGCTGGGACGATCGTGGCCCGCGCCAGGAGTGGCGCGGCCGGCCTCATGAGGACCGCTGGCAGGATCAGCCCCGCGAGGGCGCCTGGAGGGATCAGCCTCATGAGGATCGTCCTCAGGGTAACGCCGGACTCCCTCCGCTACCTCCACTGCCAAGAAGGAATGACGACCACCATCAAGACGAGGGGGCTAGGGGCTTCCAGGAACCATGCGCTATCGCCTACATCTTGGGCGGAGCTCAAGCCCCAGCCTCACAACGTATCTTCAAATAGTTTGCTCACGAAGTGAATGCAGTCCTCCCCAAGCTCGAGGCCACGCGCTCGCACAGATGGTCCAAGTGCCCCATCACGTTTAGTTCGGCAGATCAGCTCAAGTGCGCAGCTACCGCTGGCGCCCTCCCAATGTTTTGTTCACCAGTCATCAGCAGTGTGCAAGTTACCAAGACCCACATCGACGGCGGCGCAGGGCTCAACGTCCTGTCCATCGGCACGTTCGACAACCTCCAAGTGCCGTATGACCAGCTTCAGCCTACCAAGCCTTTCGCAGGAGTGACCGACAGTTCCACCACACCGATAGGGCAGGTCCGCCTCCCTGTCACCTTTGGAGAATGCAACAACTACCGCACCAAGCTCATCGACTTCGACGTCGCCTACATCTGCCTGCCATACAATGTGATCCTCGGGTACCCAGCCCTGGCCAAGTTCATGGCGATGACCCATCACGGCTACAATGTCCTCAAGATGCCGGGAAGCGGCGGAATCATCACAGTCCCGTGCGAAGAAAGAGATGCGGTGTGCTCCCTCAAGCGTGCCTTCCAAGCTGCAGCAATCGACGACCCCGACAGCAAGGGCGAGCGCCCTCCTGACGCCACCCCCAAGAAGAAGAAGTAGCTGCACCACGTAGGGCCTCAGGCGAGTGGCGCCTCATCAGGATCGGCGCCAGCACCTGGGGCGCCTCCCTCCATCGCATAGGAAAGCGCGCCCGGCGCCCCTCTCGGGCAGGGCTCGGGGGCTCTCTTCTGGAGGGCCTCGGACCTTGCCAACATCACGAGGGAGGCGCTTGGGTGCCACTTTGAGGTATGCTTCACGACACGTTTCCGTCAGGAGGACACAGGGCAAGGAGCGCCCACTGCTCAGGAGTTCATCACCAAGACCACTCAGGAACTTCAAGACGCAAGGGCCATGAGCGGCGGCCGCCGCTCACCAGGCGCAGCTCCCCATCCAGGCGAGGATGTTGGGCTGCGCGTCTACATCGACGTCCCAGGGCTCAACATGGCCGCCTCTCAGGAGCTTTTCTGGCCTTCGCGCGTGGGATGCTACGAGGACCCACCTCACAGCTATGTTCGCATGCCTTTTGGCCTGCCGAGCGTGGCGACCGCCTATCAGCGCCACCTGTGGAGCATCCTGGCGGCTCAGGAGGCCAGGCACCATGCTGTGCTGACGGAGATGGAGACGGTGGACCACCTGGAGCCCCGGAGCCTCCCGAGGCCCAGGGCCCCGGTGGCTCATGAGGAGCAACCCCTTCGCCGCATACCTTCAGCTGCCCCAACTCTCCTTCATCGACAGAACCAGGTGACATTTTCCAAATTTATTTAGCTGGGAGCGCCCCCAGGGCTGCATCATTCCCAGGCCGCGTGGGTCCGTCCCTGTGGCATGTATCCCTTTTTATGTATTTAGCTTACCTTGTTGGGGGCGCCCCTCGGGCTGCATCATCCCCAAGCCGCTCGGGCCTGACCCAGTGGCATGTATCTCCTTGCATTTACTTGAGCCAGTTTGCATTCCATGCTTAACCTATCTATGACTGTTACCTGCTCGATCGTCACCCATCATGGGAGCCGCGCGCCCGCCGTCTTTCTTCAGGATCCTTCGCGTGAGTAAGTTAGGCACAGCGTCTGTGCTAGGGCCCGTCCCTGCAGCGTCGATAAATCCGACGGCTGAGCTCTGTCTGGTGGGCCGGCCCCGTTCACGTCACCTCCTGGGGCCGTTGGTGCTTGGCTTTCTCACGCGATAACCTTAGGAGATTCGTTCGGCGCAGGTTGCCTGACCACCTCGCAGGACTAACACAGCGAACAAGAACCAAGACAAGGCGCAACCCGCCTTGAGGTAGGGCCTCGTGAGTCCCGCACTGGCTCACGAGTGCCCAAATACACCTCGTCTAGCCCTGCCGTGCACGCCACGTGTCCGGGCGGGGCTGTACATGCCCCGGGGGCTCTCCGCAGTAGGGAGTCCCCCTCCCACGCCCTAGTGGAAGCACCATGCTCCGTGCTGGCCATCGACACTGCCAAGGAGTGGCTATGCCCGTGCACAAGAGGAAGCACTACACTCCACGCTGGTCATAAACAACTAAGGGCGGCCTCACGGCCGTACCAACCTCAGGGAGCCCAGAGCTCAGTGTCCGGCCTCACCGCAACGCCTCCCCTCGAGAGAGTCGCGCGAGGGGGCTGGGCATGGGGGCTGCGCTCGGGTCACGCCCAAGCGTACGCCACCCAAGCCAGGTCCCTCGGACCTGGTCGTCGCACGCGGCTCGGCTCGGGAGGGCAAAGGTATGGAACTGTTTGCACTTCAAGGGGGACTCCTGAGCATCGCGACTCAGGAGCCTAACTGGTCACGGAGCCCCTCTCTCCTTGGTCCGTCCTGGTCTCCGGTCGGGCCAACGGCGGTTGAGGTATGCGCGGGGCCGGGCCCTGCCGACGTAGAACATTAACCTATCCTCGCGTCTCCTTCCTATAAGTTGTTTCCGCGTAAAGGGTGACTCCTGAGCATCGTGACTCAGGAGCCTAACTAGTCACGTAGGCCCTCACTCCTTGGTCCGTCCTGGTCTCCGGTCGGCCCAATGGCGATTGAGGTATGCGCGGGGCCGGGCTCTGCCAACGCAGAACATAAAGCAAATACGAATAAAATCGCAAAATCTCAAAGCAAAAATTACAAGCCATATCGTTCTCCCAAATACCAAGCACGAGTTCAAATGCCTCCACGAGGCATGATGAATGTTGCAGGAATAAAACAGGGAATTTGCCGTAAGCAAGTCACCCCTGGACACCGCCGTCACCCGCAGAAGGTGCTCCTCCCTTGGTGGCGTCGCATTCGCCTGCACCGTCAGCCGGGGCCACAGGATCGGTGTCATCGCCGGTCGAAGGCGCGAGGACGAAGCCACGAAACTTCTTCAGCAGGGTCTCCACTTGACCTTTCAAGGCTGTGGCGGCAGCCGTGCAGTGTTCATCAGCTACAGGCTCCAACAGCTCGTCAAGACGAGCACTGGGGTCATGAAGGTGCAGATGGCTGAAGACACGTGTCAGTGCAGCTGAATAAAGGACACGAGCCTCTGCCTCATCCATGGGACCTTTGCCCTCCATGACTTCTTCAAGCGCCTTCACCAAGTGGAGAAGCAGCTGAGCAGGGCCATCCTCGTCGGTGGTCAGCGGCCTCTCCAAGCCCTTCTCGTACAGTGACTTCAGCGCCACGCGCGACCTCTCCTCAAGAAGCGAGAAGGCCACGCGGTCTTCAGCCAGGACCTTCCCTTGGCGTCAAGATCGGCCTCCTTCGCCTTCGCCTTCTGCTCCAACTCCTCCAGCCGGCAGTGCTCCGTGGCCTGCGCCTTCGCCAGCTCCCCTGGCTCGGCGTCGCGGCCCTTGATGGCGTCCTCCCGGGCCCTCATCTCCTCCTCCTTCGCCTGGCGGCCACGTGCTACTTCTGCGCGCTGGTCGCGCAGTCTCTTCAGCTAGTCCTCCAGCTCTCGGCAGCGGTCGCGGGCGGCCTCGGCGTCCTTCAGCGCCGCCTCGCGATCGGCTGCAGCTTTGGCGGCGGCCTACTTCTCCTTCTCGGAGGCTGCCGCGGCCTGGCTCAGCGACGCTCGAACCGCCGAGTCAGAGTGAAGCCAGCCAGAGGCCAGCTCCAGGCGCCCGGCTACCAGGCACGGGTCCGCGCCCAGGGGATCTTCCCGCAGCTGGGCCATCTCCAAAAGGGCGTGCTCCAAGACGGCAGAGGAAGCAGAAGAACCTGGTGCCAGAGGCGCAGCAAGAGGAGGGGGCGATGTCGTCACCAGAGCTTGGGAGATCAAAGGCTCCTGAGCCTTTGGAACCTCATCAGCCGAGCCAGGCACCGGAACTTCCGGAGCCAGCTAGGCCACGGGGGCTGACTCCTCCTGATGACGCTCCTCTTGGCCTTGCGAGAGCGACCGGGCTACGGAGGTGCGAGTGTTGTCGCCTCCTTTCTCCGTGGAGGGGGGCGTGGCCGCTATATCCTCCTTCCTTTTCTTCGCGGAAGGCATCGGCCTGATCAACCAAGGGTGAATGTCGGGAAATAGCAAGTACAAGCAGGAACAAGACGAAGCTCGAAGCACTTACTGATCCACCGCGGCATAGTCCACCCTCCGCTTGGGGAGCCTGAAGAACGAAAGCTTCGGAGCCTGAGGAGTGAGCACACGGGATCCGGAAGTAGAAGACGGCGCAGTTGAAGGGCCAGAGGAAGCTCCAGGTGGCGTCAAGACGGAGGCAGCACCTCGAGAAACCAACGACGACCTGCCCCTCGTCGGGATGACGGGCAGCTCTCCCTCCTGCTGGTGGGTGTCGACCTCGGCGTCGTCAGGCAGGGCGCGGAGGATGTCAGCTTTACACAAAGGGGAGGTCTCCCCCATCTCTTCGGGGGTCACCTCCGAGTCTTCCTCTTCCCCCTCTCCCTCCCTGCGGGACTCATCACAAGATAGCTCCACTGGCTTCGGCGCTGCAGAGACCCCGGTAGGCGCCAGCGGCACCAGCCCGCGCATGTCAAAAGTCGGTCGGGCGGCCACGATCTGCTCCCAGTCCATGCGGCGGAACAAGGGAACGAAGGCGCTCGGTGGGTACTCTTGGTTGTCCCCGACCAAGAGGCAGAAAACAACGGACAGCTCATCGTCGGGCAAGGCCTCCGGGCTCAGGCAAATCTTGCCTTCTTCATCTCCATGCCTCCACAAGGGGCACGCATGCGCCTGAAGAGGAGCAACACGCAGCATCAAGAATTCCCTCAGGAGCATGGTCCCCGTCACCTTGGCCACCTTGCGTTGCCCGGCTTCAAGTCGGTCTTCATCTGCGCCAACACCGACGACGCCCGCTCATCAGTAAGCTATGCACGAGACCACCCCTTGTCGGACTGGGGCATCTCCGTCGGCAGTGCCAAGCGCGGGTGGATGCACTTGGCGCCCATCATGACCCATTTCGCCCGGAGGTTGTCGGCCTTCTTCCCGGTGTTCGAGATTGTGTTGGCCTTGCCGGCCGTGATGAAATTGGTGCACCCGGAGAAAAGAAGAAGCGGCACAGAAGAGCCACGGACGGCATCACGCCCAGGTATGCCTCACAATAGTAGGGGAAGATGGACAAGAGAAGGATGGAGTTGGGATGGAGATGCAGTGCCTGCAGCCCGTAGTGGCCGAGGACCTCATAGAAGAAATCGGAGAAGGGAGGAACCAACCCGGCCGCGATACTGCTCGTGAAGAAGGGGAAGAACGTGCTCCCCTCGGGCTCCGGCACGTCGGAGCTAGCTGGGAGCTCCGTCTTCCCCCTCTCGTTGCTCTCCCCCGCCGTCGGAAAGCGCGTGGTGGCAAGGCTCTTCTCCGAGACGTTGGGCACGTTGAGAGCCGGTTCGTACCAAGCCGGCGACGAGGAGGGCTTGATCTTGCGCGGCGCCATCGGTCGCTGATGCGGTGGAGGATGGAAGCGGATCTGAGGATTTCGGAAGCAGGGCGCAAGAAAGGGGATCTGAGCAAGGCGAAGAAAAGCAATGAAGGCAAGCACTATCTGCGCCAGCCTTTAGTCAAGTTGGGTTGTTGCCGAGGCAGTGTGGGGAAGCGGAGACGCCCACGTCCAATCAACCGCCACGCATCGACCAAGGCCATAGGCTATTAGGGCCCGCGGCGCTCCGCGCTTGACCTTTGCCTTCACCTCAAAGCCAAGCCCGAGCGCGCCTTGGGCCCGGGGGCTACAGTCGGCGTTCCGGGAACGGGGGTACCCAGACTTGCCTGCCTGCGGCCCACGGCGTGGCTTTGCTAGCAGGCTCGTACGGCCCATCTTCATCAACAAGACATTCAAGACCCTCGCGAGGGGCCAAGCCTCGCGAGGCGGACGACGCAAGACCTCCTCAGGAGCGGCCTCGCTAGGTAGGCTCGCGTGGGGCGGAGAGATCAAGGCAAGACAAACCTCGCGAGGTTCTCATGACGTGAGCCATGACGATCGAGACCAGGCGGGCACCAGCGCGCGCAGCGTCCTTGTTTCCTCTTTGGTGCTAAGGAGGCAAGCGCAGGTGCAGGGTACCGAGGCATCAAGCAAAGGTTTCCATATCAGTGCAACGAGACCAAGACCAGCTGGACGGCAAGACGGAGGTCACCATGGAGCCCAAGGCTGCGTCACCACCAGAGCCTTTTTGCAGGCGAAGACTACTTTTGTCAGGATAAGCTGTACTAGCTATCCCCTTTCAAATTGGTCATTGTTGGGTCCCTTCCCGCTCAATATTTGGGAAGAGGCCCAGGGCCTCTATAAATAGGGCTAGCCACCACAGTAGAAGGTAACTGGAACCAAGCCCGAGCTGATCGAATCCACACACACTCAAATTTGACAAGCACAAGAACACCTCAACCTCAGGAGGCTGTTCTTCCCCTTGTACTGTTCATCATCAGCCCAAGAGGCAATCCACTACCACCACACTGGAGTAGGGTATTACACCACAACGGTGGACCGAACCAGTATAAATTTTGTGTCCCTTGTGTTATGAGTTCGTCGAGTTAGTCCGCGAGATCTTAGCAAAACTAGGACGTGGATCGGTAGGGGAGAATCTTCGTGCGCACCCTAGTGTTCGAACCTTGAGGGTTTTGCCGGAACACGTGATCCGACACCTTTCTTCTTGGGTAGAACTTCCGGAGGTGCTGGATGTCCCAGGCGTTTTGGATAGGTACCCCGTCCTGCGTCTCCAGGCGCACGGCGCCAGGCCTGGAGACGTGGGCGACCCTAAACGGGCCCTCCCACATGGGCGAGAGCTTGTGCAGCCCTTCCCTGGAGAGCACCCGCCTTAGGACGAGGTCGCCCACCTTGAGCGTCCTGGAGCGGACGCTGCGAAAGTGATACCGGCGCAGCGTCTGCTGGTATCTTGCCGCCCGGAGCGTGGCTTCACGGCGGCGCTCCTCCCCCAGCACGAGGTCCATCTCCTGCATGGCGTCCTGTTGCCCCTCATCAAATGCCAGGACCCACGCGGAGTGATGCTTGACCTCGTGAGGGAGAACCACTTCTGCTCCGTAAACAAGGAAGAATGGGGTCTCGCATGTTGGCTTGGTGGCGGTAGTGTGGATGGACCACAACACAGACTGGAGCTCATCGTGCCAGCCCCTGCTGCAGGCCTCGAGCTTCTTCTTGATGGTCCTGGTCTTGAGGCCTCTTAGGACCTCCCGTTGGTGCGTTCGGCCTGACCGTTGCTCCTGGGGTGTGCCACCGAAGCGTAGCAGATCTGCGTTCCAAGGTTCGCACAATATGTCTTGAAGAGATTGCTAGTGAACTGTGAGCCGTTATCGGTGATGATGCGGTTGGGGACCCCAAACTGGCTCACGAGAACCTTGATGAACTTGACCGCGGATCCGGCTGGGATGGTGCGGACGGCTTCTACCTCCGCCAACTTGGTGAACTTGTCGATGGTGACGTAGAGGTAGCGGTAGCCCCCAGGCGCTCGAGGGAACGGGCCAAAGATATCCAGCCCCCAGACCGCGAATGGCCACGAGAGTGGGATGGTCTGGAGGCTCTGAGCTGGCTGATGGATCTGCTTGGCGTGGAATTGACAGGCCTCACAAGACTTCACCAGCTCAGTTGCGTCGTTGAGCGCTATAGGACAGTAGAACCCGCTGTGGAACGCCTTGCCGACGAGGGTTTGTGATGACGAGTGGTGCCCGCAGTCCCCGCCGTGTATGTCAGCTAGCAGCTGTTTCCCCTATTCCCTGGAGATACAACGCAGGGAAACGTCATTTGGCCGCTTCCTGTATAACTCACCGACCTAGATGCAGTACGCCGTGGCCTGCCGAGCCACGCGCTCCGAGTCCTCCTCCTTCTCCGGCAGCGTCCCACTCGTCAGTTATTCCTTGAACTCCTTGGTCCAGCACTCCTCCTAAGGCTCGAGCGCCAAGAGTAGGCGTACTCCCGAGGTCGGGCCGCAGGCCGGGGCTCCCAAGGTAGGTGGTCGGGGGAGCTCCTCCCGAGGCTGCGCCGGCCTCGAAAGTGGTGGTGTTGCCGATGGCTTGAAGAGCCGCTCCTCGAAGACGCCAGGCTCTTGGGGTAGCCACTTGGATGCTCTCTTGGTGACGTCGTCGGCTTCCCTGTTGGTGCCACGGGGCACGTGCTGCAATTCGAGGCCCAAGAACTGCTTTTCCATTTTGCGTACCTCCGCGAGGTATGCCTCCATGTGCTCGTCCCTCGGCTCATATACCTTGTTAGAGAAGTTGACGAGAAGCTGCGAGTCGCCCCTGATGGTGAGGCGCTTCACCCCCAGGTCCACTGCAGCCTTAAGGCCAGCTATGAGGCCTTCGTACTCCGCTATATTGTTGGAGACCTTCTCACCCTGCTGGAAGCAGAACTGCAGGGCGTAGTAGAGCTTGTCCTGAGTGGGCGAGATGAACACTGCTCTAGCCCCCGCGCCCTGGCGCGCAAATGCGCCATCAAAATATATCACCCAGCCGTCTGTCGCGTCACTCCCTGGCGAGAGGGACTGATCACCTCCTTCTTCAAGCTTCGGAGCGTTCGTCCATTCTGCCACGAAGTCGGCGAGCGCGGCTCCCTTGATGACCCTGGTTGTGCTGAACTCCAGCTAGAACGCCTGCAGCTTGATATTCCACTCGGCGACTCTTCCAGCAGCGTTAGGGCTCCTGACTACCCTCTTCAGTGGGTAGGCCGAGACGACCTTGATTGGGTGACCTTGAAAGTAGTACCGTAGCTTACGCGAGGCCACCAAGAGCGCGAGCAAGAGCTTCTGAGGCATGGGGTACCGCGCCCTTGCATCCCGCAGTACTGTGCTGACGAAATACACTGGGTGCTCGACTAGGGCGGGCGCGTCAACGGGACCCGCGTCTGTCGGTGGTTGGGGCGCCTCCTAAGGCGATGGGACCTCCGGAGCCTGGTCGCCCATTTGGGCCTCGGTGGGCCTAAGGCCGCCATCCTGCTCAGTTGGGTCATCCGTTGGCGTTGCTGCAGCCCCCGCGGTCTCCTTCGGGTCTTGCGTCGCCCCGGCTGGGGGCGCGGTTCGGCGCGACGTGTCCTTGGCCTGACGCTCTTCCCGAACCGCCACTAGAGCTGCACGGGCTGAGTGAGGAGTGGCGGCGACGTAAAGCACAAGGGACTCGAGAGTGTGGGGCGCCACATCACCGGAGGGCTGGTCAGATATCTTTTAAGATCTTGAAATGCTTGGTCTACCTCTGGGGTCCACTCGAATGGACCCTTCTTCCTCATCAGCTTGAAGAATGGCAGGGCGCACTCTCCCAGCTTGGAGATGAAGCGCCCCAACGAAGTCACGCAGCCGGCAAGCTTCTGCATCTCCTTGAGGGTTTGTGGTGTGCTCATCTCTTCAATCGCCTTGACCTTCTCCGGGTTGGCCTCGATTCCCCTGTGGGGCATGAGGAAGCCCAACAGCTTGCCGGAAGGGACTCCAAACACGCATATCTCCAGGTTGAGCCGCAGTTCCACCTGGCGCAGGCTCGTGATGGTCCCCTCCAGGTCCTGAATCAAAGTTCTCGCCTCCCGAAACTTCACCACAATGTCGTCAACGTAGGCTTCAGCGTTCCTCCCGAGCTGCTGGCCCAGGGCGATGTGCATCAGCCGTTGGAAGGTCCCGCCCACGTTGCGCAGCCCGAACGGCATGCAAGTGTAGAAGTACACCCGCAAGGGGTCAGGAAGGCCATCTTCTCCACATCCTCTACTGCCATCTTGATCTGGTGATAGCCTGAAAACGTATCCAGGAAGCATAGCAGGTCGCACTCGGCGGTGGAGTCAACGATCTGGTCGACGCACGGAAGCGGGAATGGATCTTGGGGACATGCTTTGTTGAGGTTGGTGTAGTCAACACACATGCGCTCCTTCCCGCCTTTCTTTGGCGCAACGACGGGGTTCGCCAGCCACTGGGGGTACCGAACCTCGCGAATGACACCCATTGCCTCCAGCTTGCAGGTTTCTTGGACGATGAAGGACTACTTCTCCATGGACTGTCGCCGTGCCTTCTGCTTCACAGGGCGCACATTTGGGCACACCCTTAAGTGATGCTCGATCACCCCTCTTGGGACCCCTACAAGCTGATTGGGCTCCCAGGCGAATAGTTCCTTGTTTGTGCGCAAGAAGTTTACCAATGCTTCCACTTGATCTGAGTCGAGGTTGGCACCTATGGTGAGGGTGGCTCCAGAAGACCCATCTTCCTCGACGGGCACCTTCTTGGTTTCTGCCTGATCTTGAGTGAACAACTGCTTCTTCTTGGCCGGTGCGGCCTCCTAAACTCCAGAGGTGGCCTCATCGGCCGGGCGCGCCGTCGTGGCGGCCTTGAGGGCAAGCTTGAGCGCCACCAGTGCCTCCTTGGTATCTCCAACTACGGTCAGGACACCCTTGCTCCCGGGCATCTTCATGAGGTTGTAGGCCGGATGGGTCGCCGCCATAAACTGGGCCAGAGCTGGGTACCCGAATATGGCGTTGTACGGGAGGCCGATGCGGACGATGTCGAAGTCAACCAGCTCCGTGCGGTAGTTGTCGCGGGTGCCGAAGGTCACGGGAAGACGGATCTGCCCTAGGGGACTGGAGGAGCCGCCGCCGACCCCGGAGAAGGACTTGCTAGGGCGGAGCCGCTCGAGGGGTACGTGCAGGAGGCTAAAAGCCTCCACAAAGAGAACGTTGAGGCCGGCGCCGCCGTCGATGAGGGTCTTGGTAACGGCCACGCTACAGATGGTGGGCGGGCAAAGCATTGGGAGCACGCCCGAGCCGACGGTGGTGACGGGGTGATATCCCGAGTCAAAGGTCAGGTCGGCCTTGGGCGCCGCCCAACCTGGAGGAGGCCCCTGCCGCGTGGAGGCTGCGCCGATCTGGCGAAAGAACGGCTTTGCGTGATGGTCCGAGGGCGGCGCTTGTGAGCCGCCGGGGAGGTCCGCAATAGTGCGAGGCGCCGGTACCGCGAAGCGCTCAGCGAAGAGATCGCGCAGCTCCTCCCAAGATGTCACCGTAGATCCTGGGAGGTTGAGCAGCCAGGCACGCGGTGCCCATTGAGGGCCATGGGAAACCAGTTGCCCATGACCTTTTTGTCGCCCCCAGCCTTGACGACGGCCCCTTCATATGCCAACAGGAAAGCCGACGGGTCCGTCGTGCCATCGTAGCGCGGCGACATCTCTGGCTTGAACTTGGGTGGCCACTGCACCCGCCGCAACACGGGGGCCAAGGCTTGGAGCCCCCTGGCCCCGCCGCGGGCATCTGTCGTCGCAGCCGGAAGAGCAGTGCCGGCCATGGGGGTGAAGCGTGGAGGTGGCGAAGCGCAGGTCGACGGAAGGAAAGCTCCGATGCACCCCTACCTGGCACGCCAAATGTCGGATTTCGGGTTCATGCAAAACCCTTGAAGTTCGAACACTGGGGTGCGCACGAAGATCTCTCTCTCCCTAGACCGCTTTCGCAACAATCACAAGGCCTAGCTCGACGAACCCAAAGAATGAGAGACACAAGAGTTTATACTGGTTCGGGCCACCGTTGTGGTGTAATACCTTACTCCAGTGTGGTGTGGTGGATTGCCTCTTGGGCTGAGGATGAATAGTTACAAGGGAAGAACAGCCTCCTAAGGGGAGGTGTTCTTGTGCTTGGTGAACTTGTGTGGCTGAGCATGATCTCTCCCCTCCCTATGGTGGTGGCTAGTCCTATTTATAGAGGCCCTGGTCCTCTTCCCAAATATTGAGCGGGAAGGGATCCCACAACGGCCAAATTCGAAGGGAGACAACTAGTACAAGTTATCCTGACTAAAGGTGGTCATCGCCTGCCAAAGGCTCTGGTGGTGATGCCGTCTTGGGCTCCACGGTGACCTCCGTCCTGCCGTCCAGCCGGTCTTGGTCTCGTTGCACCGATATGGAAACCTTTGCCTGATGCCTCAGGACTCCTCGCCTGCGCTTGCCGCTTTAGCACCAAAGAGGAAACAAGGACAGTGCGCGCTGGCGCCCGCCTGGCTCCACTCGTCATGGCTTGCATCACGGAACCTCGCGAGGTTCCCCTTGCCTTGATCTCTCTGCCCCTCACGAGCCGGCCTGGTGAGGCTGCCCCCGAGGAGGTCTTGTGTCGTCCGTCCTGCGAGGCTTGGCCGCTCACAAGGGTCTTGAGTGTTTGCTGGTGAGGATGGGCCGTACAGGGCCGCCGGAGGAGCCACGCTGTGGGCCGCAGGCAGGCAAGTCTGGGGACCCACGTTCCCAGGACGCCGACAGGAACGCCCTTATCGGGTAGTACGAGTCTCCAGATCCGGCACAGTCCGTCTGGAGACCGGAGATGGCACACCGTTGCAAAACTCATGGAACATTGAGCATCTCCGTAAGTTATACCTGTAAGGCGCAGAGGCTGCCGGGCCCTGCCCGACAGCCACCCATTGTACATGGCATTGCCGAAGTTGCATGTAACCCCTTGTACAAGCCGGGGCGATGACCCCATGCAAGAGAAAATAAAGAAGCGCTGTAGGAGGTCCGCAACTAAGATTGCATGCATGCACAAGCACACCCAGATCATTGCATAAGCACTTCATGAGCATTTGCATATGCATATAGATAGGATTGCATCCTGCATTCATTCTCATCTACATGGAGTTGCAGGTCCTTGCGGTGAACCTGCTTAGAGAAAGGACGAGAAGATTGCACAGCACGGCGATCCCCGGCAAGCCAAACAGATAAGTTCACTTCTTGTCCATTAGTATTCGATAAAGCTACAACTTGGCATGAGAAAACCTCGTCTCCCTCTTTGAAACTTAGGTGCTCCCATCCATGACTCGAATGTTGCTTCGGTCAGGGTGGTCGCAGTGGCCTTTGGGAAGAAGGAGGTTGCGGGGGGGCTGGCCCCTCTGTGTGTTCCCCAGCAGACGTAGTTCTCCGACAGACAAAGAGGGTGCTGGCTGGATATCCTGCTGGAAAAAACTCATTTATTCTATTAAAGAGGCACTTTTCCTCTTCATGGACATACACGTGCATGAATTCCCGACAATATTCATGTATTTCATTCATATGAAGTTACAAGTACAAGCATTATAGGATACAAAGATGGACTCGAGAGATTATATTATTTGAATTAAAATTTGACGATTGCCTACAGATTTAAGATTGAAAAAAAGATAAGTGCCCCGCTAGGCCTTTGCCGCTTTCCATCCGTCGCGCGAAAGGATCGAGGCGGCCGGAGGCGGACACCGCTGGAATTCTGCGCCTCCCCAGGATCAGGACGGCGCTGCTCCCCAGCTAGGAGGAAGAAATCGGAGGGCAGGCATGGATGGTGATGCTGCCGGAGGACCAGATGGGAGGCACGGAGTCACCGGCAAACACGACTCGTCGGAACGGTCGTCCCCGTTCTTGACCTCGGGGTGCGTCATGGGTTACCAGTGCCCATCTACATTACTACCACCCGAAGCCCTCGGCGCAGCCACCACGCCGGACACCATGCTCCCTATACTCTTCCACAGAGAGAATGGTCATCCCCAGGAGCCCTTGCATTTGAAGTTACTGCACGTCGTGAAGACACGTGAGAAAACAAGAAGCCTCCGTGATCGACTGGCGACCACACCCCAAAGGAGCCAGGTTCACCCCCGTTAGCGGCGAATAATTCCTACGACTCCTCCCCGACGCCAGCCGAAGAAAAAGAACAAGGAACGGTCGGCTACCACGCGCCGTGTCCGCATCAAGCCGCGACATGGTGCCAACAGCGTCCCCTCCCACTAAGGTCAAGGCTACGGGCGACATGGCGATAGATGCGCCGGGACTGCCGCTCCCGGCCTCAACACCGCGCCGACCGAACCTTCCTCTCAGATCCAAGGGAGATCCCAAGCAGAAACCGGGGGGCTGGCCCCAGGCCCTTCCCTTCAGCATCACCATAAGAAGCAGAGAACCAGGAAAGAAGGAAGAGAGGGATGAAGACGCTGAGCGGGGAAGGGCAGCTGCTCCATCAACAGGCAACCACCGCCCTCCTCCGCCAATTCAAGGCGGACGGACCCACTTCAAGATGCTCTTCCGCACCACGCGCCACCGTTACCTACCCCGCGCTATGCATGCAGCATACGTGGCTAAATATAAGAGCGCGTTGTGGGAAGAGTAATTTGGTGGTTTCTACCCCGTGCGTTAAAGTCATTCACGAGCCATCACTGCCGCGGCCCCACCACTATTGGCTTTGCAACGTGCACAGAGAAATAGAAAACCGCACCGGAATCAAGACTACCGCAGCAGCAGCAGAAAACTTCAAAGGGGCCAACTCCTTCAGCAGCCCTGCCTATGCACGTATTAGGCCCTATCCCGCAGACGCTCCGCAGCACGATCGGGGCAGGCCTGCGGGCTTCTGTTGGTGCAACAGACCCCGGGTATGTTGCCCAACTGTGCAAAGGAACAAGATCTAGATTGGAGCACCAGCTTAAGTCAAAGGTCGAAGAGCCAAGAGACTTGATGAAGCAACATTCAGCTCAGTAAGATCGAGATCGAGCCAAATGAAGAGGATATCGGCAAGAGAAGGGCATCCCTCGCAGGGGAGGCGAGCCCGGCAAGGGGCCAGGTCACCACCAGAAGCAAGCAACCAAGACTCCCCGGCAGCGCCTGCCGAGGCTTGCGAGGCCTGAACTACCCCACCAACCGCGCAAGTACGAACGTCATCAATCAGTGCGGTGTCAAGCCGCAAGGTGATTAAGTGGCAGCATTTGTCACATGGCAGCCATCTCCTACAGAAGAAACCCACAGGTGACACCTGTCCAGCGACGTGTCAAGAGAACACGTGCGGAGCTGGCGAGATAAGCCCGGCAGGTTTTGCTGGGCAGCTAGTGATGTGACACTGAGCGATGCATTTAATGCACCTTGCCAGCCCGCAGAGTGAGGTATGATAGCACTGTTTGCTATAATATCGGTGGGTAATGACAATTTTGCCACTGTGGTGACCCCTTCATCTATAAAAGGAGGCCCATGGCAATCGTAGGAGGGGGTTAGGAGGATGGAAACTTGACAAACCCAAGCCATCATACACTTGTGGTCACTGTAGCCCTGAGGAAGGCCTTGCCGGGTAAGTGTACCACGCACCACCACGTTCATTTCCACCATCAATCCACGAAAGCAGGAGTAGGGTCTTACGCCTCGCAGCGGCCTGAACCTGGCTATATTTCTCGTGTGCTCTCTGTCGTGGAGCCGCACGCTGGTCTGCTCTTTGTGCAACGCGACGTCCCCCGCCGAACCAGCAAGGGGCCGCCCGGTCCCATAGGTGCCCGCGGATATCCCGCGACAACTCATTTCAAACAAATGCGTCCGTAAGACATGGTTCCCCCTCCCAATTCCCCATTCATACATCATGGGCGCCAAATCACCTTCTCCTCGGCCGCGAAACCTCAGCCCCTCCTCCATGGTGCCCCCCACCGCACCAAATTCAATGCCGCCCTCCACCCCAATGTTGGAGCCGCTGTCCATGTGCCTCTTACTCCGTGCTGTCGGAGCTGCCTCAACGACGACCGCGTGAACCATATCGAAGTCGATTCACCCGCGCCGTTGTGCACGGCGGCGGAGCGGCTCGAACTTCAGATGCGTCCAGGGCCCCGGTGCTGCTTCCCCATAGCCGTCGACCGTCGCGACATATCTGCTTTGCTGCCGCCGTGAGCCACCGCAACCATGCCGGCCTCACTGACTCGGCAGCTGGAGCTGCCTACTTCACCGGGCCGCAAGATAGGTCGTACACTCATCTTAAATCACTTTATTTAGGTGTCAGTCGTCTGAATTTTTAGTCTGGGTCAGTCGATTCCCATTGGGAAGCAGCACCCCTCAAGGTGGCCCTAATTTAGTTTTCAGTCATCACACGTGTGACCTCTCTCGTACCTTACTGTTTAATCCCTTAGGGTGTTTCTTCATATCAGAGATATGTGTCGTTCTTAACATTATGCTATTTCTGCATCTTCAGCCACACTATCTTCCTTCTCACTGCAGCTGCTCCAACAAGGGAAGCATACACCAGAAGGGAGTTATTGTCCCCACTCAATAGTTCCCTGCATCGAATGTGCGTGCCCGACATGGATAGCCACAACAACTGCAGGGTCATCGACAAGTCAGCACATGATGCTCACTCCTATGGATGGCGGCCAGATAGGTTGTACCCTCATCTTAATTAGTTGTGTGCATGATTTATGGATTTGTTATTCATCTAAGCATGGAAAATAGATTATCACATTTCACTCTACATTCATGTTGATCTCTTAAGAGTCTTGTTCAGGGGTTAACGTTGTTCCATAGTTCAGATAAGAGACTTGTTCTTTAGGTAACGTTGTTCCATAATTATCATCCATCAGCAAATGCTATCCCCCAGTCTATTGATTATACCACTTCTAGTATTACCAATGTTGTTCTTTAGTACTTTTTGTGCCATCTAGTCAATCAAGAGAACAAACGATACATATTCTGTAGCTTTCATCTGTGTTCTCCCTTTAGTTTTTGAGACCTGTTGCTGCTAGTTAAGCCCAGTCCTACTATTTATGTCATCTCCTACATGCACTCATTACATAAATCTAACCACTAGTTGTCTTCCATGCATATCAGATATAATTGCACACATTGATATATCCACAAGAACCTCACGGAGCAATGTAACGGCCAACAAACTTGACATCAATGATACACGATATGATGGAACATGTAAACGCAGTTCTTCAGAAGACTTGCAGAGAGATGATGAATCCTATTCACCCCACAAGGTGCTTGCTCTAACTTGGCCCGTGATATGGGTACATCATGCATATAATGTCCTGGAGTGCATCTACTCTGTTGCAATGTCATGTGCTTAGCCTGCTGATCATGCATGTAAATATGTCATGCCTTCCTATTTTTCAGTACCTATTCCATTCGTGATAACATGTTTTCAAATTCAAGTACTGTCATTCTACTCTACCGCAATGCCATCTGCTTAGTTTGGACATCATGCTTCTGAATATCTTATGCATTGTTACTCATCAGTATGTACTCCATCTATCTACCATACCATGTTTTTTTACATTGAAGTGTTGTTCTAGTGGTCAGTTGCAATTCCTTCTTAGTTTCCCAATCATACATGAATATGTTTCCTTAGTGTTTTTCTGTATGTATTCTGCTATCATACAGTTCTACATTCAACTAGTGTTTTTTTACTCTATTGTCGTGTCATATCCCTAGCTCTTACATCATACTCCCTCTGTCTGAATTGCATGTCGCGGAAATGGATAAAAATGGATGTATCTAGAACTGAGATACGCCTAGACACATCCATTTCTTTCCTGATGGAGGGAATACATGTCAATATGTCATGCCTTTCTATTCTTCAGTACCTATTCCATCTCTCTGCCATAGCATGGTTTATAACTGAAGCACCATTCTTCTATATGAGGCATGCAAGTGGAAGACGGCTATGTTAGAATCTGAAGGGTTACAAACAAGGTCTTTGCAAAAGATACAAATTCCAGGAGATAGTAAACCAACTCCAGTGTTCATAGATACTACTAAAGCACAAAGAAACCCAAATCGTACTGATAATAAGCAGATTCAAGTGGCCAATGAACTAGTCCGTTCCAGTCCAGCAAATATATGTCAACTCTATTCTAAAAAGCGTGTACGTATCCTCACATCATGAAATTTTATAGCATTCATATCATATTTTCTACATGTTTCTTACCCATCTCCCTTTTAGAAAATAAGCTTGAAGAATAGAAAACTTTCTGAACTCGAATCGTGTTCCAGGAAAGTATCTTGCAGGAATTCTTTGTGCTCCAATGCTGATGTAAGTACCTGTTGTATATCACTATCTTATTACATCAACATGTATTTTGTTAATCGGTGTGAATCCAACCTTTATCTGATCTAAACTTGTAGAAAAATGTATAATTAAAGGCGACAATGTTGATTTTTGTAAGGAAAACTGCCTGGTAGTTTTGCATACTGAGCTGCATGAGTGTACTATCTCATATCATGCGCATTACTAAATTGTTGTGATGTTCTGGTTGCCCAATCATTCATTGTGTCAATGTTGCTTTCCTATTACCTTACTGGCTCATGATAGTTGTGCCATATTGTGTTAATCTGGTGTAGGTTGGTGTGGTCTGGTTGCCCAAACGTTTGTTGTGTCAATGTTGCTTTCCTATTTATCTGACCTGGCCAATGATAGCAATGCTAGTGTGTTAATTTGGTGTAGGCAGCTGATGATAAGAAGACAAACTCTGAAAATAGCAAGGTAACCCCATTGCTTCTTTCCAATAAATCTAGGCCAGGTAATGTGGCAATAACTCTTGATTAATCTGTTCGGTCCCCTCCTAATTTATGTTATGATGCAGTGGTCCAGACACTCTCCACTATCAATAATACAAGCCTGCCAAAATAGCCCTCATAATCTGTTGAGTTTCCTCTGTCCCGAATCCAACGGAAAAAATGTATGTTTGTGAAATAATTACGTGCTGAAGCAATGATGGAAATCGTGGAGGAATCAGAGGTGCACATTCTTGCGTAACAACAATTGATCAATGTTTTCGGAGACAGGGTAGAAAAGAAGGAAGGACTTGCTCACTTGCTTATGGATGTCATCCGCGCTGAGGTTGTAGATTGTGAGGTTGTTCATCGTTAAGTTATGTTCTTTTATTTGCCCTGACATCAATCTTTGATTGCCAAGTGGGTGTAATTTCCTGTAATATATGTTGGATGTGCTACGTTTTTCCTTGTATGCCGTACGTTTGCTTAGCGTGCCTCACATTCCAGCTAACTGGTCTCTAGGAAGCCAAAAAAGCAGTGAAATAATTAGTTAGCATGAATAGTTGTGGGCACTATATGAAGGTTATCGGCGCACTGCCCTTAATGGGCTTCCCTAATGGGCTAGCAGGGGCCAAAATTCGCATAGGCCTTTGATTGATAAGTTTTAGTCCTGTCCATAATTTCTCGTCGTAATGGGCTCAAATTATATCAACGTTATCTAATTGGGCCTACAGACTTGTTCGAACTTTAGATGGCCCATTAAATTGATGGGTCGTAACCAGGCCGAAAGCTCTATTGGGCCACTATAATTGAAACAAGCCAAAAGTTAACGCTTGGCCCTATTACCTCCCGGGTCGTTAACAGACCGACATCGAAGAGGGCAATAAGTGGGCCCATTCGACTTCACGGGCTGTTAACATGCCGATACTAAGGTCGGGCTATATAAAGGACAAACTGTACTGTGGGCCTTTAGCAGGCCGAAAGAGATAGTGGGCTCGTACTAGATCATGAAGAGCATGCGCCACTCAGAGGCTGAAAGTCAGGTCAACTATATATGGCTCAACTGTGTTGTGGGCCTTTAGCAGGCCGAAAGAGAAATCGGGCTTGTATTGGACCATGAAGAGCATGGGCCATTAAGAGGCCAAACCTCAGGTCCTACTGCAAATATCCCAACTCATTTATGGGTCGTTAACAGGCGGAAAGACACATCGGGCTGGTAATTGGCCCAACACTTAAATGGGTCGTTAACAGGCGGAAACCCCATCGGGCTGATATTGAGCCCAAATATATAGTGGGCTGTTAACAGGCTTGAACTGATGATGGGCTACAATGGGTTAAATAGTTAACAGGCCGAATTGGCACATCTCATATGGGCCATGGGCTTAAGTGGACCAGACACAAGTAGGCCCTATATGGGTCGGCCTGCTAATTTTGTATGGGCCGGCTTCTTCTAAATGGGCACGATTGGGCCCTGCCATGTTCCGACATATCATAGGCGCCTATCGTACAATGAGTGGATGACATCTGCCCCAACGCTGAGCCGACACATGGATCCTATGGCGAATGAGAATTTTACACGTGGAAATCCCCATTGGTGGCTGTTGTTAATGGGTTATCAGACCCAAACCGGAACCCTATAGCTTAATGGCGACCTGTTACAGTGGATGCCACGTATCGGATACCCTTGATGAAAACACTTCCATGATACGCAATTTATCGTCATGGAAGTGGACACTTCCATGATGTTAATTTTGGTATTATCATGGAACACTTCTATGACAACACATGTATGACTATCTTGATTCTGTGATAAAATCGTCATGGATGTACATGCATGACAGAAAACGTGACCTACTGTAACAAACATGTGTCATCACGGAAGTGTATTTTTTTGTAGTATAGGCTTGCTGGACGGTGATGGGTTGTATGAGGTTTATCATGTAATCGATTTATTTTTGTTAGGGCTTGATCCCTAGTATCCACTATGTTCTGAGATTGATGTTGCTATGACTTTCCTATGCTTAATGCTTGTCACTAGGGCCTGAGTGCCATGATTTCATATCTGAACGCTTTATGTTTTCATGAATATATTTGTGTTCTTGATCCGATCTTGCAAGTTGTATGCACCTGCTACGTGATATGATCCGCATACCCCAGGGTGACAATAATTTGGATTCTTTCTGGTGATTACCGTAGTTTGAGGAGTTCATGTATTCACTATGTGTTAATGCTTTGTTCTAGTTCTCTATTAAAAGGAGACCTTAATATCCCTTACTTTCCTTATGGACCCCGCTGCCACGGGAGGGTAGGACAAAAGATGTCATGCAAGTTCTTACCGCAAGCATGCATGACTATATACGAATACATGCCTACATTACATTGATAATTGGAGCTAGTTCTGTGTGGCCCTAGGTTATGACTGTAACATGATGAATGTTATCCAATGTAATCACCGATCCAATGTGTCGGTGCAACAAACCCTGGGTCCGTTGCCCGAACTGTGCATAGGCACGAGAACAAGATCACAACACCAAGGTCAGATTGAAACACAAGTACAGATCAGGAAGACTAAGAAGAGCCAGAAGAGCAATTTATCGCTAAGGAAAGAACCTCCCTTCCCGGGCAGACGAGCCTGGAGAGGTTAGGTTTGCCCCGGAAGCAAGCTTCCAAATCGTCCCGGCAGGCCTACCGGGGCTAGTGGAGGCAAGCCACGCCACCGCTCCACCTCACAACCAACCCAAGTCGTCAATCAGTGCAGTGTCAAGCCGCAAAGAGACTAAGTGGCTGCTATTTGCCACATGGAAGCCACTTCCTACAACAAATACCTCCAAGCGACACCCGTCCTGCGACGTGTCAAGCAATCAGGCGCGAAACTGGCAATACAGCCCGACGGGGCCTGCCGGGCGAGCTATGATGTGACATTGAGCGGCCCATTTAATGCGCCCTGTCAGCCTGCATAGTTAGGTATGATTGCACTGTTTTCAATCTAATCGGTGCGTAACGACTGATTTGCCACTCTGGTGACCCTTAATCTATAAAAGGAGGCCCATGACAACCTTAGAAGAGGTTGGTTGGCTAGTTGGCTAATCCACACCCGCGCACACTCATACACACGTAGCCGTTCTCGCCCCGAGGCAACCCTGCCGGGCAAGTGTGTTGTGCTCACCACCATTTTTCCACCATCAATCCACCAAAGCAAGAGTAGGGTTTTACGCCTCACGGCGGCCCAAACATGGGTAAAGACTTCCCGCGTGATCTCTGTCATGCTGTTCCACACTCCTCCTGTCGGTGGGAACGACACCTATGGGATCACTGGGATCCCTTCTACGGTTGGTGGGCGTGAGGTTGTGCAAAGAGCGGGTCTGACAGGAAGCACACGGATCGTTTACCCAGGTTCGGGCCGCGGAGATGTGTAATACCCTAGTCCTGCTTTGGTGGATGTATTTGAGTGTTCTTGTGTTCTCGAGCTAGCTACGACGCGCAACTTGCCCAAAAGATCCGAAATCCTCCTCCTGGTCGCCTCGGGCCTCCTTTCATAGGAAAAAGGGGTTGCAACAGTGGCACACGGGAGGTGGAAAGGTCTACATTCGATGAGTCTATCCTCTGGTACCATCGGACAAACGCATTTAACGCGATGCCGACGTGCCCCCTTGCTTTATCGGGGACGGCAAAGAAACATGTCCCAGCTGTCGCCGCCTCGCCTGGCCTCGACACGCGTCCGAGCTGATGAGGCATCATGGTGCCATGTCGGCTGGCCGCTGGGCTGGCGCGGTGGTGGAGCCTTCACGAAGACCTGCATGACACCACGCAGGTGCTTGCTGAGTCGGTCGTGGAGGCCGCTCGTCGCCACGCAGGTGCATGCTCAGCTGGTTGAGCTGGCAGCTGCATCGGGAAGGCGGTAGAGCATTGGCAGACGCGGGCTTGGACGCGGCCCCGTATGTGTCCCAGCAAAGGGCCTTGCCGGGGCCCCGGCAAGGGTCTTGCCGTGGCACTGTGATTGTCCCCGGCAAGGGTCTTGCTAGGGGTCTCGTGGATTTCCTCGGCTAGGATCCCGCTGAGGATCGTCATCTTCTGGTCCTCATCTGATCTTGTGTGCTTATGATCTTGAAGAAGATCTGCATGCCGCCATAAAGGCGCATCCCGAGCCTTGGTTCCAATGTAGTTGGTTGGTGGTGTTGGAACCCGCGGGCTCAAGGGTGGCCTGCTCTGCTGGCATCGGGCAAGTTGCCCCGGCAAGGCTCTTGCTGGGGCTGCGGAGGCTGCCCCGGCAAGGGTCTTGCCGGGGGAGTCCACCTCGCCCCCTTGCTCTTTCGTATTTCTTGGTCTTGGCGTTGCTTTAGGTCGCCTTGTGCCTTCGGCTTCCCTCCTTTGCCTTGCTCAGTGTGGCCGTGGGCGCGGCTCCGACTGCCCGTGCACAAGTAAAGGGGTAAAAAGGAGTGCCCCTACTTTTGTACACCGACAGGAGCCCCCGGGCCTGGGCCACACATAAGCGCGACATGTTGTTGGGCCTGGCCCAAAACGGTGCGCGGGCAGGCGGGGCGAGATCTTACCGCTGTAACTTTTCACTCGCGTGTGCTTCCCCATGACCCGCGTTGAATGTGCGTCGTGGAGGGTCGTTCGTGACGTGGGGGCATGCGTGGGACGGTTCCCGCACGCATGCGTCACATCACAATTAATGGGAAAAAAGGCGGCCCGCGCCTTCCCCGTAAAAAGGAATAACCGCGGGCGCGCTGCTCATTTACCCTCTGTGCTTTCCCCAATCTCGGAATCGTCGTCCCCTTCGTCCTCGCTCTCAAGCTCTCGCCTTTGCTCGCCGCTGTTGCGCCTCAATCATCCTTCCCCCTTCACCTCTCGCAGCCGCCATGGCACCCAAAACCTGTAAAGACAAGGGAGTGGCCAAGGACGCCGGGGCGGAGGAGCCGCTGGAGTGCGAGTTGGCGGTACGGCGGACGCAGTCCGCCTACTTCCCCACGACGGTTGATGCAGTCCATCTCCGGGACTACATCAAGCACCTATGGGGGTGCAAGACGGGGGGGGAGATGACGGGGCACCCTGCCACGCGCGTCATCCCTGCTGCTTTCGCCATGGCCGGCCCAAATCGGTACCCATTCTTCATCGACTACTTCTCATGCGGCCTCTACCCCCCTTCTCTGATTTTTTAAATGATATCATGCATACCTACGGCTTTCACCTTCTCGATTTAACCCCGAATGCCGTGGCGTGCATGGCTCTTTTTGCGCATCTCTGCGAGGGCTTCGCCGGGGTGCATCCCAACACGGCGCTCTTCCGCCACTACTTCGTCCCTCGGATCCAAAAGGGGGGCGCCATTTCCGGCTGTGTTGCCTGGATCCCAAGGTCCAAGGGGACATACCCGGAGGGCGCTCAGAAGGAGAGGTGGGAAGAGTGGCGGGGCCGGTGGTGCTGGATTGAGGAGGAGGACCCGCATGAGTTCTGCCAGGTTCGCTAGGCGCCGCCAGTTCGCAGAAGCGACTGGAGCAATGTTGACGTCGACAACGCGAAGCTCACGGTCGCCACCACCAGGATTTTTGCCTCATCGAGGCCGGGCTCACCCTCTAGATGATCTCGGCGGATTTCATCCGCCGCCGAATCGCTCCGCTGCACAACAAGGAGAGGCCGGCCTGGCTCTTCATGAACGCGGCCGACATCATGAGGCTCCGCCCAGGCCTGGACCACAACCTCACGGTGATGGGGCACGCCCACTTCTGCCAGCGGCTCTTCCAGCTTGACGTGAACCGCGACAGCAGGGTCGTACGGTCTGGCAAGGCCGCCAAGACCGGCAAGGTTGCCAAGGGACCCTTGTTTGGGTTGCCGGCGGGGGTGGTCCCGCTGAGCAACAACTCGCGCCGGAACGACATCATCGCCATGATGCCAGAGTTCAACGCGCACGGCCTCGTCCCAAATTGGGCTGAGCCACCGGAGGATCAAGTGCAGGAGTTTTTTTATACCCTGGAGAAGTACGTCCGCGCAGAGCCGCTGCTCGTTCAGGACACCACCCAGGTGGAGCTGGACTACATTGCCGCCAGGGCGGCGGAGGCGGAGCTCGCCAAGGAGGACGGCAGCGCCGGCGGCGTGGAGGACAAGGCTGAAGCGGCCGAGGAGGAGAAGGAGCTCGCCTAGTGGGTGGAGTCTGCTGGGGAGGCCAGCGGCGCCGGCACAGGGGCCCCTCTCATTGAGGATGTGGTCGATGAGTCATTGTCGGAGGAGGAGGAGGAGGAGGTCAAGGTTGTCGACCCTCCAGCCATGGGGAGATGGCGAGTCCTGCGGCGGGCCATCTCCGGCGAGCCGGTCCGGCCCAGCAGGGCCGTGCAACCCCGGCAAGTCCCGGAGGCGTTCGTGCACCAAACGAGGGTCGCGGCAGCGAAGAAATTGGTGAAGGCCGCGGTGGCGAGAAAGAAAGCAACTGCCTCTTCTTCGTCCAAGCGCGTCCAGAACCCACCTCCTGCTCCTCTTCCGGCGGACATCGACCTGGAGGTCATCTTCGACTTCGGGTCCCTTAGCCCAGGAAGGAAGAGGAAGGCAGCAGAGGAGGAGGTGGAGGATGAGTAAGCGTCTTGTTCCTTTTTTGTCATCTCCATCTCCTCAAACTGTGCTGTTTATCTTGACTTGTTTTCATCTTTGCAGGGTTGTGGAGACACTGGCCCAGAGGGTGAAGAGGGCCAGAACTTCGACGGGCGGCCAGCCCCCGGCAGGCGCTTCCGGCACACCGTTGGTGGTGTTGAGCAGCCCGGATAGCAGCCCTCGGCACAGCCCCCAGCGTAAGCTCGTCACTCACCCCTTGTCAACGGGTGTTGGGGGTACGATCCCTCGGTGCTGACCCTGCCGTGATTGCAGGAGGAGAACAGCAGCAGGAGGAGCCACTGAGGGCTACCCCCAACATGCCGCCCCCATCAACCACGCCGCCCCGAGGGGCGTCCCCGGCAAGGGCGCCAAGTACCGAGCCCATGCACACGGAGGAGGAGGAGGCAAACTTGGGCGCTGGTGGCTTCGCCTCGGCGTCGGATATCGGTGGGGAGGGGGCCTCTTCTTCCCAGCCTGGCACGGGTAAGTCACTCGCCTTCCATCCCTGTTCTTCTTTTTTCTCTTTTTGAATCTTGATCTTGGCTTCGCCTCATCCCCTTCTCGATATCCAAATCCTCCCTTGGCTGACCAGGAGGACGTAGACACCGTCATCGAGAATGTCGCCAAGGCCGCCGCGGCGGAGGCTGAGAAGATCGCCGCCGAGGAGGCCGCCAAGGGTGCGGCTGAGGATGCCGCCAAGGGGTCTACCGGGCAGCCCGGCATGGCTGCTGCTGAGGAGGCCGGCAAGGGGCCTGCCGGGGAGGCCGGCATGGCCGCTACCGAGGAGGAGGTGGTTGACAACCAACCTTCCTCCTCTGCTGCCTCTGGCTCAGGCAGGTACCTGAGGGTGAGCGACGACCTGTTCGTCCACCTCCCAGGGACGGCGAGCACCGGGGCGCCTGCCGAGGGGGAGGTGTTTGACAATGAAGTGCTCGCTGCCGCGGGGCTTGAGGTTGTTGATGAGCCGAGCGCTGGTGGCGGCGGCTCCCAGGAAGAGCGGCTTCTCCGGTCCATGAGCGCCAACTTCCAGAAGCTCCAGGCGCTTCACCGCGCCCACCTGGACAAAGCCAAGTCCAGGATGGCGGTGGTGGACAAGGCAGAGGCGGACCTCGAGGAGCGCATCGCCGAGGGGCAGGCTTGGTTCCACCAGGCCCACAAGGACTTGAAGGCTGCCCAGGACGCGCTGGCTGAGCGCAACCTGGTGCCCGTCATGAAGCAGGCCGACATCGAGAAGGCCCGGGAACTGGCGAAGCAAGAGGCTGCCCAGGCCGAGGCTGCTCGGCACCAGCAGTAGGCCACGCTAACCTCCCAGGAGGAGGACCTTGCCGCGCGTGAGGAGAAGCTCGCTGCAACGCTCCGCGGCAAGGACAAGGAGGTGGAGAAGCTGGTCGTGCAGCAGACCCAGGAGCTGGAGCAGAGGCACAGGGAGGCACTCAATGCCCAGGCTCTGATTGACGCCGGCAAGGTGAAGGAGCTGGAGGTGGAGCGGGACGGGCAGAATGACCAGGTCCTGAAGCTGTCCAAAGAGAATGATACGCTCAACGGTGTTCTGGTTGAGGCATAGGGCGCAGTCCTCGGCAAGGCCGGGCAGCTTTCTGAGCACAACAACCCCATCAAAGACCTCAAGCTGAAGCTGGAGGGTCTCAAGGGGATGCTGTCAGAGGTCAGGGCCCGGGAGGAGACTTTGACCAAGAATCTGGAGAAGGAGAGGCAGCTGCGGAAGAACGAGACTGCCAACCACAAGGATTTTGTGGAGGGCGAGAACCGCTGGATCGGCCGCCTCGAAGGCGTCACCGGCAAGATCACCACGCAGCTGGCTACCATGGGGATGCTAAATGTGAGGTACACCCCGGAGCGCAACGTGAGCCCCAACGCCAAGCTGACCCTATTCTTTGAGGGTGTCTTCGGGGCCCTGCAGCAGCTCCACTCCAATCGGGCGGCCTCCCTGGCCGATGAGGCCCGGAGGCTTTGCCGGGGTGCCATGACCAAGGTCCTCACCAAGGTGGCGCACTGGAATCCTGACCTCGACTTCGACACCGCGCTGGAGAGCTTGCCGGAGGATGCAGACATCGCGGCGCTCAAGGAGCATATCAAGCCCATCATCAGCCGCATCGACGGAATCCAGAGGCTGGAGGGCCAGCGCCGGGATTATGCACCCCGTTTCTCATAGCCGCTGTAGGTTCATGACCAAGACAATTTCTATCTTTAGTTAGAACCGCGGCAACAACTGATGTAATATAACTCTGCAGTACTTCTGATATGATGCACGCTATCTTCCTGTTCGATCTTCAATTGTATGTTCACCCTACGTTAATCGGGTAGGCTTGCCGGCGCGTAAACCCAGGCCACGGCGTCATTTGGACGGATCCCCAATGGCCCGCCGGGTGTGCTTGCTGCCAGGCGAGCCACCTTACCACCCTCAATGCGGCCGCTCGAACTGTCGAGCTTGACTCGAGTCAGAATCGAGGGCGTTGCCAACTGCGGAAGGCTACCCTGCTGTTCTCGACGTGGCCGCTTGAGCTGTTGAGCGGACTCGAAACAGAGCAAGGGCGTTGCCAATGGCGGAAGGGCCCATGTGCCTGCAGGTTTTCATTACATAGGGCAGGACCTTCGAGGACAATAGCCATATATATAAAGAGAAATTGCTTAATGTTTCGTACAACTTAGCTTTTCTGTCGCTGCACGGGCGTCCATCGCATCTGCAGGTGGTGCCGTCAAGCTTGGTCGTCTTTTTCCTTGGAACGATGGACATAATGAAGCCGCTGCTCCGATCAGACCAGATTTTCACAACCGCGTCCCCTACCTGGCGTGCCAAAGATGTCGGTGGGAACCACACCTATGGGATCACTGGGATCCCTTTTATGGTTGGCGGGCGGGAGGTTGTGCAAAGAGCGGGTCTGACAGGAAGCACACGGATCGTTTACCCAGTTTCGGGCCACGGAGATGCGTAATACCCTAGTCCTGCTTTGGTGGATGTATTTGAGGGTTCTTGTTTTCTCGAGCTAGCTACGAGGCGCAACTTGCCCAAAAGATCTGAAATCCTCCTCCTAGTCGCCTCGGGCCTCCTTTTATAGGAAAAAAGGGGTTGCCACAGTGGCACACAGGAGGTGGCAAGGTCTACATTCGATGAGTCTATCCTCTGGTACCGTTGGACAAACGCATTTAATGCGCTGCCGATGTGCCCCCCTTGGTTTGTCGGGGACGGCAAAGAAACATGTCCCAGCTGTCGCCGCCTCGCCTGGCCTCGACACGCGTCCGAGCTGATGAGGCATCATGGTGCCATGTCGGCTGGCCGCTGGGCTGGCGCGGTGGTGGAGCCTTCCCGAAGACCTGCATGACACCACGCAGGTGCTTGCTGAGTCGGTCGTGGAGGCCGCTCGTCGCCACGCAGGTGCATGCTCAGCTGGTTGAGCTGGCAGCTGCATCGGGAAGGCGGTAGAGCCTTGGCAGACGCGGGCTTGGACGCGGCCCCGTATGTGTCCCAGCAAAGGGCCTTGCCGGGGCCCCGGCAAGGGTCTTGCCGTGGCACTGTGATTGTCCCCGGCAAGGGTCTTGCTAGGGGTCTCGTGGATTTCCTCGGCTAGGATCCCGCTGAGGATCGTCATCTTCTGGTCCTCATCTGATCTTGTGTGCTTATGATCTTGAAGAAGATCTGCATGCCGCCATAAAGGCACCTCCCGAGCCTTGGTTCCAATGTAGTTGGTTGGTGGTGTTGGAACCCACGGGCTCAAGGGTGGCCTGCTCTGCTGGCATCGGGCAAGTAAAGGGGTAAAAAGGAGTGCCCCTACTTTTGTACACCGACACCGCCGCTCTTTGTGCAACATGCCATTCCCTTGCCGAACCAGAAAGGGGCTCTTGGTCCCGTAGGTGGCCGTTGTCGGATGTGGTGTTCCGGCAAATCCCTTAAGGTTCGAACTCTGGGGTGCGCACGAAGTTCTTCCCCTCCTACCGATCCACGCCCTAGCTCGCTAAGATCTCACGGACGAACTAGGCGAACTCGTAACACAGAAAGACACGAGATTTATACTGGTTCGGGCCACCGTTGTGGTGTAATACCCTACTCCAGTGTGTGGTGGTGGATTGCCTCTTGGGCTGATGATGAACAGTACAAGGGGAAGAACAGCCTCCTAAGGTTGGGGTGTTCTTGTGCGAGCGTGGGTTGGCTCCAGACCGGATCTCTCCCTACTGTGGTACCTAGCTCTACTTATATAGGCCCTGGTCCTCTTCCCAAATATTGAACAGGAAGGGAGCCAACAATGGTGGGCAATTTGAAAGGGGACAACTAGTACAAGCTATCCTGACAAAAGTGGTCTTCGCCTGCTAAAGGCTCTGGCGGTGACGCCGTCTTGGGCTCCATGGTGACCTCCGTCTTGCCGTCCTCCTGGTCTTGGTCTTATTGCACTGATATGGCAACCTTTTCCTGATGCCTCGGTACTCCGTGCCTGCGCCTGCCTCCTTAGCACCAAAGAGGAAACAAGGACGCTGCACGCGCTAGCGCCCGCCTGGTGACGAGCGTCATGGCTCACATCACGAGAGCCTCATGAGGTTTGCCCCGCCTTGATATCTCCGCTCCTAGCGAGGCAGCCTGGCTAGGCCACTCTTGAGGAGGTCTTGCGTTGTCCACCCCGCGAGGCTTGGCCCCTCACGAGGGTCTTGATTGCCTTGTTGATGAAGATGGGCCGTATGGCCCGCTAGCTTAGCCACGCCGTGGGCCGCAGGCAGGCAAGTCTGGGGACCCCCGTTTCCAGAATGCCGACAGTAGCCCCCGGGCCCAAGGTGTGCTTGGGCTTAGCTTCGCGGCGAAGCCAAGGGTCAAGTACGGAGCACCGCAGGGCCCCAAAGCCTGTGGCGTCGGTCGACGCGTGGCGGTTGATTGGACGTGGGCGTCTCTGCTTCCCCACGCTGCCTCGGCAACTGCACGACTTGACATGTCCCTGCGACATGCAAGGAAAACCATCATTACCTGCGATCGTGGGGGGCGCCGGTTGGCCTCCTCTCGCTATAAATGGGGAAGGGGGTGGAGCCCCCGTCGCCCATCTCTTCCTTGCTTCACTCGCTTCTTCTCCTTGCTCCTCTGCTTGCCACAATGGCGCCCATCCGAAGGTTTTCCGCGGACGAGAAGGGAACGGCCCCCCGCAATGGTCCGGGGCCTCTCCCGGCGAAGAAGAGGCTGGTCCATTACCGCGACGAAGTGGCGATGCATGTGGTGACGAGGCCTTGGTGCGAGCGGCCTCCTCCAGGGTATCCGCTTCCCTTGTACGCCCGAGCCGAGGGCTCAGGAGGGCGGAGCGATGAGCGGCGCCGCCGGCACCGCGCCCGTGGTCACCGGGCGACGGCAACGCGTACAGTCGCTCCGGGAGTCCACGCTGCGGACTCCTCGCGCGAGCTTGTGCTATGGGCGCCGATGCCCCCAAGCTCTTGGATCCGCTTCCCGCGGTTCTTCTCCGACATGATGCCGCCGAGGGGGCCCCTCGAGCTTTGGCTGTAGCACGCCAACTGCGACGCTCTGGCGACCGGAGTAGAGATCGAAGCAGTCCCCGCTGGCAAGATCTTCATGACCCGCGGCTGGGGCGACGTCGCCTGGGTTTGCCGTGCGAGGGGAGCCCTTGTTATCCACTTCGAGTACGACGATGCGACCACGCTCTTCTTAAATGTCTTCGCTGCGGAGGGCCGCCGCCTGGAGTGTTTCCCTAGAGGGGAGCGCCAAGTTGATGTGCACTCCGCTCGTGGCTACTCCAGCTGCAGCAGCCCCTGGGAGTCCAGAAGCTCTCCCGAGCCTTACGAGACTCCGGAGACGAGCGACGATAGCTACGTGCCCCCGAGCTCTTGCCGGGCCCGGAGCAGGTCTTCGGCGTCCAGCCGACGTCGCCGCTGATTTGGATGAGGTTGGCGCCGGCCTCCCGTGGCCTATTGTTGATGAAGGCGTCTGCCACGGGAGGGTGTAGATAGGATTCCCCTTAGTTCTTGTTGTTGCTTCCTGCGAAGAATCATGAAGTACCCCGTGGGGGTGTGGAAGGATCTGTGATGCCCTTTTGTGTATCTCTTCCTTATTATGAAAATTTGCGAGCGCATGTCCTGAGTAGGCTCGGTCTCCCCTTACCAACCCCGCGATAGCTTGTTGCTCTACGCTGACAGGTCCCAGTCCCCAGGCAGGCTACAGTCGTCGCTGGTATGCCAGGTCGCGTGCCGTGGTCAAGGCCAGGAGGTGTGCGGCCCGAGGTCCGGTAAGACACCCTAAGGCGATGCTCAGGAGGTCCCCTTTTGCAACGCCCACGATGCAGCTGTATCTCCCATGTGTCGAGGCACGACTTAGAGGCATAACCGCATTGTGGTTTTGTCGCAAGAAGGGTCATCTTCACACAATCCCATGTAATGAACAAGAATGGGATAAAGAGTTGGCTTACAATCGCCACTTCACACAATACATAAATAAATCATACATTAATCAGAGTACACACATAGACCGACTACGGTCAAAGCCAAAAGAAAAGAAGATAACCCAACTACTAGATCCCTGATCGTCCCAACTGGGCTCCACTAATGATCAACATGAAAAGAAACAACACAATGAACAAGATCTTCATCGAGCTCCCACTTGAGCTCATTTGCGTCACCTGCACTGGCATCGTCGGCACCTGCAACTGTTTGGAAGTATCTGCGAGTCCCGAGGACTCAGCAATCTCACACCCGCGAGATCAAGACTACTTAAGCTTATAGGAAAAGATGGGGTAATGAGGTGGAGCTGCAGCAAGCACTAAGCATATATGGTGGCTAACATACGCAAATAAGAGCGAGAAGAGAAGCAACGGAACGGTCGTCAACCGCTAATGACCAAGAAGTGATCCTGAACTCCTACTTACGTCAAACATAACCCAAAAGCTGTGTTCACTTCCCGAACTCCGCCGAAAAGAGACAATCATGGCTACACACACGGTTGATGCATTTTAATTAAGTCAAGTGTCAAGTTCTCTACAACCGGATATTAACAAATTCCCATCTGCCACATAACCGCGGGCATGGCTTTCGAAAGATAATACCCTGCAGGGGTGTCCCAACTTAGCCCATTATAAGCTCTCACGGTCAACGAAGGATAAACCTTCTCCCAGGAAGACCCGATTAGTCTCGGAATCCCGGTTTACAAGATATTTCAACAATGGTAAAACAAGACCAGCAAAGCTGCCCGATGTGCCGACAAATCCCGATAGGAGCTGCACATATCTCTTTCTCAGGGCACACCGGATGAGCAAGACGTCGGGTTGGCATAGACCCGGGTTGCCTAGGGGGCGCCGGACATCGCTCGGTTTGGACCAGCACTCGAAGGAGAACTGGTCCGGGGGGGGTGCGTAAAATAAAGATGACCCTTGAGTCTGCAGAACCCAAGGGAAAAGGGGATAGGTGGTAGCAAATGGTAAAACCAAGGTTGGGCCTTGCTGGAGGAGTTTTATTCAAAGCGAACTGTCAAGGGGGTCCCATAAATCACCCAACCGCGTAAGGAACGCAAAATCAAGGAACATAACACTGGTATGACGGAAACTAGGGTAGCAAGAGTGGAACAAAACACCAGGCATAGGGCCGTGCCTTCCACCTTTTACCAAATATATGGATGCATTAATTAATATAAGAGATATTGTGATATCCCAACATAAACATAATCCAACATGGAGCAATCTTCAACTTCACCTGCAACTAGCAACGCTATAAGAGGGGCTGAGCAAAAGCGGTAACATAGCCAAACAATGGTTTGCTAGGAAGGGATGGTTAGAGGCTTGACATGGCAATAGGGAGGCATGATATGGCAAGTGGTAGGTAACGCAGCATAGCAATAGAGCGAACAACTAGCAAGCAAAGATAGAAGTGATTTCGAGGGTATGGTCATCTTGCCTGCAAGGTACTCAGAGTTGTCGAAAGCTTGATCCTCGTAAGCGTACTCAACAGGTTCCTCGTACATGAACTCATCTCCCGGCTCTACCCAAAACAAGAACACAAGCGATGGAACCACAATCAATAGCGGGAAATGCACAAGCAACATGATGCAAAACATGTATGATATGCGAGATGTGGTATGTGATGCATATGTGTGCTCCAGAAGAAAAATGATGAACAAGGCAGTAACTTGGCAAACCAAGCATGCCACTGGAAAGATGAGATGATTTCGGTCGAAATCGATATAAAGAACACCGGAAACGGATGCACGGTTTGCAAATGGCAAGCAAAACAAGAATGACACGAATCTGCGATTAAGAGCATGATAGCACTTAGAATGCAACAAGTAACAATGCTACAGAACTCCAATGTAGCAGCAAAGCATATGGCAGTAATCTAGAGGAGATGCTTGACAAAAGATGAACACTGGGCTACGGGCTAGATCACAACATAACAGGTTCAAACAAGCATGGCAAAAGTGCAAAAGATATCAGGATCACGGACTTGGTGAAATTACTGGACATGGCAGAAACAGCATCAGGTAGCAATGTTCAGAGCACGAAATCAACATGCTACAAGAACTTAACATAGGAAAACAAAGCATGGCATGAATCTACTGATTGCATAGAAAAAAGTCCCTTATTGACCATAAGCTAAAAAGGGCCAGAAGATATGATGGAAACCATGTAAACATAGCAAGTTTCGTTAGCAGGTTCCAGACCATGGCAGAAAAAATAATATGAAGGCATCTTGGTGAGCTTGATGCACTCACCACGAAGCAAGGAATGAAAAAACAAGCATACCTACAGCAAGATGGCATGTTTATGAAGCTATCCATGGCAAGAGCAAATACATAGCATGAAAGGATCAACTACAACAAGCTTGGCAAAATTGAATAACACGTAAACAATCTGCCGGGAACATTTTATAGCAAAAGTAGAGCAAGATTGAGTCATGCTATGGCACTCCATAATTGAAACAAAGGCATGAATGGATGAATTACAACAATATCAACAAAACATCCTTACTGAACATCACCAAAATAAGCATGGATCTCTCTGTAGCCATATGGATACATAGCAACAAAATAACAGCAGTCACTGACTTAGGGAAATCACCAAGTCCCTGAAATCAGTAACATTACGGAGCCTAGTTTGCCTGCTTGTGCTAGTCACCACAGAGATCACAAAAATACGTGGCATCCCAGTAAAGATGGCATGGCATACAACAAAACACATGTAGAGCTCATGCCCATAAGATGTACAGGATAAATGCAACAAAAATAACAAAACCCTAAGTTCTGATAAGTAACAGCAGATAACAGCAACTAGCACTCTTGCACCAAAGATTTGGGCAGCAAGATGGACTCAAATGAATATGGTGCTATGGAACAAAATGAAGAGCATCTAGAGGCGAACATTTCGATATATTAGACGCGCGAAACGGGGCTATATGCAGAGAGTTATGCCATGAGGAAGTATGCAATAGAATGTAAAAATTCGGGGACTTAGAGAAATTCGAGGGGGGTCTCGGGGTCAACCTTACTGCCCAGATCGGATCGGGACGGAGGGAGCTTGGGGCTGCCGGAGCGCTCGCCAGCGAAGGGGAAGGAGGAGGGCGCGGCGGCCGGCGCACTGCAGAGAGAGAGAGAGGGATCTGAGAGAGAGAGAGAGAGGCAAGAGGGAGAGGGAGAGGGAGAGGAAGGAGGAGAAGGGGCGCGGCGGTGCCCTGCTCACCGGCGGCGCGGAGGACTGGAGGCGGCGACGAGGTCCGGCGCAGGCGGGCGGCGGGAGGCGCTCGGCGTCGGGCGCAGGAGGCGAGGAGCGGGGCGCCTCAGGGCGGCAGCGGCCGCTCGGGCCCGCGCGGGCCTCGGATGGGCTCCGCGGGCCGCGGCGGCGGGGAGGAGAGAGAGAGGAGGCGCGGGTGACGTGGCAGCGGCGGATTGGTCGGAGGGCAGCGGCGGACATGTCCGGCGGCGCGGGAGGTTTTGTCCGGCGCGCGGAGGAGGAAGAGGCTAGGGTTGCACCGTGAATTTCGGGGAGGCTCACATATTTATAGGTAGTGGGAGCTAGGAGAGTCCAAACGAGGTGCGGTTTTCGCCCACACGATCATGATTGAACGACCGAGAGAATGGAGGTGAGTTTGCAGGGTTTTGGGCTGGTTAGAGAGAGGTTTTGCTGCAACACACAAAAGGACTTTGCGGTTACCCGGTTAACCGTTGGAGCACCAAACGACCTCTAAATGGCACGAAACTTGACAGGTGGTCTACCGGTGGTATACCAAGGCCACTTGGCAAGCCTCGGTCCATTCCGAGAACGTTCAACACCCGCTCACGAAAAGAAACAAGAGGGGTGCGCCGGAGGAGGTGGGAGTGCCGGATTGCAAAACGGACAACAGGGAAAATGCTCGGATGCATGAGACGAACACGTATGCAAATGCAATGCACATGATGACATGATATGAGATGCATGCCATGAAAAAAATGCAAAACTAAAAACAAAACCCGACCACGGAGGGAAAATCATAACACACAGCCGAAAATGGCAAGAGTCGGAGTTACAATTATGGAAAGTTACATCCGGGGTGTTACAACACTCCACCACTACGAGAGGATCTCGTCCCGAGATCTAGGATGGCACCGGAGAGAAGCAGAAGAGGAAGAGGTAAAACAAAGTTGCTTCTTTGACAAATGAGTGAAACCAAAGAACCTTGAGAGGTCGCAAAGCTTGAAGAAATGTCACGACAGAGGTGAACAAAATTTAAAACACTCCGTTATCAAAGAGGAACAAGGAACATTGCGAGAACCTTAGTAGGTTGACGGACATGAAACAAGAGCTTAACGGATCAAAATTAATATGAAACACACCGGTAGAAAAGAGAAACAAGGAACACCATGAGAACCTTGAGGTTAAGTGACACGATAGATATTTAAACCACTCCGGTTAAAACAAAATAGGGAAGGAATAAGAACAATATAATTTGGGCAGCACTCCGACTGTAAATGGAAGGAATTGAGCATGATCTTGACAAGATGAGAGGATACTCGATGAAATTAACAACACACTGCCTCCGGAAGAAATAAATAATAGAAGATAGATCCTTGGAAAAAAGAATGTAGAAGAAAATGACAACTTCTGCCACAAATGAGCTTGGAAAACATCCTTCCAAGAAGTTTATAACGGAGTTGTTGGGAAATCAACAACGAAAAGAATAAGCTTGTAGTGGGCTTATGGAAAACTTCTCGAAATTATGAGGTGCAATCTTACCACTAACGAAAATAATTGCTTGCTTGAGATCAACGAAGAGATGAAAACTTCTCTCGCCGAGAGGATAGGAGAAAACTTGGATCATTGTTAGACACCACAAATAGCTACATTCCTTAGGGAAGGCTATAGGTGAAATATAACCCAATACAACTCCAACAAAAAGATTGATTGTTCGAAAAGATCTCTTGAACGAAGATAAAATGATGGATTTAAATATGTCACTCTTGAAAACTTTGTGAATCATGAACCCAAAGGGAAATTATCCAGAATGACATAGCACCATCTCAAAAGATAAGATAGAGAGAATTGCACTTCAGAATGCAAGATGAAGAATGCTTGAACTTCTCAAAACCGAACATGTGTTGAACACCATGTTTATTTTGGAGTATAGATTGGCGGATCTTAACTCCGAGAGAAATCTTGAAGAACAATTGAAGAATGAAAAGAATCCTTGACGAAGTACCATGTTGGTCCTCCATGAAGAACTACGATAATAAAAGAATGATCAAACGAAAGGGAAAGTTGAAAAGAACTCCGGGAGAAGCCTTGCAACTATTAGATGAAGCTTTGAAATGATATTATTGAAATAACTTGGAGCTCCGGAAAGAAAAGATGAACAACTTGGAACCGAGAATTTGATATCATGAACGAACTCCGGAAGAAGGAATTAATCACCTGGATGAAACAAGAATAAGAATTACATTACGCGTATCCTTAACCAATTTAGATTGATGACAAGCAACGGATTTGGCATACTACTTATTCTCGTAGAAAGGATTAAGATAGAATGGCGCAAACTTGTGAAGGTCTTCATCGAACCACCGGTAGGATTGAAACAACGAATAAATCGATATGATAACGAAGGAAGAGAAAATCTTGAATGAAACACCGCGAGAATTGAAAACAATTGAAGAAAAGAGGACGAAACACCGTAAGAATTAAAGAACGCGCGAAAATACTCGAGGAAATTAGATACATTAGCACGAATAGATCACGAGCTGACTAGAGGATACTTGAACGATGCACCGTGAGAATATGGAGATGAACGAAAAGACATCAATTTAGAATAATTGGAGAACGAAGCTGAAAACTTAGAACGAAGAAATCTTCTGAAATGATGGCCTTTGGATGATCAAGAAACAAAAACAACTCATGAAAATGCTCCGTATGGGTATGAAAAGAATTCTCACAATCGAAAACAATTATGAGAGGATGCCATAAGCTAGAACTATGAATCTTCAAGAGAACGGTCCAAGATTTAGGAGAAATTCTTCTTCGGTCTTCAAATGTTGAGAATGACGATGAGAAACACCACCATGAATTGTTGAGGCACTCCGGAATGACAATTAGAATGATTGAACCAACAATGAAAATAATTTGAAAGATCTTGGAGAAAGACATTTGACTGATGATAATTCATTCTTATGTCAAACTTTGCAATGAATTTGAGAATAACTCCGGAAAAATTAGAAGAGTCAGGTAAGATCCTGGGAAAAGACCTGTGGGTTAGGGCCCACTCAAAAGAAACACCGTTGAAAAAAAATTGCTTGAAAAGAGAGATTACACCGGTTGAATTAAATGGCTTGAATGAGATAACAACCTCAAAATCCCTTGAACGGATCAAGAATGGAAACGCGAATCTTCTGAGATATCTTCGTCACTTCGGATATGAATAAAGAGAGATGAACGATTAAGAGGTGCACCGGCATGGAAAAGCATTTGAAACAAGGAAAGAAATGTGATTAACACCGTTTACGTGAATTGAATCCACCGGAGAAGAAAATGAAAAACGAAGAATGATGAACTTGAAGCTTCTTGAGCATCTCCATGAGAAAACACCGATTGAGAAGATGGAGGAAAAGAATGAAGAGACTTCACATCCATAAGATGGATACTTGATTAAGAAATCTTAGTGTTTCAAGAAAAAGGGTGGGAGGGTGGGAAAACAAATGCAACTTGGGTCGGATGAAACGAACACCGTTGAGAAAAAGCTTATAATTGATCTTGCGAATGTTGAAAATGATCGGATCCACTTGAAGAGAAGCACGCCAGTTGGAAAGGATTGAAAAGATAACCTTGATGAACAAGAAGGATTAGCATCCACATAGAAATATGAGAACACCGCTTAGAATAAGGTATGGGATCAACACTTGGCATTGAAGCAACTCGAATACCACAAAACAAAACAAAAACAAAGGATTGGCTTGCAGAATAAGCCGGAACAAACATATGATAGAGATTTCGTCCGAAGTTTTCGTGGTGGGGCCCACACGGGCTCGATCGTACAACACCATCATGTACAAGGCAGTGCACATGACATACGAAGCGTCCCCGAGTCGGCATAGCCAAGGACTCTTTAAGACACTACGAGACCACTTTAAACCAACCGTGGAAAGGCGGACCACTAGACGTCGAACCCCAATCTCATATCATGCATCTGTCGGAAAGATATCCTAGGAGCTACTTGAATTCCCACTTATAAACTCCCGAAACTTTCTGGTTATGCAATTAGGTGTTGGGGATACAGGGGACACAAAATATATCACCCAAACTAACAATACCTAGATCCAGCTGTATCCATCCGTCAACACATAACCAAGAAACAATCGGAAATCGTTTACCTCAACCTTCGAAAAGCATCCGTTATACGAGTTATGGCCATACTCTCGAACTCCCACCCCAGTACTGGGTGGCGTCGAGGTGATCTCACGAACAACTGCATAAAAGAGATTTTCGATGTCGGCGAAACTCAGGTATTCCAGAACTGCAACGATAAAATTGTGACGAAAACACCTCGGAGCTCAACTCCCCGGGACACTGCCACAACCCCTAAATGTCAGGAGGCACCAAGAACAATGTTCTCGTCACAAAACCATCGGAACGATTCCAAGATACCCGCGTGATCCTAAATTTTTTTTGGGGTCAAATTTGAGGAGAGAAGAGTCAAAACTTCTACGCCAGGAGGCCTCACCAGAGCGACGAAGGGACTGAGGAGTAAAAAGAATCCTACTCTCCGATATATATAATCCTAACACTCAAAACATTTTTGTTCTAGACTCAACAACGTCAGCGATTCGATCAAGCAGGGGGCTCCTAAGTCGGGGATGGCTCTGATTACCAACTTGCAACGCCCACGATGCGGCTATATCTCCCACGTGTCGAGGCACGACTTAGAGGCATAACCGCATTGTGGTTTTGTCGCAAGAAGGGTCATCTTCACACAATCTCATGTAATGAATAAGAATGGGATAAAGAGTTGGCTAACAATCGCAACTTCACACAATACATATATAAATCATACATCAATCAGAGTACACACATAGACCGACTATGGTCAAAGCCAAAAGAAAAGAAGATATCCCAACTGCTAGATCCCTGGTAGTCCCAACTAGGCTCCACTACTGATCAACATGAAAAGAAACAACACAACGAACAAGATCTTCATCGAGCTCCAACTTGAGCTCAGTTGCGTCACCTGCACTGGCATCGTCAGCACCTGCAACTGTTTCGAAGTATCTGTGAGTCACGAGGACTCAGCAATCTCACACCCGCGAGATCAAGACTATTTAAGCTTATAGGAAAAGATGGGGAATGAGGTGGAGCTGCAGCAAGCACTAAGCATATATGGTGGCTAACATACGCAAATAAGAGCGAGAAGAGAAGCAACGGAATGGTCGTCAACTAGTAATGACCAAGAAGTGATCCTGAACTCCTACTTACGTCAAACATAACCCAAAAGCCATGTTCACTTCCCGGACTCCGCCGAAAAGAGACCATCACAGCTACATACAGGGTTGATGCATTTTAATTAAGTCAAGTGTCAAGTTCTCTACAACCGAATCTTAACAAATTCCCATCTGCCACATAACCGCGGGCACGGCTTTCGAAAGATAATACCCTGCAGGGGTGTCCCAACTTAGCCCATTATATGCTCTCACGGTCAACGAAGGATAAACCTTCTCCCAGGAAGACCCGATCAGTCTCGGAATCCCGGTTTACAAGGCATTTCGACAATGGTAAAACAAGACCAGCAAAGCCGCCCGATGTGCCGACAAATCCCGATAGGAGCTGCACATAACTCGTTCTCAGGGCACACCGGATGAGCAAGACGTCGGGTTGGCATAGACCCTGGTTGCCCAGGGGGCGTCGGACATCGCTCGGTTTGGACCAGCACTCGAAGGAGAACTGGCCCGGGGGGGGGGGTAAAATAAAGATGACCCTTGAGTCTGCAGAACCCAAGGGAAAAGGGGATAGGTGGTAGCAAATGGTAAAACCAAGGTTGGGCCTTGCTGGAGGAGTTTTATTAAAAGCGAACTGTCAAGGAGGTCCCATAAATCACCCAACCGCGTAAGGAACGCAAAATTAAGGAACATAACACCGGTATGACGGAAACTAGGGCGGCAAGAGTGGAACGAAACACTAGGCATAGGGCCGAGCCTTCCACCCTTTACCAAATATATAGATGCATTAATTAAGATAAGAGATATTGTGATATCCCAACATAAACATAATCCAACATGGAGCAATCTTCAACTTCACCTGCAACTAGCAACGCTATAAGAGGGGCTGAGCAAAAGCGGTAACATAGCCAAACAACGGTTTGCTAGGAAGGGATGGTTAGAGGCTTGACATGGCAATAGGGAGGCATGATATGAAAAGTGGTAGGTAACGCAGCATAGCAATAGAGCGAACAACTAGGAAGCAAAGATAGAAGTGATTTCGAGGGTATGGTCATCTTGCCTGCAAGGTACTCAGAGTTGTCGAAAGCTTGATCCTCGTAAGCGTACCCAACAGGTTCCTCGTACATGAAATCGTCTCCCGGCTCTACCCAAAACAAGAACACAAGTGATGGAACCACAATCAATCGCGGGAAATGCACAAGCAACATGATGCAAAACATGTATCATATGCGAGATGTGGTATGTGATGCATATGCGTGCTCTGGAAGAAAAATGATGAGCAAGGCAGTAACTTGGCAAACCAAGCACGCCACTGGAAATATGAGATGATTTCGGTCGAAATCGATATAAAGAACACCGGAAACGGATGCCCGGTTTGCAAATGGCAAGCAAAACAAGAATGACACGAATCTGCGATTAACAGCATGATAGCACTTAGAATGCAACAAGTAACAATCCTACAGAACTCCAACGTAGCAGCAAAGCATATGGCAGTAATCTACAGGAGATGCTTGACAAAAGATGAACATTGGGATACGGCTAGATCACAACATAACAGGTTCAAACAAGCATGGCAAAAGTGCAAAAGATATCAGGATCACAGACTTAGTGAAATTACTGGACATGGCAGAAACAGCATCAGGTAGCAATGTTCAGAGCACGAAATCAACATGCTACAGGAACTTAACGTAGCAAAACAAATCATGGAATGGATCTACTGAGTGCATAGAACAAAAGGCCCTTACTGACCATAAGCCAAAAAGGGCCAGAAGATATGATGGCAACCATGTAAACATAGCAAGTTTCGTTAGCAGGTTTCAGACTTAGCAGAAAACAGAGCATGGCATAAAAAATAATATGAAGGCATCTTGGTGAGCTTGATGCACTCACCACGAAGCAAGGAATGACAAAACAAGCATACCTACAGCAAGATGGCATGTTTATGAATCTATCCATGGCCAGAGCAAATACATAGCATGAAAGGATCAACTACAACAAGCTTGGCAAAATCTAATAACACGTAAACAATCTGCCAGGAACATTTTATAGCAAAAGTAGAGCAAGGTTGAATCATGCTATGGCACTCCATAATTTCAAACAAAGGCATGAATGGATCAATTACAACAATATCTATAAAACATCCTTACTGAACATCACCAAAATAATCATGGATATCTCTGTAGCCACATGGATACATAGCAACAAAATAACAGCAGTCACAGACTTGGGGAAATCACTAAGTCCCTGAAATCAGTAACATTACGGAGCCTAGTTTGCCTGCTTTTGCTAGTCACCACAGAGATCACAAAAATACATGGCATACACCCCTGTAAAGATGGCATGGCATAGAACAAAACACATGTAGAGCTCATGCCCATAAGATGCACAGGATAAATGCAACAAAAATAACAAAACCCTAAGTTCTGATAAGTAACAGCAGATAACAGCAACTAGCACTTTTGCACCAGAGATTTGGGCAATGCAGAAAAATGAAGAGCATCTAGAGACGAACATTTTGGTATATCACACGCGCGAAACGGGGCTATATGCAGAGAGTTATGCCATGAGGAAGTATGCAACAGAATGTAAAAATTCGGGGACTTGGAGAAATTCGAGGGGGCTCTCGTGGTCAACCTTACTGCCCAGATCGGATCGGGCCGGAGGGAGCTCGGGGCTGCCGGAGCGCTCGCCGGCGAAGGGGAAGGAGGAGGGCGCGGCGGCCGGCGCACTGCAGAGAGAGAGAGGGGGATCTGAGAGAGAGAGAGGCAAGAGGGAGAGGGAGAGGGAGAGGAAGGAGGAGAAGGGGCACGGCGGCGCCCTACTCACCAGCGGCGGGGCCCGGCGAGGCGGCGCGGAGGACTGGAGGCGGCGACGAGGGCGGCGGCGGACATGTCTGGCGGCGCGGGAGGTTTTGTCCGGCGCGCGGAGGAGGAAGAGGCTAGGGTTGCACCGCTAATTTCGGGGAGGCTCACATATTTATAGGTAGAGGGAGCTAGGAGAGTCCAAACGGGGTGCGGTTTTCGCCCACACGATCATGATCGAACGACTGAGATCATGGAGGTGAGTTTGCTGGGTTTTGGGCTGGTTAGAGAGGGGTTTTGCTGCAACACACAAAAGGACTTTGCGGTTACCCGGTTAACCGTTGGAGCACCAAACGACCTCCAAATGGCACGAAACTTGACAGGTGGTCTACTGGTGGTATACCAAGGCCACTTGGCAAGCCTCAGTCCATTCCAAGAACGTTCAACACCCGCTCACGGAAAGAAACAAGAGGGGTGCGCCGGAGGAGGTGGGAGTGCCGGATTGCAAAACGGACAACGGGGAAAATGCTCGGATGCATGAGACGAACACGTATGCAAATGCAATGCACATGATGACATGATATGAGATGCATGACATGAAAAAAATGCAAAACAAAAAACAAAACCCGACCACGGAGGGAAAATCATAACACATAGCCGAAAATGGCAAGAGGCGGAGTTACAATTATGGAAAGTTACATCCGGGGTGTTACACCTTTAGCGCTCAAGCAGCTACGGCAAGGTAAGAAAGGGAGGTGACGTGGCCGCGGCAGAGCTGCGATGATCGCGACCCTAAGGTTCCAATGATTAGCCGATCTGAGCGCGAGACTTATCTCAGTGGCGCGGGGTCGTTTCTTCGCGATGCGCCAGGCCTGTGCGCAGATCCCGCCTGCGTAGCTAGGTTAGGCCCGCACGAGTCTTCCCCTCCCCATGCTCTCCTTAGTGCTCTACGTCCTCAGGTCCCGGCCCTCGAGCGAGCTCAGCCGCCGCTGGTATGCCAGGTCGCGATGCTGTTGTCAAGGCCAGGGGTGAGGGCTGGAGAGCCAGTAAGAGCTCCTGAGTCACGATGCTGAGGAGCCCCCCTTTAACGTGCAAGCGGATTGCTTGTTAGAGGAGAGGTCCCGCGGTTCCGCCCGCTATTATCCTCGGGAGGTTCCTGCAGGTCATCACGAGGAGAAACACGGTTTTGCCGTTATGGTTGTCAGCCTTGCTCTAAGACGAGATGGAGGCACTGAGGGCCTGGTGAGGTGACGTTCGCGGGGCGTGCCGTGACCCAGAGCTCGACCGCTCAGGTTTGTCGACGTGGCAGAGACGGACCCATGCACCAGCGTCGTGCCTGTGTCAGGAGGCCCCGTGGGAGGCGACGATTGACCAGGTGGTAGCCGAGCAGGCGGTAATCATTGGCAGGTTAAGCATGGGAGACAAATCAGCTTGGGTAAATGCAGAAAGACTCATGCCACTGGGTCAGGCCCGAGCGGGTTGGGGATGATGCAGCCCGAGGGGCGCCCCCAACAAGGTAAGCTAAAGACATAAGCAAAAGGGATACATGCCACAAGGACGGACCCACGTGGCCTGGGAATAATGTAGCCCGAGGGGTGCTCCCAGCTAAACGAACTTGGAAAATGTCACCTGGTTCTGTCGATGAAGAAGAGTTGGTGCAGCTGAAGGCGTGCGTCGAAGGAATGGCTCCTCACGAGCCACCGGGGCCCTGAGCCTCGGGAGGCTCTGGGGGCTCAGGTGGTTCCCTGAGGACCATCTCCATCTCTTCCAGGACGGCGTGGTACCTGGCCTCCTGAGCCGCCAGGACACGCCGCATGTTGTGCTAATAGGCTGACGCCACGCTCGGCAAGCCGAAGGGCATGCGAACGTAGTTGTGTGGTGGGCCCTTGCAACGGCCCACACGCGAAGGCCAGAAAAGCTCCTGAGATGCGGCCCTGTTGAGCCTGGGACGTCGATGCAGATGCACAGCCTGGCATCCTCGCCTGGATGGGGAGCTGCGCCTCGTGAGCGGTGGTCGCCGCGCATGGTCTTGGTGATGAACTCCTGAGTGGTCTTGGTGATGAACTCCTGAGTGGTGGGCACTCCTTGCCATGTGTTCTCCTGAGGGAAACGTGCCGCGAAGCACGCCTCCAAGTGGTGCCCAAGCGCCTCCCTCGTGAGGCTGGCATGGTCCGAGGCCCTCCAGAAGAGAGCCCCCGAGCCCTGCCCGAGGAGGGCGCCGGGCGTGCCTTCCTATGCGATGGAGGGAGGCACCCCTGGAACGGGCGCTCATCCTGACGAGGATCCAGCTGCGTCGCCACCTCCTGAGATCCTGCACGGCGTAGCTGCTTCTTCTTGGGGATGGCCTCTAGAGGGCCCTCACTTCTGCTGTCGGGGTCGTCGATGCTGCAGCTTGGAAGGCGCGCTCGAGGGAGCACACCGCATCTCTTTCTTCACATGGGACTGTGATGATTTCGCCGTTTCCTGGCATCTTGAGGACGTTGTAGCCGTGGTGGGTCACCGCCATGAACTTGGCCATGGCTGGATACCCGAGGATGGCGTTGTACGGCAGACGGATGTGGGCGACGTCGAAGTCGACGAGCTCGGTGTGGTAGTTCTTGCGTTCCCCAAAGGTGACAGGGAGGCGGACCTGCCCAATTGCTGTGGTGGAATCGTCAGTCACTCCTGAGAAAGGCTTGGTAGGCTGAAGCTGTTCATACAGGACTTGGAGGTTCTCGAACGTGTCGATGGACAGGACGTTAAGCCCTGCGCCACCATCGATGAGGGTATTGGTAACTTGCACGTTGCTGATGACTGGTGAACACAGCATTGGGAGGGCGCCAGCGGTGGCTGTGCACTTGAGCTGATCTGCCGAGTTGAAGGTGATGGCGCACTGGGACCACTTGAGCGGACGCGTGCCCTCGAGATTGGGGAGGACTGCGTTCACTTCACGAGCAAACTGTTTGAAGATGCGCTGCGAGGCTGGGGCCTGAGCTCCGCCCAAGATGCAGGCGATAGCACGCAGCTCCTGGAAGCCCCCAGCCCCCTCGTCTTGATGGTGGTCGTCGTTCCTTCTTGGTGGTGGCGGCAGCGGGGGAAGACCGGCGTTGCCCTGAGGACGGTCCTCACGAGGCTGGTCTCTCCAGGCGCCCTCACGAGGATGATCCTGCCAGCGGTCCTCACGAGGACGGTCACACCACTCCTGGCATGGACCTCGGTCGTCCAAGCGTCCGCCACCACGTCCTCCTCCACGGCCGTAGCCACGGTCGCTGCGTTCGGGGCGTCGACCGAAGCGTCCTTTGCGGATGGATCTTAGCTCTTGACAGTCGCTGGTGTTGTGGGTGTTCAGGTTGTGGAAGGCGCAGAACGGCCGGCTGGCCTTGAATGACTCGGGCTGATCTTTGCCCCGCTTGGTGTCGGGCTCCGCTGCGAGCACAGCTGCCTCCTTGCGCTTCACGTCATTGGCCTTGGCCTTCTTTTCCTCTACACTCGTAGCTGGCAGCTTGAGGAGGGAAAGGCGCCCCTCCTCAGCTCTTGCGCACTTGGTCACCAGGTTGAACAGCTCCTGAGATGTGCACAGCTCCTCCTGGATAGCGAGCTCTTCCTTCATCTTGACGTCACGGACGCCGTCGGAGAACGCGGAGATGATGGCCTCGTCTGTGACCTTGGGGATCTTGAGGCGAGTGTTGTTGAAGCACTAGATGTACTTCTCGAGGGTCTCTCTTAGTTCTTGATGCGGCGCAGGTCACCTGCGGCCGGCGGGCGTTCGCGGGTGACCTGGAAGTTGGCGACGAAGCGGTCGCACATCTCATCCCAGGAGGAGATCGAGCCGTGCTACAGGTTCAGGAGCCAGGAGCGGGCACCATCATTGAGAGCCATAGGGAACCAGTTCTCCATGACATTCTCGTCGCCGTTGGCTGCTTCGATGCTCTGCTCATAGGGCTGCAGGAACTCCGCGGGGTCGGCGGTGCCATCGTAACGAGGGGGCAGATCCGGCTTGAACTTGCCCGGCCAAGCGATGCTACGAAGCTCGGGGGTGAAGGCGCGGCAGCTGGCCGTCGTCGCCGGGGCCCGCCTCAGAGGTGGAGCTTGGTCTTGGTGAGGCCCGCGTGTCACTACCGCAGGTAGTGCGCGGTCTTGGCGAGGTGGCGCGGGGAGCGCAGGTGCAGCTTCTCGTGGCTGAGGGATTTCTTGGCAGCTCCTCTCCTCGCGCGCAGGCACCGGGCGTGGTGGATTACGCCGTGGGGCCGCGTGCCTTGGCGCCAAGGCGCCGTCTTGGGGCAGAGGTGGTTGAGGAGCTCCATGAGCCATGTCGCCCGTGGCTAGCGGAGGGCGACGCAGAGAGTGTGACGGCGCCGGGAGCCCCCTGCGGTGCGGACGAGTTCGGCGACGCGGTTGAGCTAGTCCTCGTAGGGGTCATCGACCGGGCGGTAGCGCAGGAGCTTGTTCGCCATGAGGAGCGTGGCCTGCGCATCCATGGGGGCGCGACGCGCGTGGGACAAGGAACCGGCCGGGGTCAGCGATAGAGTGGTGGTGCGGCCGTCCTGCCGCACCGATGGGTGCAGCGAGGACGCTTGCTGCTCGTTCCCCGCCGGGCCGGTGGTGGCGTTGGCGGCGGGAGACGGAGAACGACGAGGTGGCCCGCCGACGGGACCCTTCTGAGCAACGCGGGCAATGAGGGCAGCCCGGCGCTCAGCTCGAGCGCGGAGAGCGTCCGCCATGGAGACGGTGGAGCGACGGAGCGACGGATCGACGAAAAGGAAGCTACGGCGCACCCCTACCTGGCGCGCCAAATGTCGAATGTGGGGTTCCGGCAAAACCCTTAAGGTTCGAACTCTGGGGTGCGCGCGAAGCTCTTCCCCTCCTACCGATCCACGCCCTAGTTCGCTATGATCTCCTGAACGAACTCGACGAACTCGTAACACAGAAAGACACGAGATTTATACTAGTTCGGGCCACTGTTGTGGTGTAATACTCTACTCTAGTGTGTGGTGGTGGATTGCCTCTTGGGCTGATGATGAACAGTACGGGGGGAAGAACAGCCTCCTGAGTTTGTAGTGTTCTTGTGCGAGCGTGGGTTGGCTCCAGACCGGATCTCTCCCTATTGTGGTACCTAGCTCTACTTATATAGGCCCTGATCCTCTTCACAAATATTCAGCGGGAAGGGAGCCAACAACGGCGGGCAATTTGAAAGGGGACAGCTAGTACAAGCTATCCTGACAAAAGTGGTATTCGCCTGCTAAAGGCTCTGGCGGTGACGCCGTCTTGGGCTCCATGGTGACCTCCGTCTTGCCGTCCTGCTGGTCTTGGTCTTGTTGCGCCGATATGGCAACCTTTGCCTGATGCCTTGGTAATCCGCGCCTGCGCCTGCCTCCTTAGCACCAAAGAGGAAACAAGGACGCTGCACGCGCTGGCGCCCGCCTGGTGCCGAGCGTCATGGCTCGCGTCACGAGAGCCTCGTGAGGTTTGCCCCGCCTTGATATCTCCGCTTCTCGCGAGGCAGCCTGGCTAGGACGCTCCTGAGGAGGTCTTGCGTTGTCCGCCCCGCGAGGCTTGGCCCATCGCGAGGGTCTTGATTGCCTTGTTGATGAAGATGGGCCGTACGGCCCGCTAGCTTAGCCACGCCGTGGGCCGCAGGCAGGCAAGTCTGGGGACCCCCGTTCCCAGAACACCGACAGTCGTGGTTTCCCACGACATCTTTGGCACGCCAGGTAGGGGGATCACTTGCACGAAACTGAACATGTGAGTAACGCATCATCTTCATCGCCATTTTCATCATTGACGGCTCCATCGACTATGGCGCCCAATAAGAAGCCCGGTGTCGCAGCTCACCCGTCCACCTCGAAGGCTCTGCCACCCGCCGCCACCAACGCCACGGGGAGTGCGGAGGCCCACGAGGATGTGGGTGCTGCGGGGGACGTGGTCGGCGCAGGCGGCGTTGTCACCACCTCCCCCATGGCCGAAGCAGGAGCGGGGGGCACCACAGGAGAGCAACATTAACAGCATCCCAGTGATCATGCTCCACGAGGTACGAATGATGGGGTTATTCCGTCTGTACCTCTTCCCCTCGACGAAGGGCACAACCACAGTGGTGGCACCCGGTCTGGGGCGAATCGCCACCCTCCGGTGGCCCCCGCCACCGGCGCGACCATAGGGCGCACGCCTCCCCCGAAGCGGGTTGACCCAGCCATTGTGCACAATGGAGCCACCAGCCCTCAAGTGCCTTCACCGCGTCGCCATGCCATCCAGGTGGCTAGTTCGCAACAGCAAGGGCGCGACGCAGTCACCACAGGCACCGTCAGAAGTCGGGCGACGATACGATGTACATCATCATCACCAATGCCAAGCACCACTACGGAGGCCATGGCGCGGGCCCAGCTGCTGTTGAGGTTCCCGCCGGCGGCCGATCAGACGGATGACAGGGGAGCCACCATTCAGAGTCCGGTTGGCTTCGCCGAGGCTGGGGGCTCACCGCGAGTTGGCCCGCCATGGCCTCCCCAGGCGATGACGAAGGCTCGCGCTGCTGGCCGTACGGAAGGGGCCACCCCTACTGTGTAGTCCCCAGCATGGCAATCAGCGTGGGAGCCATGAAAGCAAGAAACCAACGATGTCTCGATGGCCTCTTCCGACCCTCGAGCACCTCCAGGCCAACGGTGAGCCCTGGAGGACAGGCGGAGGGGAGGCACGCGCATCGCCGTCGAGCGGCGCCGCGACGACTGCCGCCGGACCAACGGGTCCGATGGCCCCGACGTCGACGAGCCCACGCTCGAGGATGGCGGGTGCCTGCGTTTCGAGGTTGGGTGCCCTGCCTTTACTCGTGAGCTAGCGCAAGTTCGCTGGCCATCCGCTCGCACGTTCAAGCTAGAGATACCCAAGAAGTATGATGCTGAACCCAGCAGAGTTCTTAAGCGTCTACACCATCGTTGCTCAAGCTGCCAGGGGAAGAGATGAGAAGGTGTTCACCAACTACTTCCCTTTGGAACTCAAGTCCAATGTGAGGACTTGGCTGATGCACCAGTCGGAGAACTCCATTTTGTCATGGGCTGACATGTGCCATGAGTTCATTGGCGCCTTCACGGGCGGCCATCAAGAACCAGGACGGCCCAGCGACTTGCAGCTTCTCCAGTAGAAAGAAGGAGAGACTCTACGCAACTATTTGCAGAGATTCAGTAGAGTCCACAGAAATATCCCAAATATCCACTCGGCGGCTGTGATTGTTGCCTTCCAATTCAATGTGCGCAACCGTAGGATACGTTCCAAGTTGAATGTGTGGTTGTCCAAGACTGTGAAAAAGCTTTACACCTTGGTGGAAAAATGCGCTCGGGTGGAGGAGGGAAGGAAACTCCCTAGGGAGGAAGATTGCGTCAACATCGACTCAGAGGATGAAGATGAATCCACCAGTCAAAAGAAGAAGAACAAGAAGCGCAACAAGAGGTGCAAGGATAAGCGGTGATGACCGTCGAAGGATCGGACACGCTTAGTACCAGCAAGAAGGCTAAGGCCGAAGCCCCCAACAAGGAAGCTGTTGCGTACGCTGACTGTCGGGAGGCTGTAGCTGTCGAGAGGGCTGGAAAAGGCGATGGGCCGTACTGCAAGATTCGTCGGACCAAAGGCCACGATCTCCAAGAGTGTCATCAAGTTGAGCAGCTCGTCAAGAGGCAAAGGGATGAATATGAGAAGTGTGATAAGGAAAAAGGTCAGAATGGCACTGGCGAGAAGGGCCGAGGCAGTGAAGCAAATCGCCCCGGCAAGGCTTTTCAAAACCAAGGAAAACCCGCTGGGGGCCGAGAGAAGGAAGGTTGCAATGATGAGAGTGATGGACGGGATGAAGAGGAAACCAGCGAGCGGGAATTCCAGAAAGCCACTGATGCCCTGTGCATTGACGGGGGTGCATCTTTGCACTCCTCTCACTGCCAACTTAAACGGTGGGCGCATGAGGTCAATGTCGTTAAACAAGCAAGCATATGCAAACAATGCAATCATAACAGCAATCTGCCAAGACAAGACAGTTTATAAAGAATGCAAGAGTAACAATACTTAGTCAACTCAAAAAATTATGAAAATTTACCACACTGTAGAAAATTTATCAGAGCTTATTATGAAAAAAGTTTCAACATTTTATCACACTCTGGCTTTCTAGGGAATTTTTGCAACGGCTGTAAACTTTCTGTTTTCAAACAGCAACACGTAGACTTGTAAAATAAGCAAAGTAGAGGCTATCCTTGACATTTTTATTGAAATAAAGATGAAAACATTATTCTAAATAACGGAAAGCAAATCCAAAATAAATAAATTGATGCTCCAAGCAAAACACATATCATGTGACGAATGAAAACATAGCTCCAAGTGAGGTTACCGATAATGTTGGAGATGAAAGAGGGGATGCCTTCCGGGGCATCCCCAATCTTAGTTGCTTGGATCTTCCTTGGATATTAACTTGGGGGTGCCTTGGGCATCCCCAACCTTAGGGTCTTGTCACTCCTTATTCTCCTCATATCGACATCTCACCAAAAACTAAAAAACTTCAATCACACAAAACTTAATGAAACTTTATGAGATAGGTTAGTATGATAAAGAGCAAACCATTCCACTTTTGGTACTGTCAAAGACAAGATTCATAATTGTTCTCACACAATGCCTACTGTATCATATCATTTCTACAATTTATATTGAGCAATATAAGACATATAAACTAGAAGACAAGCAAACTATGCATTGGAAACAGAATCTGTCAAAAACAGAACAGTCTGTAGTAATATGTACTCAAACCATACTTCTCCTACTCCAAAAATTCTGAAACTTTAGGACCACGTGAGCAATTTGTATATTAATCTGCTGCAAAAAGAATCAACTCAAAATCATTCTCCTATTAAAAATAAGAATTATTTTCGCGAGCGCAAAAGTTTCTGTTTTTCAGCAAGATCAAATGAACTATCACCCAACATGATCCCAAAGGCTTTACTTCGCACTTTATTGAAAAAAAAGCTATAAAACATGATTGCTACAGTAGCATCATCATGTGAACACACAAAAACAGTAGGTAAAGTTGGGTTATCTCCCAACAAGCGCTTTTCTTTTATGCCTTTGAAGTTAGGCATGATGATTTCAATGATGCTCGCATAAAAGATAAGAACTGAAACATAAAAAGAGCATCATGAAGCATATGAGTAGCACATTTAGGTCTAACCCACTTCCTATGCATGGGATTTTTTGAGCAAACAACTTATGGGAACAAGAATCAACTAGCATAGGAAGGCAAAACAAGTGTAATTTCAAAACAATCAACACATAGAGAAGAAACTTGATATTATTGAGATATGTAAGGGCATAAGTTCCTTTCTCACAATAATTTTCAGAGGCATCATGAATGGATTCAACAATATAACTATCACATACAACACTCTTTTCATGATGCACAAGCATAGAAAATTTACTACTCTTTATGGCATACATGTCATCATAATAATCATCATAGATAGCAACTTCATTGTCATAATCAATTGAAACCTCTTCCAAAATAGTGGATGTATCACTAAATAAAGTCATGACCTCTCCAAATCCACTTTTATCAATATTGTAATAAGATTCAACACCCTCCAAAATAGTGGGATCACCACTACCTAAAGTTGACACTCTTCCAAACCCACTTTCATCAATGTAATCATCATAAATAGGAGGCATGCTATCATCATAATAAATTTTCTTATAGGAAGTAGAAGGAATCAAATGGTCATATTCATTAAGCAAAGCATCACCAAGCTTAGGACAAGCATTATTTCCAGCAAATAAATCTTCAAACATATCATACTCATCAAACATATCATCCCCAAGCTTGTGTTTTTGCATATCATCACAACAAGCAATAGGCATAACAAAATCATCATAAATATCATCATCCTCCATCAACATATTTGATTCACTTTCATGAGGCACGATGGTGATGGGAGCAACATTATTTGGGAGAGATACCTTTTTACCTCTATTCTTTCTACTTTTCTTCTTCTTCACCACACCATGTGCGGGTTTAACTAATTTTTTCAAGCTTCTGGTTGAAGAGATTGATCGAATAGGAAGCTCCTCCTCGTTACACTACTGGAATCAGCTAATTTGCCATCTGCCAGCTCTTTGCCGTCTGCTAGCTGACGGCAAAGAAGCTCTTTGCCGTCCGCCAGCTCTTTGCCATCAGCTACCCAAAAGCAGACGGCAAAGAAGCTCTTTGCCGTCCGCCAGCTCTTTGCCGTCCGCTGGCGGACGGCAAAGAGTGAGGTGGCCCCCAGCCCCCGCCCGTTTTTGAAAAACTTAACGGGCCACCTCTTTGCCGTCCGCTAGCGGACGGCAAAGAGGCAAAAAAGCGGACGGCAAAGGGGGGCGGACGGCAAAGAGCCTACTACCTAACGGCCCGTACCCCCGCCCGTTACTCGCTTCTTCCCTCTCCCTCCCACGCCGCCGTTTCTCTCCTCCCACGCCGCCGCCCGCCGCGCGCCGCCGCCGCCCCGTCGCCCCCGCCGCCCCGGCTCGCCGCCGCCCCGGGGCCCCGTCGCCCTCACCGCCCCGGCCCCCCGCCGCCCCCGGCCCCCCGCCGCCCCGCGCCCCCCGCGCCCCCCGCGCCCCCGCCCCCGCGCCCCCCGCCGCCCCGTCGCCCCCGCCGCCCCGGCTCGTCGCCGCCCCGGGGCCCCGTCGCCCTCACCGCCCCGGCCCCCCGCCGCCCCCGGCCCCCCGCCGCCCCGCGCCCCCCGCCCCCCGCCGCCCCGTCGCCCCCGCCGCCCCGGCTCGCCGCCGCCCCCAGGCCGCCTCCTCCACCGCCCCGCCCCCTCCTCCACCGGCCTCCTCCACCACCCCGCCCCCTCCTCCACCGGCCTCCTCCACCCCCCAGGTGTGCCCCCATTTTTCAGTTTTTTTTTCTTTTTTTTTTCTTTTTTTTCCTTTTTAGTTTTAGTTTTAGTTTAGATTTAGTTTTAGTTGTAGTTTTAGGTTTAGTTTTAGGTTTAGGTTTAGTTTTAGGTTTAGGTTGTAGAAGAAAAAAGAAGAAGAAGAAGAAGAAGAGAAAAAGAGGAGAGGAGGAGAAGAAGAAGAGGAAAAAGGAAAGGAAGAAGAAGAGGAGGAGGAGGAGAAGAAAAAAGAAGAAGAGGAAGAAGAAGAAGAAAAAAGAGGAGAGGAGGAGAAGAAGAAGAGGAAAAAGGAAAGGAAGAAGAAGAAGAGGAGGAGGAGAAGAAAAAAGAAGAAGAGGAAGAAGAAGAAGAAGAAGAAGAAGAAAAAAGAGGAGAGGAGGAGAAGAAGAAGAGGAAAAAGGAAAGGAAGAAGAAGAAGAGGAGGAGGAGAAGAAAAAAGAAGAAGAGGAAGAAAAGGAAGAATAGGAAGAAGAAGAAAAGGAAAAAAGAGGAAAAAACCCCGACCCGACACGGCACCCCGACCCCGACGCGGCACCCCGACACGACACCCCGACCCCTAGACCCCGACCCCGACACCCCGACCCCGAGCCTGACCCGACACCCCGACCCCGACACCGACACGGCACCCCGACCCCGACCCCGACCCCGACATCCCGACCCCGACCCCGACACCCCGACCCCGAGCCTGACCCGACACCCCGACCCCGACCCGGCACCCCGACCCCGAGACGGCGCCCCGACCCGACACCCCGACCCGACACCCCGACCCGGCACCCCGACCCGACACCCCGACCCCGAGACCCCGACCCCGAGCCTGACCCGACACCCCGACCCCGACACCGACACGGCACCCCGACCCCGACCCGGCACCCCGACAAGACACCCCGACCCCGAGCCTGACCCGACACCCCGACCCCGACACCGACACGGCACCCCGACCCCGACCCGGCACCCCGACCCCGAGACCCCGAGCACGATACCCCGACCCGGACCCCGACCCCGACATCCCGACCCCGAGCCTGACCCGACACCCCGACCCCGACACCGACACGGCACACCGACCCCGACCCGACACCCCGACCCGAGACCCCAACCCCGACCCCGACACGGCACCCCGAGACCGACACGACACCCCGACCCCCGACACGTCCCGAAAAGGTGTTCTTTGGCCTTCCAGAAGCCGACGGGGTCATATATTTGTGAATTATTAGTTAGGTCATATATCTTTCGATTTTGTTATGAAAAACATCATATATAATTGTGTTGATCGGGTAGTTTTAAATGTGCAGTTGTTTCATCGCTGCGAGGTTTGGTGTTCGACGACCTGGCCGTGCGTTTGACGAGCTCTGCCCCTTCGTTCGTGGGTGAGCACAAATGACATGTCCTCCTCCCCCATTAATTATTTGATCTATTCCGATGAAACTTGATAGCTAGATATATATGTGTCTTGAATTATCAGTATGCGTAACCAATATGTGTCTCCCGTTCGAAAGCGTCATAGTTATAAATATGCATGCATTTGCATATTTATAACCTTGATTCTTTCGAATTGTCCAACGCTATCCATGGACAGCCCGAGTATGTTTAGATTGGGTTCGTTTTCCCATATGCTTTGCTCCGGATCCGACGCATAAATTTCGTCAGTGCCTCCCCTGTTGTTCTCCGGGTACACATCCTCTCTGTTTATTGCAGAGACGTGTATCAGGAGAACAGCGGGGAGGTGCTGCCGAAATTTTGCGTAGGATCCGGGGCATAGCATGGGAAAATGAACCCAATCTAAACATACTCGGTGGGATTAGGACCTATCATTACCTATTAGAGTGTAGGTTGCATGGACGTAATAAAATTGACAAAGTAGATCAACTGTTGAATACATACATGGTGAATTATATATATATATATTTGTTGTGTGTCTAGTAGCTCTGAAAGTCAAGATGAGTGATCGTGCGTGGATGTACACCGGTCACACTGGTCAGAACAAATGGAGCACTGAATGGTTCACAAAAACCAAGGGGTTTGTGCGAGCCACATTTGCAAATGGCCAGAGGAAAACCTGGTGCCCCTATTTACGGTGCGGCAATTGGGAAAAGAGGACAGAGGCTGAAATGGGCAAACACCTGCAGAAGAGTGGTTTTACGCCCGATTATACGGTGTGGACATTTCATGGTGAGTCTGCCCAACGTGACCGAGCCGAGGTGGATCGTCATCGCACCGACGAGCATGGTACCGGTATGGAAAACATGGTGCAAGACTTTGATGATGCTCGGGATTCGGACGAGGAGATGGAGGAATCTGCAAAGGCCTTCAATGAAATGTTGGAGTCTGCAAAACGTCCGCTCCATGAGCACACTGAGCTTTGTCAGTTGGATGCCATCTCACAAGTAATGGCTCTGAAGGCTCAGTTCAACTTGGGCAGAGAATGCTATGATGCAATGATGACAGTATTTGGACGCTTTCTACCCAAAGGCCATGTAATGCCTGCAAACCTGTACCAGTCGGACAAAATCCTCCGTGCACTGAAGATGCCCTATGATAAGATACATGCCTGTGAGAAAGGATGTGTCTTGTTTAGGCTTGACTATGCGGACTTGAACTGTTGTCCCATTTGCAAGTCTTCCAGGTATGTTGTGGTAGACAACGGTATGGGTGAGAAGACACAGACCAAAATCCCCGTTAGTGTTCTTCGGTATATGCCAATCGTACCAAGACTTCAACGTCTTTTCATGGTCGAAGAGACGGCCAGACAGATGACATGGCACAAAACGGGCAAAAGAACCGAACTAGATGCAGAGGGGAATCTGATGATTGTACACACATCGGATGGTGTTGCGTGGAAAAAGTTTGATGAATTACATGGTGACAAAGCGGCAGATCCGAGGCATCCTCGAGTCGGCATCAGCACGGATGGGTTCAGTGTGTTTGGTATGACGGCAGCCCAATACAGTTGTTGGCCCGTATTTGTCTTTCCACTCAATCTCCCCCCCGGACAGATTATGAAAAGAAAGAACATTTTCCTGACGTTGATAATTCCAGGGCCCAACTATCCGGGGAAAAATATGAATGTGTACATGCAACCGCTTAAGGACGAATTGCAAGAAGCCTGGGATAATGGGTTCAAGACATACGATGCCTATAGCAAACGGAACTTCATAATGCGTGTCTGGTACATGTACTCGACGCATGACTTGCCGGCGTATGCGCTATTCGTTGGCTGGTGTGTGCATGGAAGGTTCCCGTGCCCCACATGCAAGGGAGCTCTTGAGTTTCGTTGGCTTCAGGCCGGTCGCAAGTTTTCTTGCTTTGACATGCATAGAGAGTTCCTGAATCCTCGCCATAAGTTCAGGAAAGACAAGAAGAACTTCATCAGAGGTAGAGTTGTCAAAAACTCTGCACCACATGCATTGACAGGCCAACAGACCCTGGATCAGTTAAACGCTCTCGAGCCAGATCCCGAGCGTCCAGGGTACTTCAAGGGGTATAATTCTAAGCACGCCTGGACTCACAAAACATGCTTATGGGATCTGCCTTACTTCAAAGACCTCCTTTGCCCACACAACATCGACGTGATGCACACTGAGAAGAATATCGCCGAGGAACTTTTTGGTACATTGTTCGGCATAGATGGGAAGTCAAAGGATAATACTAAGGCTAGAGTCGATCTGGAGGCGCTATGTGATAGGCCGTTACAAAACATGAAAGAACCGAAAGGAAAGCAGAACTGGACGAAGCCAAAGGCATGGTTCAATCTTGGAAGGCCGGCTATGAGGGAAATTATCTTGTGGGTGAAAATGCAGTTGATGTTCCCCGATGGGTATGCAGCGAATCTACAGAGGGGAGCCAGTCTTGATAAATTGAAGATATTTGGTCTCAAGAGTCATGATTGGCACATATGGATTGAGCGGGTAATGCCGGTGATGCTGCGTGGCTTCATCCTTGAGGATGAATGGCTAGTACTGGCAGAACTCAGCTATTTCTTCCGTGTTCTTTGTGCGAAAGAACTATCGCCTAGCGTGCTAGAAGAAATGGAAGAGTTGGCGCCGGAGTTGATCTGCAAGTTAGAGAAGATCTTTCCACCGGGCTTCTTTAATCCAATGCAACATTTGATTTTGCATCTCCCGACCGAGGCAAGATTGGCGGGGCCCGTGCAAAATCGTTGGTGCTACCCAACTGAGAGGATGCAGAAGACGCTTCGACAAAAATGTAAAAATAAACATAGAATTGAAGCATCGATGGCTGAGGCATTCATCACTGAGGAGGCGGCAAACTTCGTGACAGCACACTACGAAGCCAAAAATCGTCATTTGCATAATCCGAAGCCTCGGTACAATGCTGACGACCCTAAAAAGGGTGGATCCAACCTCAGCCTATTCAAAGGGAATCTCGCACCAGCCAGTGTTTCAAATCCAGTATCTTTGGATAACGAACAATGGCGGACCATTTCGTTGTATATCTTCAACAACCTGATAGAAGTGCGGCCGTACATCGAGTAAGTTCTCGGTACATAGTTTCGCAACTTCTATTTCCTTTGAACTGCTCTTATTCCTGGATATTTCATACAGTCGATACGTCGCCTTATTCTCGTATGGAGCGGTGATCCAAAAGGATTCTGTCGAAGAGTATGAGCTTCTCGCAAAGCAAGGTGGCGGCTATCCCGGTTTCATCTCTTGGTTCAAACAAACGGTAATTTCTATTAGACTTGTAGGCTAATTTGTAGGCGGCTATCCCGGTTTCATTCGCTAATTTGTGCGTAATGCAACAATCCTTTCATATTAAACTTGTAGGCTAATTCAGAGTCTATGGATGCTGAATTGAGACAAGTCGCTAATGGTTTTGACTATAAGGTCCGTTCATTTGAAAAATACGACATCAACGGGTATCGCTTTCGTACCTATGGCAAAGAGCTATCTATGGCCGACCGAAAGTCTACAAATTGTTGTGTATCTGCTATCGGCGAAGGAGGTACCGAGTATTATGGGAGAGTTGAAGCAATTTATGAACTTCTATTCTATGGTGAAAACCCACCGAATGTCGTAGTCTTCAAATGTTACTGGTTTCAGCCGAAGGAGACTAGAAGAACTCATGAACATATAGGGCTAGTTGAAATCAACCAAAGCACCCATTTAGATGTTCCTGATGTCTATATTACGGCTCAACAGGCAACCCAAGTATTCTATCTACCGTGGGCCTGCCAAACTAATCCAAATCTGAAAGGTTGGGATGTCGTTTATGAAGTGCCGCCACGTGCTAGACTATCTCCCCCAAAGGAAGAGGATTATGAACCTCACATTAACCCAGACACATATGAAGGAGAATTCTTCCAAGAGACACGTCTTTCCAAAAAGCGTTTCAAGAACCGCTATACTTCACCCCAAAACATTGAAGTAGACAGTGACAGTGAATCCGACATCACCCCAGAGGAGGAACAAGAAGAGCCGGAACAAGAAGAGGTTACTGCTGCGGATGACCTGTCATTGCTTGACCGATTACGTCAAGGTGGCCTTGCACATGTTGATGCCACTGAACCCTATGAGCCCGTCATTGATTATAGTGATGATGATGATTATGCATTTATTGATGATACTGATCGAGATTATTAGTAGTGTCAGGTATTAAATTTTTTAATGTTGTACTTGATGATGATACACTTAAGTGATACACATATTATTATTCATGTCGGTCTTTTTTTTATGTTGTACTAATTTCGTTTACTGTTTGTCATGGCAGGTGTTGAAAGATGGTGGGCGCTGGTCGGGAGCGCGCCAAGGCTCCTTCTTCCTCGGCGCGTGGTCTGAGGTCTTCGATTCCAGACGTACCTCTTCGCCGAGCGTTGCTGGACAGTATGTCCACACCGCCGGGCCCTTCTTCGTCCACCGCGGTGCCCAGCAGGGGACGAGGTAGGAAGAGAGGAGGTGGGGCACGTGGTCGCGGGAGAGGAGGTAGGGTGACTGCTAGGGCGCCTTCCTCGCCGCCACCCCCAGCTGTTTCACCCGAGCACGTGACTGCTAGGGTGGACTCGTCCGAGGAGGAGGCTACACGGACTCCGGTCCACGAGCCTCCGGTCCACGGGTCTTGGGCCCACGAGCCTCGGGTCGACTGGCCTTCGGCCCACGAGAGTTCGGCCCACGAGACCCCGGAGGAGCACACGTCCGGATGGGGTACCTGGCCGGATCAGCCCGAGGAGCCGAGTGGCCATGCTGATGATGGCGGGGAGCCGACTGATCTTGAGGAGGAGGGTGGCACCGTCTACCAGCGTGGTGCTACACGGCTCCCGTCCGTGCCGGCGACCCGCGAGCAGAGGTGGTTGATCTTCCCTGATGGGGAGAGGTACGTAAGTGCATTTAAAATTTTTGTACCTTCTGCATTCACGTTTCTTCAAATAACTAATGCGTTGGCCTTGTCATGCTGCAGGGGTTGGGACCACCATCATAGTGTCCGCCGGCCCAACTCCGTCCTTGGAGTTCTTTGCCGGCAAAACTTCCCGGGGTTTGTCACGTTGCCTGGTGAGGGTCGGCTTCCAGAGCTTGGGTTGAGCTGGGAGCACTACGTGGCTGCCCCGGCCCCGCCGGATGTCATTATCGACGGTGTCGTGTGCGACACGAGGGCAGACATGGTGATCAGGACGTTCTGGGTAATTTCTCCTTTACACATTTCAAAATCTTCAACTAGCTAGTTATTAATTGTACTAATCAATATTGTCTCATTTGATTGCAGACATTCTACAGGTGTGAGGAGGGATACGAGGAGGACTGCGCAAATGTTATCGAGAATGTCTGCAAGCGCCTACTCCAGAACTTACGGCACGAGGCTCGGGTGCAGGCTGTTCGAGACTACTACGCCTTGCGTGGTATCAAGAAGACCAAGCCGGCGTGCCGCGATAAGTTCCTGAGTAAGGAGCAGTACATGAAGGTAATTCTTAAGGCCTTCTACTTAAGTTCCTTCATTTAGTAATTCTTAGCCGTAGCGCTCAAGTTTCTATTTGCTAACTTAGGCGCCTCCGAGATGGTGTGCGGATCGGATGGATTGTTGGGAGGTGTTGGTCGATGAGTGGTGCTCACAAGAATGGCTAGCCCTCCACAACCAGGCCAAGGACAAACGTGCCCAAATGGAAGGTGTGCCACACCATCAAGGCAGCTCCAACTTATATCAGTTCGGGCGCAACTGGGTATGTGGTTTGCTTCATGATTCATGCAATTCATTCATCATGCTAGCTTGAGCCCTTTAATTACTAACTTTCATTGCTTCTCTCTTTCAGGCACGCCACAATAAGGCGGATAAGGTGCCAGAGGTGTACGACCTGTATGCCATGGCCCACACTGGCTCTTACAAGAAAGTCAAGGCTTTCTCTCAGTCTGACCTCGATGATGCAAACAACTTCACCAACATCTCCTCCCACAACAAGCTCGTGAGATATAGAGATGAGGGGAAGGCGAGGAAAGGGGAGGACTTTAACCCGAGCCAGGGTCCCATTGATCCAGAGCTGGTGATGATATCTGGTGGCGGGAGGTCCCATGGCTCCATAGCCATTGGAGATGGACTTATCCGTTGTCCTAGCACTCTCCCGGAGATCAAGGCGCGCCAGTCGAGCTCCGCTCCTGAGATAAGGCCTCGTGAACGGCCAGTGCAACTCGCCATCAAGGTTAGTGATACGTACTCAGTTATCTGTCTCCATTACATTGTGTGCGCTTCCATCAATGATTACAAATGGTCATGTGAGTGGTGTTGCAGGCTGCTATACAGACTGAGAGAGATAGAACGGAGAAACTTCTGGCGGAGGCGGCGAAGAGGCAGCGGGAGATGGAGGAGAGGACGAGAAAGATGATGGAGGAGGAGAGGGCACGGAATGACATGCAGGCAAGGGCCATGTACGAGCTCCTTGTGGTAAGTTTCTTCTGCAGATTACTTGCTAGTCTTAACATTTGAGTCTCATTACTAACTAGTATGACTCTGTTCTGAAAACCAAATGTGCAGTCTGTGTGCGAGAAGTCCGGTCAGCCCGCTCCGCCGATGCCAGTGATTGCTCCTGGGAGCACGGTGAGTTTAGTTTGAATGGACATTAGTTGGTAGTCTCAACATTTGAGTGTCGTAATGCTAACGAGACATTGAAAATGATCTTTGTTGCAGCTTAACTCCAGAAACGCATCGCACGATCCTTCTCCAGGTAGCGGCACTAGCCACCCCGCTCCTACACCTCCCTGATCACGGTAAGTTTCTCTAGTGTTTTGCTTAACAAATGCATAAAGACCTAGACTTAGCTTTATTTCCTCCAATATGCTTACCATAATGACCTAGAGTTAGCTTATTTTCCTCCAAAATGACCCATTTTACCTAGGTTAGCTTATAAATGATGCAGTTCATCCAAGTTAGCTAAAAAATGACCCATTTCACCTAGATTAGCTCCTAAATGATCCATTTTACCTACGTTAGCTTTAAAATGGCCCATTTCACCTAGGTTAACTCCAAAATGACCCATATTACCTAGGTTATCTCATAAACGATCCATTTCAACTAATTTAGCTCATAAACGATCCATTTGACCTAAGTGAGCTAAAAAACGATCCATTTCACCTAAATTAGCTCTTAAATGATCCATTTCACCTAAGTTAGCTCAAAAAGATCCATTTCAACTAAATTAGCTCTAAAATGACCCATTTTACGTAGATGAGCTCCTAAATGATCCATTTTACCTACGTTAGCTTTAAAATGACCCATTTCACCTAGGTTAGCTCCAAAATGACCCATTTCACCTAGATTAGCTCCAAAATGACCCATTTCACCTAGGTTAGCTCCAAAATGGCCCATTTCACCTTACTTAGCTCAAAAACGATGCCCTTCACCTTAGTTAGCTCATAAACGACCCATTTCAACTAAGTTAGCTCATAAATGATCCATTTCAACTAAGTTAGATCATAAACAACCCATTTCAACTTAGTTAGCTCATATATGATCCATTTCACCTAAGTTAGCTCATAAATGACATATACTTCTTGTTCTAGTCTTCTTCTTGTTCTAGTCACCTATTTCTAACTTTCTTATTTACCATTTTGCAGATTTCATTCACTTCATGGAAGCTAACTTGCTATGATGGAGTGCTTGCTTTTCCTTTCATGAAACTTTGCATTGTATCTAGCTTGTTATGATGGATGGAACTATGTGATATGGATCATTGCATCTAACTTGCTATGTTGATGAAACTTTGCATTGTAATATATATATGGATGGAACTATGTGTATGGATGGAACTTGCTTATGTATGAACAATGTGTATGGATGAAACTGATGTGATATGTGATATGAAACTTATGTGCTGGATATGTGATATGAAACTTATATATTTTCTGTGCAAATTGTGGGATTTAATAAAAAACAGAAAAAACAGACAATATGCAGGCTCTTTGCCGTCCGCCACCGACGGCAAAGAGCTCTTTGCCGTCTGCCGCGGACGGCAAAGAAGCCACGTGGCAGCCAACTGTGCTTCCTGGGAGCTGACCCATTTGGTCAGTTTGCCTACAGTGGCAGACGGCAAAGACTTTGCCGTCAGTGGCAGACGGCAAAGAACCTGCACTTTGCCATCAGTGGCAGACGGCAAAGAACCTGGCATCTAGTGACGTGTAGATGACATCATAAGGCGGACGGCAAAGACCAAAGGCTCTTTGCCGTCTGCGGCGGACGGCAAAGGTCTGCCGTTAGCCACTTAACGGACTGACAGCGCAAATATTGCCGTCCGCCCTCTTTGCCGTCCGCCGCGGACGGCAAAGAGCCTTTGCCGTCCGCCGCCAGGAAGCAGACGGCAAAGAAGCTGTTTACCGTAGCCTTCTTTGCCGGAGCCTTTTGCCGTCCGCGGCTGACGGCAAAGGTCTTTGCCGTCCGCCTTTCGAGCCTTTGCCGTCCGCCATGGCAGACGGCAAAGTAGCTGTTTCCTGTAGTGTTACCTGATTCATCATAATAAACACTAGGAGGGTTTTGGGAAACATTTTCCCTTTCATTAGCACTCTCTTCATACTCCATTTGTTTTCTTGACTTTAAGTAGTTGGCAATATAAGGATTCTCAATGCAACTTACCGCACAAAACATATAAATTTCTTCTAGATCAAAATCAAGAAATATCTCGAGATTAAATTTTGGAATACCCTTAGTTACACGTTTCATTTCTTCATACCCAAGAGGAGACTAAGCTCTTTATGATGCTCAAGGGTAATCAAGTTATCACAATTTTTGGACATGATTTGATCATGAAAGAATTTGCATTGAGTTTTAAATGACCATGTTCATTGCAAAGTTCACAAGGATGGCGAAAAAATTAAATCTTTCAGCACAATCATCTAGCCTCTCTTGCAACTTTCTCGTTTCTAAATATTTATGCTTCTTACAAAATCTATCTTCCCTTTTTCGTGTGCAAAGGCACTCCCAATTCACTCCGCAAAAAGTGACATGCTCATAAGAAACATTTTTGTCATGACTTGTGCAATTATCATTAGCATTTTGGATATTCAAAGAATTCACACTAACAACATTGCAATCATGCTCATCATACAAATATTTTGTGCCAAGCATTTTATTGACTTCTTCTTCTAACAATTGAGCACAATTTCTGAACCATCATTTTCAAGAAAGATATTATAAAGATGATCAATAATAGGATGCAACCTAAATTCCATTTTTTGTAGTTTTTCTTTTATAAGCCAAACTAGTGACAAAACAAGAAACTAAAAGATTCAATTGCAAGCTCTAAAGATATACCTTCAAGCACTCACCTCCCCGGCAATGGCGCCAGAGAAGAGCTTGATGTGTACTACACAACTTTATTCTTGTAGACACGTGTTGGCCTCCAAGCGCAGAGTTTTGTAGGACAGTAGCAATTTTCCCTCAAGTGGATGACCTAAGGTTTATCAATCCGTGAGAGGTGTAGGATGAAGATGGTCTCTCTCAAACGACCCTGCAACCAAATACAAGAAATCTCTTGTGTCCCCAACACACCCAATACAATGGAAAATTGTATAGGTGCACTAGTTCGGCAAAGAGATGGTGATAAAAGTGTAATATGGATGGTAGAATTTTTTTTTAATCTGAATAAATAAAAACAGCAAGGTAGCAAATAGTAAACGGGCACAAAAACGGTGTTGCAATGCTTGAAAATGAGGCCTAGGGCCCGTACTTTCACTGGTGCAACCTCTCAACAGTGCTAACATAGTTGGATCATATGATTATCCCACAAAGTGTAACGAAGAATCACTCCCGAGTTCCTATTAGTGGAGAACAAATGATAGGAATTGTTTGTAGGGTACTAAACCACCTCAAAGCTATTCTTTCCATTCAATCTATTCAAGAGTCCGTACTAAAATAACACAAAGCTATGTTTTCCGTTCGATCTATCCTAGCGGGTTCTGAAAAGCAAGTTCATATTCA